>NC_066628.1:25636187-25950041 GCF_025201925.1 Gopherus flavomarginatus
TGAGAGAGGCTGGGACGATTTCTCACACTGCCCAGCAACCCTGTTCTAGTTGGAATGCTCCAGGATTCCAGAGATTTGCCTTTGTCTTGGGCACCTGAGACTCAGCAGAGAGGTCTCTGCAGTTTCACAGCCTGTTTAATGTGAACAACTTTATTAGCTTCTCATTTGCTTGCATAGGCTTCTGCTTCCTGCTCCCGCTGCTGGGGTTGGTCCATTCCCAGCTGCAGAGAAACGGCAAGGAAGTAAGCAGAAACTTTTAGTGAGGAGGGAGCAGAAGAGGCAGGTAACAGCTTTAAACCCTTGAGGAAAGCTCCTTTTGCTAAATGCATCCACCACTCCCAGGCCAGGGAACAGAGAGGAAGATAGAGCACAGGAGAAAAGCTACTTAAGACCAGAGAGTAGGAGGTGGCATTCACTGAGGTAGCTCCATTGGTAGCCTGTAGAGAATGGAGGATATGCCAGCATGAGAGGGAGAGCATCTCCCCAGTCAGTGAGCAGCTCTAATGGGAGAGCCCTGTCCTGCCCAAATGAAAGCTAAGAGGCTGGAGAAGAGTGATCGAGGAGACCTCCCCACTGGGGTAAAGGAGAGGTATGTGTCAGCCCTCAGGGAAGAGATCTCTTTAGTCATTCCTCTCAATTTAATGTTAAAAAGGATTATGAATGTCTGACCTAAGGTCAGAGTTAAGGGTATTTGGATGCTAGTGCATAAGAGTGCTTCTGTTCACCATCATGGACACGAACTCAGCACTAATTTTGGTGTCCCATTGTTTGATTGCTTGGGATTGCCTTACTGTTTAATGTGTTTATTTTTAAGGCTGTGTGCATCATGCCCAGTGTTGCTTGGATTGGTAACTTTAGCAACAATTTCATGAAAAAATTTTTGTGGAATTTTGTTATAATTTAAAGATAATCTACACCTGAAATCTCACCTTGTATATGTGCTCCCAGGGATCCCCCTCTTTTTGTCTTCACTTCAGACAGCAGAGTGTCTGGAGGGGAAAAGAATAAAAGATGAGATTTTCTGCTTTCATATTGGTAACAGCATTCCCACTCTTAACTGCTGTGACAAGGTGTGCATACCCTGCCTTAGGCAGGAAAGGGATAATCCCACTCTATGGGCAGAGGAAGTCCCACCCCGCAGACCCTTCTGGGCATGCTTTGATTGCTGTGCTAGTATAAAGGAGAGCAGCCCAGCTCAGTCTTGGCTGACCGCCAAAGAGGAAGGACTCTTGGTGGAGGCTCCAGCTCAGAAGCCATTACACCCCTCGCCCCTGCAGGAGACGCTGATCCCAAGACCCAGACAAGAGATCTGTTGCATACAGATGACTGACTGGAGTCGGCGTCCCGGCAATTGAAGAACCCAGAGACCCTAACATCACATGGACTGCAGCCTCCAGAAGACTGGTAGGAAGTGATCCAGGGAGGTGGAGTGAGTGGTATCTCCCACCCACGTAATGTCAGCATGCTGTGATTGGATTCACAGCTGACCCAGTGGCTGACTACTCTTCCACTGTTAGGACCCTGGATCAGGACCTGGTGGGTTTGGGACCTGATGGAGTTAGGTGGCCCCAGGTCCCCTACCCTGGCCATCATCCTATTTTTGATGGTGACCCCTGGATTTGGCCATTAGGCCATGCTGCCCTGCAGTCAAGGGCCAATATACTGACTCTGGCCACTAGGCCACACTACCCTGCACCCAAGGGTCACTGCATGGACTCTAGCCACTAGGCCATGCTGCCCAGCACTTGAGGGCTGCTATATAGACTCTGGTTACTGGGCCACTATGCCTTGCATTCAAGAGTTGCCGCTTTGATTCTAGCCATTGGGCCACATTGTTGTGAGACCAACGACAGTCTGGTAGACTGTAACCGTGGTCTCAGTGCACCATGATACACCCCAAAAGGGGATGGGGTGTCCATACACCTCCACAACTGCTATAACTGTGTTTTTATTTTGACAGAGAAACAGACAGAAACTCAAGTCTTTAATATAAATATAAGATAATCTGAAACCTTCTATGTCCTCTTTCATTGAGGAAACTCTCAGCAGTGGAATCAACATCCACTAAGTCTCACAACAATCCTAGGACATATGATCTGTAAGAGAGGTTTGTTTTTCCTTTGTCATTCCCTCCCCACTCCAGACCACAGCTGGTTTGTCTCATTCACCTACTGCGTTTTGTCAGACCCTAGAGCCAGATGCTGCAAAGACTTTAGCTTGAACGTAACTTTACTCACTTTGGTACTTTCAACTTTAATGGGATGTTGAGAGTTTACAGGGTCAGGGCTCTCAGCTGTAATCTCTTTGAGTCTATTTACTGAGCATCAGGGGGTTGGCCTAGATGATCTCCTGAGTTCCCTTCCAACTCTGATATTCTATGATTCTATGATCTCTATAGAGCTCAGAACAGTGGGGCCCTCGTCCTCCATAGACTGAAATACAAATAATAAATTATTCTTATCAATGTGGAAATTTGAGCTGGGAAAGGGTTGGCTCAATGGACCAGATTCATCCCTAACCAGGCAAAGGGATAGAGTGGGGCAGGTTGTGACTCCTCTATTCAGTGGCTGCAGAGGCCTGTGCAGACTTTGGCACAGGCTAGGGATGCCCCAAGATCTATCTAGAATAGCAACCTTGTTTCTCTGACCCCCATGCAAGTTCTGTAGTACAGAGGGATACTCAGGGTCCCCAAATTAGGCCCTTTTGTTAAATTTGGACCTCAATGTTGTGACTTTTGTAAATCATGAATTAATCTGAGATGCGTGACACCTGGGCCCCTGTTACACCTGCTCAATTTCTCTACTTTCCACGTCTCATAAAATAGATATGTCATCTAATTATGCACCAACTGACCAGAGTCCATCCCCTCCTACAGTCTCAGAGGCTCATCCCAATTTCCCCTCCTAGATTCCTATTCAGTACCTTTGAATTTCCTCAGAGCCTCCATTAGAGCAATAGATTTCTCCGCGAAATTGCTGAGTCTCTTTTCCAGTTCAGGAAAAATCTCCACTGGTTGCTGGAATTTCCCCTTCTCACACCTGGAGAGAAATAACTTCACATTTTTCTATTTCATATAGTGACTCATAATTTCTTAATAGTGAGGTGCTGCTCTAATGGGCCTGGAGTTAGAATTCCTCCACTTCTCCCATCCTCAGAGCAGGTGCAGCACAGGCCATGGCTGTGCAACTTTCCCCACAAAGATCTCATTAATATTCTTTAACTCTGGTCTGGCGAGAGCAGCTCTAGGGATAAAAGGGGAATTGATTCTCCATGGTCAAGTCACTTGGTGGCCTCCATTTCCTGATGGGCAGGAAGTTCCCATGTTAAGTGTTGTAGAAATCTGTTCATGAGCAGCTAGCTGAGACACCAGCTCCCCCCCTCCCCAGCTCATTCCACACAGGTCTCCAAACAGTCCTCAGATGGGAAAGACTCTTAATCACTACTGGCTGAGGCTGAATGGTAACCAGGGCCCCAGCAGAGAAAGGCTTATTTTCCATTCCCACAGTCTCGAGGCAGCCAGTCCACTTTAGGTCATTCTTTCCCACTGAATGGATCATCCCAAAGCCTTCAGGATGAAGTTTGATCAGAGATATTTGTATCCAAAATGTAACCTCCCACACACATTTAGCTGTGTGGCCCTGGGGAGATGTGGCACTAACATGGTTTTCATAGGTGCTGACTTCCCCTCTAGCCGAGAGGTGCTCAACCTCCCGCTCCAGTCTGCCCCTGCCCTCACTCTAAACCTTCCCCCAAGTCCCCACCTCCAACCCACTTCTTCCCGCCCCCACTCTGCCCCATCTCTCCTCTCCCCTGCCACTTTCTGTCCCCTCCCCCAAGCATGCCCCATCCCCACTCCTCTCCCTCCCTACTGGAGCCTGCTGAATGCCACGAAACATTTGATTATGGAAGCTGGGAGGAGCTGGGGGGAGGGTGAGAGAGGGGGGAGCATGGCTGCCGGTGGGTGCTGAGCACCTGCTAATTTTTCTCCCTGAGTGCTCCAGCCCTGGACCACCCATGGAGTCAGCACCTACAATGGTTTCCAAACCTTTTCCCAGCATTGTGAAGTGTGAGGGGGAGTGAGAAGGAGCCCCATGCCTGCTCAAGGTGCTTGTGACATCCTAGAGGGGAGAGAGAGAGAAAGAATCTCAGTACCACCTGACACCCACCAGGAATCCAAGGGAAGGAGTACTGCAAATATGGGGACAAGAGGCCCTGTCCTGTCCCCAGAGCCATGGATTCATTAAGCTCGTGGGGCTTTTCCATCTCTAATATCAATGTCTGTAATGCTGCAAAGAGAAATAGTCATTCACGTTTCAGGAATGCACACGCTGAGTTACACTGAGCTCTCTGACTGCTGAACGCCAGTGTCCTGTCCCTGTGTTGGTATCTGGAGTATTTCTAACTCAGTCTCACCTGCAGGAATTCATTCACTGTCTTCTGACACTTCCCTTCCATCTCATGGATCAGCTCACTAAGACAGAAAATCTCTTCAGAGAGTTTGGTGACATTTTCACTTTGCATCTTCCCAATCTCCTTGTCCAAATTTTCCAGCTGGGCCAGCAGGAGTCGCTCATGTTCCTCCAGGAACTGCCTCAGCTGCTGAAATTCAGATACAATTTTCTGCCTCTTGGTTTGTGTCTGTTTCTGTATAAAAATAAGAAAAGAGCTAGTCAGGGACAGGAATGGAGCCTTGCATCCTTTCATGGAGTTCTGGAGTGTACAGGAGGGAGAACTTCTTTACAATTCTTTACAATTCTTGTGGATAAGGGAGAAGCGGTGGATGTGGTATACCTAGACTTTAGTAAGGCATTTGATACGGTCTTGCATGATATCCTTATTGGTAAACTAGGCAAATACAATTTAGATGGGGCTATTATAAGGTGGGTGCATAACTGGCTGGATAACCATACTCAGAGAATAGTTATTAATGGCTCCCAATCCTGCTGCAAAGGTATAACAAATGGGGTTTCGCAGGGGTCTGTTCTGGGACCGGCTCTGTTCAATATCTTCATCAACGACTTAGATGTTGGCATAGAAAGTACGCTTATTAAGTTTGCAGACGATACCAAACAGGGAGGGATTGCAACTGCTTTGGAGGACAGGGTCAAAATTCAAAATGATCTGGACAAATTGGAGAAATGGTCTGAGGTAAACAGGATGTTCAATAAAGATAAATGCAAAGTGCTCCACTTAGGAAGGAACAATCAGTTTCACACATACAAAATGGGAAGAGACTGTCTAGAAAGGAGTATGGCAGAAAGAGATCTAGGGGTCATAGTGGACCACAAGCTAAATATGAGTCAACAGTGTGATACTGTTGCAAAAAAAGCAAACGTGATTCTGGGATGCATTAACAGGTGTGTTGTAAACAAGACACGAGAAGTCATTCTTCCGCTCTACTCTGCGCTGGTTAGGCCTCAGCTGGAGTATTGTGTCCAGTTCTGGGCACCGTATTTCAAGAAAGATGTGGAGAAATTGGAGAGGGTCCAGAGAAGAGCAACAAGAATGATTAAAGATCTTGAGAATATGACCTATGAAGGAAGGCTGAAAGAATTGGTTTTGTTTAGTTTGAAAAAGAGAAGACTGAGAGGGGACATGATAGCAATTTTCAGGTATCATCAGGAGGAGGGAGAAAACTTGTTCACCTTAGCCTCTAATGATAGAACAAGAAGCAATGGGCTTAAACTGCAGCAAGGGAGATTTAGGTTGGACATTAGGAAAAAGTTCTTAACTGTCAGGGTGGTTAAACACTGGAATAAATTGCCTAGGGAGGTTGTGGAATCTCCATCTCTGGAGATATTTAAGAGTAGGTTAGATAAATGTCTATCAGGGATGGTCTAGACAGTATTTGGTCCTGCCATGAGGGCAGGGGACTGGACTCGATGACCTCTCGAGGTCCCTTCCGGTCCTAGAGTTTATGAATCTATGAATCTATGAATTCCTGCCCTGTGGTTACTAGGGAGAGGATTTTCTCACATCTTCCCATTTGGCCTCAATATTTATTAAAGGGATATTTCCATGTCTGATGTGGTTAGGATATTGCATTATAATGGCCTCTGGGAATTCCAGAGCAACAGGAGGCAGAACTTTACACTTCACTGACAAAGATGCCAGGGGGAAAAAATGAATCAAATTACATAGGGCAAGAAATGACTGCAGATGCAGCAGACAGTGCAGCACAGGTGACATTCAGTTTGCTTTGGGAGGATTTTTGCGAAAGCTACAAGGGCTAGAAATTAACTGATAAACTGAAATGAAACCTTCAGTTCTTTACATGGATCTATCCCAGCAACCCATGATCATGGAGAAATTCACACAAGTCCACCTTCACCAAGGCCAGACAGGAATCTTACTACTAACTGCAAGTCCTTGCAGGTTAATAACAATGGGCACCTACCAAATACTCCTGGCTCTTCCACTCTCCAGCCACTTTAAATCCCAGCAGCTTTTCTCTCTCTTCTCTCAGTGTCTTCAGATGGGCCTGAATTTTTTCCTGAAGAAACAGAAATGATTTGGCTGGTTTTATTTTGAGCTTAACAGTGCATGTGTCTAGGGGTAATTTTACACCCAAGCCCCAGGACTCTGTAGATCACTGCCAGTCCTACTAGGTTTATGGCACCTGGGACATCAAAGAAATGAGATCTTATTAATGCAGACTGGGAGTGTGTCATATTCAGACTTGTTACCAATTAAGGTTCAATCTTTTCAGGAATTAGAGAGAGACCTCAATTACCCAAACTTGATTGGTAGGTGTAACAGGATCCCCAGGATGAAACCTGGGACTGTGGAACTGCTATGCCCCTTAACTCTCCAGTCTGGGATGTCTCTCACAATGCTTTGCTAATGACAAGCAGCAAACCCCTCCAGGTGCTGACATCACTCAGCACAACAGCATATGGAGCCCCACCCCCAGCTAGGTTGCATGAATGCTACAGACACGCTCATGAATCACACAGAGAAAGGCACCAGCCAAATCCTCCCAGCTCCCAGCACTATACTTCAGGAATATATCATCTTCTACTGCTCAAGATGAGCAGTGCAAATGTTGGTTCACCACTTCATCATTGGAAAGTCGATATACAGTAGCCTTTGCAAACCTGAGCAATTTACCGGACGCTTCAGGCAAACTCACTGGTAAAGATAATCAGTAAAACAAGTTTATTGAGTACAAAATATAGATTTTAAGTGATAGGCAAAAAGTCAGAGTGGTTACCAAAAGAAAAGAAAATATAAGCAGCATAGCTTAGTGGTTAATACCCTGGACTGGACCTAAATTCTATTCCTAGTTCTGCCGTCTATATGATGGGGGACCAGGCAGGTCCCCTCTCAATGCTTCCAGTTCCCCTCCCACCCTTTCTCGTGTCTAGTTAGACTGAAAACTGCTGAGGGCAGGATTGTCCCTCACTGTGTTTTGTTCAGAGCCCAGCACAATTGAGGTAATCTCATATGGGCTCATTGGGGGGTACAGCGATGCAAATAACACTCGTAATATAATAATACAAAGCAGTAACAACAGCAGCTTGACTTTTCCAGCCTGAAGGCAACATTCTCACATAACTTGGGCTGCAGCTCCACTGATCATTAACAGCTTCTGTTCTGTAGAAAGTTCCCTTATTTCACCAGTGGCACCTGAGTTTGAAAAGGATTCAGCTTTTTTGAAATTTTTATTTTTAATTTACTTTTTTGTATCATGTTTCATACAACGAAGGCTTCACATTGCTCATATTACAAAGGATGAATATAAAAATAATGACACAAGCATGTTGGGACAAAATTAAAAAGGCCAAGGCACAAAATTAGATTAAACTAGCTAGAGAAATAAACAGTAACAACAAAACAATCTACAAATACTTTAGAAGCAAGACGAAGACCAAGGACAGAGTAGGTCAATTACTCAAAGAGGGGGCAAAGACAATAACAGAAAATGTGGAAATAGCAGAAGTGCTAAATGACTTTTTGTTTCAGCTTTCACCAAAAAACTTGGTAGCAGCTGGACATCTAACATAGTGAAAACCAATGAAAATAAGGTAGAATCTGCAGCTAAAATAGGGAAAGAACAAGTTGAAAATTACTATGGCTATGTCTACACTATGAACCTTGTAGCAGTACAGCTGTGCCACTATAAGGTTTCCTGCGTAGCCTGTCTTTGCCTCTAAGACAGAACTCTCCTGCAGAAATAATTAAGCCACTTATAACAAGTGGCATTAGCTATGTCTGCAGGATGGGACAGCTGTCCACACCAGCACTTTTGCCAGTGAAACTTACATTGGCCAGGGTTGGGTTTTTTTCACACCCTGACTGACAAAAATTTTAATGACAAAAGTGGTAGTGTAGACAAAGCCTCAGAACATTCACTAGAAAGAGAGGGTAGGGAGGGAAGGGTATGGGAATGAGAATGGAGTTGTGAGATCCCAAACAGCAAATGGACCTAGCTCCCATGAATTGGGGGAGAAGTAAAAGGATAATGGATCTATATTTTTAAAGGTCATTAGACCCTTAGCTAGAGAAGACAGGCCTGAAAACATAAACTGATCGATGCCAATGCAGTACTGCCAGCACCAAGACCCTGATCCAGAATGGGACTTGGGCATTGCTGTACTGTGACTTCTGGTGCCTAGAAAAATCACTGAAACAACACTGTGATCCACAAAGCCAGAGACACCTACTGTCCCTATACAATGCATGGGGAGAGACAGGAGCCTCAGAATGTGATCCATGAAAGACAAGTTAGGTGGGGAGCTATTGGGCATGAAGATAAATGTCTATGTCCTAAATCTTACCCCCCACAAGGTGTTTGGCACCCAAGCCTGGGCTGCAGGGAAGTGTTCAACTCTGCTAGAGACCCACAACTGGGAACCCTCTCTTTGGAGCCCAGCAGGTTAGGCACCTGAGCTGTGTCTTTCAGGAAATGCAGGAGGAGGAGGGAGAGGTGTTGCCACCTCCCTTAACATAAGGGAGTGCCAGCTCTGCTATATTTAAGAGTAAGACAGTTTTCTGTTTAAAGCTGGACTCTTCTAAGGGTATGTCCAGACTACTCGCCTAGATGCGATATATCGATCCCTGAACGTGCTCCCGTCGACTCCGGAATTCCACCAGGGCAAGCGGCAGTAGTGGAGTTGATGGGGGAGCCGTGGCCATCGATCCCACGCTGTGAGGATGGGAGGTAAGTCGAAATAAGATACATCAACTTCAGCTACGCTATTCCTGTAGCTGAAGTTGCATATCTTACATCAACCCCCTCCTCCCCTGGTGTAGACCAAAGTGCTGTAAAATCCACATGGTTACTCAGATTGCCTGGAGATTTGCTGTGCATTATGGGGATGTGATGCTCCATCAGTGTTCCAAGTTTGGGGTCATATGTCCTAGCAGTTCCTGAGAATGGACCCCACCCCCCATATCTTCTCCAAAAGTTGCCATGGTTTAGAACTGTATATTTGTCCAGAACTGAGGATCAAACCACAGTTCTGACCCTGGCACAATGGTCTCTTTTTCTTGAGGGTTGCCCTTGGAGAATGCATGGCACCCACTTGCCCTGTGGGGGAGCAAAATTCAGACTGTGATTAGTAAACAAGTTTGACTGTACTGTTAGGTTCTTGACTAAGGGTCAGGCATCAAGAAACAACACCGAGTAGGTGCAGAGAGGCAGGCAGACAGAGAGAGGGAGGGTTAGGGAGTGGAAAGCTAGCTTGCTTGCAGCAAATCATGAACTTGAGAGGATCAAGGGGCAATTTTTCAGCCATTGAACCTAATACACAGGCAGCATGAGTTCAAATGCAGCCTTACACAGAAATCATATTTATTGTAGAAAGGGGCATAGTGGTACTCTCTGCCTCTTCAAAGGGGTATTTCTTATTTTCGGGAAATTGCAATCTGAGCACAGCAGAAAATTTGTGTATCATGCTGTTGCACTCTGTACCTCAAAGCAGCATCCTGGAATCCCCATCTTGACCCCATCATATAATTATGATATATTTCATACAACCCATGCCATGTAGGGTATCATATGAAAGGTCATGATCTGCTGAAACCCCTTGTTCTGTCCAAATATGTATATTGCTAGTGTGTATGAAGATATGAGATTTTGCTGTATGGTTGTTACTGAAATATTTTTTAAGATTGAGCATCTCTAATGCTATTTCTCCAGTGACAATGACAAATAAAGTGACCAACACCCGGGCAGGCACTGAATGATCATCACCAGCCATTGACCAGCAGGGGAATAGTAAACAAAAGATTTACCACTCCCTGACTGTGACACAAGCATCACACAATGGGAGATTACTCAACTCCATGGCTCAGCAAAGCCCAGCAGGACATGTCTGGGCTAGTATTTTCCAGGCACATGGACTAAAAGAAAAAAATAAGGGACAACGGCATAATGCCTGGGTCTTCCTCCTCTCCCACCTATGCTGGAAGCAACAAGAATGCTGTGAATACAAAGACTTCAACTGAAGAGACTGGCCCCAGGCTTAAAAAGGTAAGCCTGTGTATTAAGAACTGTAACATCCAGTGGGATGAGAAAACTGCTTGATCTAAATACTGCCTAGTGCACTAAAGTTTAAGTTTTAGACTATGAGCTTACCTTTTATTTCCTTTATCTCTGACCTTTTGTGCTTACCACTTATAATCACTTAAAATCTATCTTTCTGTAGTTAATAAATATGTTTTATATTTCAACTAAAACAGTGTGTTTTGGTTGATGTGGTTGGAAATCTCAACTCAGGTTACAAAGGCTAGTGTGTGTCCTCTCCACATCAAGGGAAAGGTGGATTGGGTAATAAATTTATATGGTCAGGCTTCTGACCAGGGCAAGGTGGTACAACTGTGGGTTGCAAGGCTGGGGATCTGGGAGGAATTGGCTGGTGCCTTTCTCTGGGTGATTCGTGGGTGGCTCTGAGAGCATTCATGCAACCTAGCTGGGTTTGGGGCTCCACATGCTGTTCTACTGAGTGTTAACAGCACCTGGAGGGATTTGCTGCTTGACACTAGCAAAGCATTGTGTGAGACAGTCCATGTTGGAGATTTAAGGCAGCACAGCAGTACCCCAGTTCCAGATTGTATATTTTGGATCCTGTCACATATGTATTTTCCAGTGGAAAGCTGGGCCCACAGCCTTCTTACCTGCCTGCTGCACACACAAGGTGCACAGCTGGGGAAGAGGTGCATGAGGACCCCAGAACAGTAGATCTTGGAGGGAACACCCCATTCATAGAATATCAGGGTTGGAAGGGACCTCAGGAGATCATCTAGTCCAATCCCCTGCTCAAAGCTCTCTGCAGATGGTTTTTTTTTAACCCCAGTTCCCTATAATGGCCCTCTCAAAGATTGAACTCACAACTCTGGGTTTAGCAGGCCAATGCTCAAACCACTGAGCTATCCCTCCCCTGAGTTTCATTGGGCAGTTCCCTCCTCTCACAGCTATCAACCCAAGCTCTCTGCAGATTCAGGCACATGTCACTGTATCAGTTATGCTTGGGCCACATTTTCAAACTTTTCTTTCCAATCATATGGGCTGGAGCATTACTTTCGGGTTGCTGATTTTCTTTTTATGAAACCCGAGGATCTGTTTTAATCATCTGACTCAAGAGATGGGACCCTACGGAAAAGCCCATAGTATCTGTGATTGAACCCACTCCTGCATATATGTTTAGTGCAGCAGAGCGAAGGCTGCTACGTTCATGATTAATGCAAATGTTCTGCTGGCAGTGCCTGGGCTGTCAGGGGTGTGGTGGGAGCAGCTCATTCCCTCCATTCCTGGCCAGGCCTGGCATCAGCACAGACCCATCTTGCTTCAATCCTGTGTGCAAGAAAAGCTCACACAGAGCTCTAGTACCCACCTCCCCCTAATGAACAGTGCGAGGTGACAGGCTGGGGCAGCATCAGTAGCCAGGGCTCCCTGTACTTGCCAAGAGGAAGGAGTCTGCAGGGGAGAGATTTAGGTGGAGCCAGAGATCAAGGGAGAAAGTATGGGAAACTGAGAGACTCTGTGGATCTGAAAGATTTAGTCTGAAAATTAAAAGGATTGAATTAACCAGGATCTAGAGTATTTCCTACCTTGTATTTCTGGGCAGCCTGCTCCATGAGAAGCACTGTATGAGACCTGTGCTCAGGGGATCTCTCATAAAACAAACACACAGCTTCCCAGTCCTCTTCACAGAACAGGTTAAGTTTCTCCTGGTGTCTCACACACAGATTGCTATTTCCTGTTCCTAAAAGCAGTTGTTTTATTTTTTCCACTATATTTGCTAGCTGATAGTTATTCCGGAGAGCTCCTTTCTGGATCAGGGCTCTGCAACTGGGGCAGCACAAAGGGTCATAGTCCCCCTCTGTCCATGTCTCACAGTGCAGAGTGATGCAGCCTCGGCAGAAGTTGTGTCCACAATCTATGGTCACTGGGTCTGTCAGATATTCCAGGCAGATGGGACATTTGGTTTCCTCTTGGATTTCCTGTATAGGAGTCACTGAAGCCATGGCTGCTGGGATCTCTTGGCTTCCGTTCTCTCTGCATCAGAAATAGTTTTGCTGATAATGGGAGCTCCCTGTCAGCTGCACAGGTGCAGAATGAAGTGAAGAAAAAGGAGAAGTGGGGAGAAGGAGCAGGAGAAAGATAAGAAAAGAAGGAAGTAGGAACTACATAGATAAGGAACTGGAGCAGAAGGGTGTAAAGAAACAAAAAGGCAATGAAAGGAAAAGGGGGGAAGGAAACAAACAAACAAGATGACAAATGCTTAAAATCAGGGTATGTCTACACAGTACATGTCCAGGTGAGAGTCGGGCTGGATTGTCTTCTAGTGGCTAGCCCAAATCACCATGCCTGCATTGCTATTGGCAGTGTGCTAGCTCCAGCAGATTCAACATGTGGACGTCTACCCGGGGTGGGAATCACACCTCCCAGGTGCTGTGTAGATGTGTCCTCAATCGAACTAGGACATTCTTAATTCACGAGGGTGTCCACAGCCACATGCAGACTTGCACTGAAACAAAACTAGGTGGGAACTAAACTCCATTGAGTTATTTCAGTGACAATGCATGTGCAGAGAAGCCTTGGCCTGACTGTGTCTTGCTGAACATCTAGCCACCTGCCTGGGACCAGCTGGGCTACAGGAGCTCCCTGAGTTAAGGTCAGAAGCAGCTGGTGTGTGCTAGTGACAAGGCATGAAAACTGCATCAAGTCACTAATCAGCAGCAACCCTTGAGATGAAGAGTGATATTATGGTAAATCCTCTAAGCTTTTTGACTTTACAATCTAAAGGTTACAGCCCAGCCCCTTCAAAACACCAGCCAAGAGCTGGAAAGAAGATTTTAGGTTTAAACTTTGCAAAACACAGAAGGGAAACGAACAATCCTACCAACCCCACCGCCACTCTCTTCCAGCTGCCCCAATCTCTTCCAATCATTTTTTCTCCTTTGGCCAATACTGAGCTCATAATCACTGTGTGGACTGGTTCTGAGGGGGGAAAATACAAGCCAGGGATCCTAGTTTTGGTTTTGCTGGATTCTAGGGAGAGGAGTGTCAGCTTGGAGAGTAGGGACAATGGGGACTGCACAGTATACAAAGATGGATATGCTGAGTCCACAGTTAGCAGCAATCTACTCCTCTGCACAGGCTCTTTGCTCTTAGAGCTCCCTGGAAATATTTCCCACCAACACATAGGTGTCTAGATTCTGACTCAGGTTGTACCATTGCTTCTTTGACCTCAGCTTCTAGCCAGTATTTGGGGACTTTTAGGTTCTTCCATTGGCAGGCTAAATTAATTATAGGAGTCAGGTATTTCTTTGGTGCAGTCATTATTATTTACAATGTCCACACATTCCTGTGCCCCTGACACAGTAGAAACAAAAAACTGCAGGCAGTTTCCTTACTCAGAACTCCACATCTGCCTTTCTAGGGACTCCTGTGCCTGAAGCAAGCTCTGTCTCTCCAGCCAGGATCACACTAACGACTGCTTCTCTTTCTCTCTGCCTCACACACACATAAAGCTGTCAGCCTGTCCCTCAGACCCTGTGTTTTCAGCTAGCTCCAGGGAAATCCCTCTTAGGCCTGGTCTACACTTAAAACATACATCAGCCCAGTTCTGTCCCTCAGGGTTGGGAGAAATTGTGTGCCCTGAGTGCCACAGCTAGATTGACCTAACCCCCAATGTAGACAATGGAATTCTTCCATTGACCTGCCTATCACCTCTCAGAAAGGGTGATAAACTAGAGGAATGGAATAATCATTTCCATCAACGTAGGAAGCATGTGCAGTAAGGTGCTTCAGCCACACAGTTGTAGCACTCTAGCTGTGCCGCTGTAGTGTAGACATTCCCTTATTCAATGGCCTAGCTACATTGCTCAGAATAGTGAAATATTTCACACCTTGTGCGATGTAGTTATGTCTATCTAACCCCTGATGCAGACACAACTAGGTCAATAGGAGAATTCTTTGTTACCCTAACTAGTGCCCATCCCAGACATTGACTAACTGCACTGATGGAAAAACCCCTTCTATCAATGTAGGAAGTGTCTACACTACAGTGCTACATCATCTTAGCCTGCGATCCACAAAAACCAGCACTCTAGTTGGGAAGTCACCTAAACTAACCAATGGGAGATGTCAATGAGAGGGGTATGTGCTAAGGCCTCCATGCATGGAGTTAGGCACTTGCTTAGCTGCACACACAACGGCTGGAGGAGGTGGTGGGGGTGCTTTCACCTCACCTCCCTTATTGTAGGGACCACCTGGATGAGTAGAGTCACAGTTGAGATCAGCTTTCTGTTTAAAACTTGACTATTTTAAGTGCTCTAAAATCTGCACAGTTCCTCCGATTGCCTTGACATTTGCAATGGCTTGTGGAGAAGCAGGGTCGGGCTAGTGGTCCAAATCTGAGGCCAGTTGATGAAGGGTTCCCAAGGTACAGCTCCCTGAGTAAAACAGCTTTTCTAAAAGTGGAGGCTTCTACCAATGTTTTCCTGCTCCCTGGTAGGGAAAAGTTCAGGACTGAGAACTTTGCATCAGCAGCTCACTCACTGGAGGGTTACCCCCATGGGACCCACTTGCCCTTTCTGGGAAGCAGACATCACAGCACTATTCTGGTCACTGGTGCCTTCGCCTGAAAAGACCAGCTCTGAGATTCCCATGGCTGCCACACCAAAGGGTTCACACTGAGCTTGTGCAAAGAGAGCCCTAGAGTGTTGAAAGCCAGCTGTGCCTCATAGGCTCTGGGTGCCTCTGAGGGACTGCACTGGTCACTGACATCCCGACACAAATTCGAAATTAAAAAGGGGATGGATCTTGTTCCAATCTGCTATGCTAGGTTTGTTTATTTTGAAGGGAAGACATGTAATCTGAGTAGAGAGGTGTTGGGGAGGCAAAATCCACCCCCATCCTGGGGCCAGGACATAGGACTCCAGCACATCATGACCTGTCCACCCAAACCAGTGCCTCCACCAGCCTGTGCACTGGAGCGCTGGCTGCAGCCCTCTGCACCACTTTGTGCTACTGGATTCCCACACTGGGGCTGCTTCCCCACCTTGCAGCCCCAGTTTTGGGGTTAAGGCAGGGTGGGGGTTGCACTCAGCCCTCTCACCTGCCCCTCACCATCACTCCTCTTGTCCACTGAGAAGGAGAGGAGCAAGCAGAGGGCAGAGGAGGCAAAGGGGGACGTGGCGGAGCTGCTCGGCCATCTCCCCACTCAGCCCTTCTTCCCACTGCTCGCTGTCACCATTCATGCCTCTCTCCCTACTCAGTGAGCAGTTTATGGTGGGGGCCTCAGGGGAAGGGGCAGAGCAGAGACAGGAAGGGGTGGAGCAAGGGAAGGCCTCTGGGGAAAGAGTGGGGCCTCAGGGTGGAGTGCAGGTGGGGCCATGGCCAGGCATCGGTGCTCAAATGTGGTGGGTCAGCAGTTTTGGGAGGCTTAGCCTCTCCTGGCCTATGATACCTGCTGCCCATGTATGGAAAGCCTTCTTCATGGAACTGTGTGCAGAGCTTGCCCCAGCCCAAGGACACCAAAATGAAAATTGCCCTCTCAGTGGAGAAGAACATAGTGATCACTCTGTGGAAGATGGTGACTCCAGACTGTTACTGGTTGGGTATGAATTAGTTTGGAGTCAGGAAGTTCCACCATTGGGACCACATCAATGCGAGTGTTCAGAGCCATTAATTGCATCCTGCTATGAAGAATTCTTGGCACTGTGCCTGAAATAGTGGATGGCTTTGTGACAATGGGATTCCCTAAGAGCAGCAGGGCAATATATGGCACACATACTCCCATTTTGGCCCTGGATCATCTTGTGATGTAGTACATCAATAGAAAGGGGTATTTCTCTATGGTATTGCAGGTGCATGTGGATCACCCTGGACGTTTCACTGGCATCAATGTGTAGTGGTCTGGAAAGGTGCATGACATGCATTTGCAGGAACTCTGGCCTGTACAGAAAGCTCCAATCGGGGACTTTCTTTCCAGACCAGAAGATTCCAGTGAGGGATGTTGAAATGCCCATAGTGATCCTGGGAGACCCAGGGTACCCCTTCTACCCATGGCTCAGGAAGCCTTACATGGGAAACCTGGACAGCAGCGAGGAGTGCTCAACAATAGGCTGAGCAGATAGAGAATGACTGTAGAAAATGCAGCTGGCACTGCCTTTATGGCACGTTAGACCTAAATGAGGAAAATTTTCCCAGGGTCATAGCAGTCTGTGTTGCACTCCATAATATTTGTGAGGCTAAGGGTGAAAAGTTTCCCCTGGGATGGAGCACTGAGGTGGATCACCTGGCAGCTGATTTTAAGAAGACAGATGCCAGGGCTATTAGATGGCACAATGGGGGCCTATTCAAATCAGGGAGGCTTTGAAGCAACATTTTGACAATGAGCTCCAGTAATGTGTCTTCATAAACAGCATTCTGCCAGGCTTTGTTAACTTGCTGCCTTGCATGAAAATTGTCATGATCCCTGACTGGGATTTCCAATCAGCAAAGGATCCAATTGGCATTATGCATTATTGCTAGCAGCAGAAGACAAATAAAGATTGTTTTTAATTTTCATTTAATAAAAACAAACAGAAGTCTTGGTTGGAAGGGTAATAAGAGTGTAGGGCAGTGTAGGCTCTCATAACTGGACATACACACAGCTATCATTTTGGAAGCTGTCTGATAGGGTGGAGTGAATGAGGTACTACTTAGGGCTTTCCCTTCACCCCATTCCATGGTTCTTGTCATGCAGATAGAAAACAGAAGACCAGAAGTCTGAAGTTCAGGCAACGCAATGTTTATTGGGGTTAGTTTCAAGCAAGCATATCCATAGCTCTGACATTGGAGAGCCTTGTTTCCCAGTGTGCTGTCCACTCACCTCCATAGGTGGTATAAATATAGCTGTAATACATGTCCCTAGTCCCACTCTTACAATTTTGGTCATATTCCGTTTTGGAGGGTCATGAGTCTGGGGGCTTGATACCACCTCTTTTGTATCCCATGGGAGAGGTAGAGAGTGAGGTTGTATCCTGGCCAAGGTCACATCTTTCTCTGTCTTTTAGTGGGTCTTATGCCTGCCCCACATCCCGCTTTGCCCCTCCTAACTGGTTACTTG
Source organism: Gopherus flavomarginatus (assembly GCF_025201925.1). Taxonomy (NCBI): domain Eukaryota; kingdom Metazoa; phylum Chordata; order Testudines; family Testudinidae; genus Gopherus; species Gopherus flavomarginatus. The sequence continues at coordinate 25,653,752 of NC_066628.1, forward strand.
ATCTTGGCTTGAGAGATGAGGCAGGCAGCATTCCAGTGTATGCTCATATATTACACTCCTACTCGGCCCAGGAACACTTAACTCTGTCCCTTATCTTTTCTCATTATACTGTAAGCCTCATCTGGATAGGAGAAATGCAACACACAGTGTCTTTGTTCTTTTTTTCCCCCACACATATAAATAAGAACATAAAAAAGTGTCAAAAGTCAAACTCATAATTCTATCTCAGGCTAACAAACAGGCCTATATACTAACAGTACTCAGACATTTTGGGAAGTTGCAAGGAATGTGCGGGAGGAGTTTGGGGAGAGCATGGAAAGCAATGATATTGTCTGCAGAGGGGGGAGGAGGGAAGGCAGACGAGCATACATGTGTTCTACCTGGAGCGTGATTAGGGACTTCAACATCTCTCTTTGCTCCTCCATCACTTTTAACATCTTCTTAGTTCTGGCCCAAAACAATGCGCTCCTCGCTCTTTTCTGTCCTGCGTTTCTATTTGAAATTTCTCCCTCAGGATCTCTCTCCACTCCTAGCATTCTTTTTTTTTTTGGCCTCTGAGGAGTGGACCACCTTGCAGAACATATCTTCCTTGCTGCACATTGGTCACTTCCTTATCTGGCGGAGACACTCCGCTGGTCTGTAGCTGGTTCTCCTGAAGACGACATCTGCAGGAGCCCAAGTAAACAGAAGCATGATTGTTAGTTCACACATAGCATTGAATCTTTTCAGTAAGCTACTCCTCTTTTTACATATGAATCACTTCCTCAATGTCCCTACACAAGCACATATCTTGGCGAATACCAGAAAAATGATGAGTTCAGCCCTGGAGGGAAGGGGGTGGGGTAGGTGGTTTTTCAGAGGGATAACTGCAGGTGCTGAGGGACCATGTTTTAAATTCTGTCACCATACTCCTCAGGCAGGGGTCATTGAAGCCTATATCTCACTCCTAAGAGTAAGTAAGGATGTGAGGGAGCATCTGTTGCATGCATCTGGCTTCAGACTCAGTCCTTATGCTGCTCGCCTGTGTGCTGCTTTGGTTGCTGCACGAGTCATTGCTGATTGGCGCGAAAGAATTTCCTGCAATGTGGAAGGAACAAATCAGCTCTGCCAAGGAACCTCCAGCAAAGGATGGGCAACTACCTCCAGGAAAGTTTCCTAGAGATCTCTCTGGAAGACTCCAGTGAAATGTTGGTGTGCATTAACATACTGTTCCGCTGCACTGGAGAATATGCAGCACATGCAACTACAGTTAGTCTTGCACATTTCTATCCCTTCTCCCACTTTTAGAATATACAGAGGAAAGTACAGCTCTACCTTATATAACTGAGTAGCATAATGTCAAAAAGATCCCTTACCAGAAGTCTCCTCTCCTGCATCATGAGCTCCAGAGCCAGACTGCTGGGACTGGCTAGACCCCTAAGGAGTGAAAAAGAGGTCCTGATTCACCATGCCACCAGACGACCCTGCCATGTGGTCCACATCACCTTTCAATTCAACCTCCTCATCCACAACTTTGTCCTCAGGGCTGCTCACTGTGCCCCATCTCCAGCCCCGTCAAAGTGTCCACAAGGTTCTTGGCAGTGGAAGTGGGGTCATCACCAAGGATGGCATTCAGCTCCTTATGGAAGTGGCAGACGTTAGGCACAGCACCAGAGCAATGGGTTGCCTCCCTTGCCTTCTGGTACACGTGCCTCAGCTCCTTTATCTTCACATGGCACTGTTGTGTGTCCCATTTGTAGCTGTTATCCAACAAGCTATGAGAAATTTGCCCCTAGGTATTGCAATTCCTATGGCTGGAGCAGAGCTTGAACTGCACAGCCTCCTCTCCCCATATATTCAGCAGATGCAACAGCTCTGGTGTGCTTCAAGTGGGGGAACATTTGCTGAATGGAGGCACCATGGTCAGTTGGTAAGATGGTATTTATTTTGAATAATCAAGGTAAAGAGAGGGTGTCCTGCCATAAATAGAATATTCTGAATAAATCTTCAAAATTGAATTACATTGAAAATGTTCATACTGTACCAAGTTTAAAATAAAAAGTAGTTCTAGCAATGTCATGTGATATGCCTCCTATCTCTTCAAGAAATTAGATTCAATCACTGATTTTAAGAAATTAGACCATTCAGGCATTTCTTACAGAGCATTCCAGAAGATGGTGGAAAAAACTCAGAACAAATGGAATGAATTTCTTGGAGAAACTTTATTTTCTTTGTGCTGTAAACCTCACACAACAACAAAAATTTCACCCTTCCAACTGATGTATGGCCAAGAAGGAAGGTTTTTCAATGAATTTTCACCAAATTGCATGGTAAGTGTCCAAGTGCCAGCAGCTGTAATACAATGAAGTTAATTTGTGATTATTCACTTAAGAAATACAACCTCTTCTCCACTGATTTACCAAACAACAACATTTTTTGTGTCCTGTAGACCAAAAACACAAAGATCCCTGCAGCACATTGAAATCAACAGTGGATATTGACAGTACATTGTGTTTCTTTAGAAATATTGCCTATTGCTGAACACAAAAAAATATGGTAGAAAAGATTCCTTTATACAGGAAAATAGCATTTGAGGTTAGGGGCTATTTTTCTAATCAAGTTGAGAAAGACAACAAAAAAGGGAGGGACATATATTGATTACTGATTATATGTGTGATGTTGCACCCCATAATGCAGGGGATAAGGAGGGGTAAGGAGAGGGGCAGGAACTGCAGGGGCGATCGGGGATGATGATGATGATGACGACATTAGGCAGAAGATAGGGTGAGGAGACGGATGGGCACCAGGAGGCTGAGGGGGGAGAGGGGTGAGCGGGCACCAGAGGGCAAAGGAGGGTGAGGATAGGGTCAGTTCCAGGAGGTAGAGGGGGGATGAGAAGAGAGGGAACAAGGGAGGCAGAGGAGAGAGGCAGGAATCAGTGGAGTAGAGGGGGTGAGGAGAGGGCAGGGAGTAGAGGAGGTAAGGGAGAAGGGAAGGCATCTGGGGGCAGAGGTGGGATGAGGAGAGATGAAGATGGGAGTGGACTAGGGTGTGACAAGTAGGGCAGGAGCCAGGGTGCCAAGGGGGATTGAGTGGAAGGGTTGACACCAGGTGGGCAGAGGAGAGTCAGGATAGGGGCACCAGGGAGGACAGAGGGGATATGTGGGGGGTAGGCATGTGCTGTGGAGGCCGCCCCTCTCTGGCATGGCTGGGAGCCAGGCCGCCTCACTGCACAAATCTGGTGAGCTGGCAAATTAGCCTAGTGAGGCAGGAAACAGACAAGGGCTCAGGCCTCCCCAGCAGGGGTCAAGCAAATAGTTCAGTACTAAGCCCAGGCCCTGGATAAGGGCGGGGTAGCAAACAAACAGTTCAGGGCTCAGACCCTCAGGCAGGGGTTGAGCAAACAGTTGAGTATTAAGCCCAGGCCCTAGGTCAGGCCGGGGCCACAAACAACAGTTCAAGAGCAAAGCCCAGGCCCCTGGTCCTGAGCATCAGGGCGAGGGGGAGACTTCCACCTGTGAGTGGGGTAGCAGAGGGAACGCAGGCCCGCCCACTCCTCTGCATCCCAGCCCGGGGCCCTAACAGTGGCAGGCAACCTGCAGTTGTGTCAGTGGGGATCCTGGCCGCAGCACACTGACATTGGCTCTGGGTGAGCTGCAACCAGACTAGGGTCAGCTGCCCCCAGGCTACTTCCAACCTCCCCCTCTACCAGTACCTGCACCTCAGTGGCATCTTCCCCGGCATCTAGCACCATGGGCTCCTCGGGATACTCAGCGAGCGGTAAGCTGGGCAGCTCCTCTGCATCCCATCGCACCGATAGGCTTACTGGCTCTTCTGGCATCTGGTCGGCATCTGGCCTCCATGGGTATGGCCAGGCCTCAAGTAGGTCACAGACAGCAGGAGTCTTCCCAGCAGGAGCTAGGGCATGGGCATGGGCATGGGCATGGGCATCAGCATCTAGCCTCTCCAGCAGCCAGACAGCTTCTGAGCCCTGGGATTTGGCTTTTATACTTCCTGCCCTACGCCTTGACCTCTGGGGGGTGGGCGCAGGCTCCAGTGACTCCGCCCACTTTGGCATCCGGAGGGGCTCATCCCTCTCTGGGGCAGCTGGGAGCCAGGCTGCCTCACTACAGTGGGACACCAGGGGGACAGAGGGGATTAGGAGAGAGGCATGTGCCAAGGGGGCAGAGGGGGAATGCGGAGGGACAAAGGCACAAGTGGGGCAGGGAAGGGGCAATGAGAGGACCAGGAGCCTGGGAGGTGGGAGCGGGGTTTAAGTGGAAGGATGAATGTCATGGGGCAGAAGCCAAATGAGAACAGGGGAGGGCACCAGGGACTGAAGGGTGGTGAGGGTATGGATGGGCACTGGGGGACTGAGCATGGTGAGAAGGGGGGACCAGGGGACAGAGGAGGGGAGGGGAGGTACAGAATGCTGGGAATCTCTGTTGTTTTGGGGCTGGGTGCGGCTGGTTCATTACTAAAAGCAGGTTGGTGCCGTCCCCACAAACACTGGGCAGGCAGTCCTGTCTCAGGGGTGAAGCTGGGACTCTCCACGCCAGCCCCACAGGCACCACCTTCAGGGTCATTGCTAATAAGGCCTGGGCAGTGGGGAGGGGAGGGGGCATTTCTCCGCTTACTGCCCCTTCCATTTGGGATAAGCTGAAGCAGGTGCCAGTCCCAGTTCACACCTGTGCAGTGTGTCTACACTAGGGGTTTGCACCTAGGCAGCTGCACTGGTGTAAGGAAACCCTGGCAGACACAGCCTGATACACTGTTGTGCCAGAGACTGTAACCTCTTCTGTCACTGAGGTTATGGATCAATAATTACAGGAACACTGGAGCAGGGGAGCTGGACTCTGGGCTCCCAGGTTGGGGCCCAGCCCACTGGGCTGCAGAGTCATTCTCACTCCCATGCTCTGACCCAGTGCCCATGGAAGTGTTTAGACAAAGGGGGACGTATTCAGCAGGAGAGACTGAGGGAGCTCCACATCAGACACCCAGAGCCCAGAAGTTCCAGCCCTCACCTGAGGGGGGAGAAACACATTCCAATTCCTTCCTCACTTCATGGGGGGGGGAAAATGAACCTGGGTCTCCCAGCTGAGGGCCCAGCCTCTTGGCTAAAGGTTAGAAAGGAAGCAGTGGCATCTTCTTCTGTTCATTGAAACTATTCAGCAAACTCAACATGGATTCACAAATAATTTTAGTCAACCTGAAAAACAATTTTTCTGCCAACAAACTATTTGTCCAAAACATTTCACTCAGATCCACTTCAAACGTGTCTAACCAACATAGGAGCCCGAATCCCAGTGACTTACAGCGAGTGACTGTCAACATCTCCAGAAACGCGCAGTTATGAGCTGGCCAGGTTCAAGACATCAGCTATGAAACACTCCAGAGCTGCTGTTAAATTTGCCCTTGCCAGGAAAATTCTCCCCCATTCAGTCAGGCTGAAAATGGAGACTTGGTTCCAGCTTGAACTCTGGGTCCAGAATGATTTTTTTCCGTGGACTCCGCGAGTGGCACAGACCCTCTGCAGCTGCCCCGGGTATCTCCCAGAGCAGATAATGGTCACAGAGTCCATATCAGAGCCCCAGGTGCTCAGGTGTCTCCAGCTAATGGCTTCACTAGCCACCCCCTCACTCTCATTAACCAGCCCTGGTCAGACACTCTGGGAACTTTCAGACCAAGTCTCTGGAGACAAATTGGATCCATCTACACAGCCCACGGCAGCAAGTCTCAGACCCAGGTGGACAGACTGAGGCTTGTAGGGCTCCTGCTAAAGCAGTAAATGTAGCTGTGCAGATGTTCAGCTGAAACTGGACCTTGGGCTCTGAAGTCCAGAGAGCAGGAGGGAATCAAGCCCAAGCTCCAGTACAAGACAAAACATCTACACAGCTACTTTTTATGCCATAGCACAAACCCCACGAGCCCACGTCTGTCGCCCCGGCTCTGGGACTCACTGCAGTGGACTGTGCAGACAAACTTAAAACATGAGGCTTTTCCCAGACCCAAATACTCAATTTTCTCCCTGTGTCCAGATCGACCTGAAATATCCAGAGTCTTCTCCCCAGGCTGGAGAGCCCTAAGGGGACATGGTAGGGAAAGCAGTTTAATGTCACAGGCAGAGGGGGGATGATCATGGTTAATATGGGAAGCGTCTCCTGGCCTTACCTCTGGAGTCACAATCAGGCTCCATAACAACCCTCATTGCTCTTTCTCTGGGATCTAGATGCCCTGACTTGGCAAAAAGAGTGTGTGAGTCCCCTCCATGGAGATCTCTGGCCCATGGCGCTGACACGCTGCTCGGTGAGTCTACAAGACTCGTGCTCTCCTCAAACACCTGCTTCAGGCTGGAGCTGCCCAGATGCTCCCCACAGAGTTTACAGGCTGCGCAGGCCCCAATGGGAAGAGATTTCTCTGGGCCCCTGACCCAGGAGTGACAGAAGCTCCCTAAAAGAGTGGAGGAGGGGCACTGGCACCCAAACCGTGGTCCTGCCCCCACATGCTGTCCCTTCCCCCCATGATCCCACTCTTATGACTCCCCTTTCCCTGAAGCCACACCCCTATGTTATCTCTTCCCTCTGAGATCCCAACCCTCTCTGCCTCCTCTACTCCATCACTTAGCTTTACGGTAGATATAGGCAAGCTTCCTGTTTTTCTAAATACGTATATCAGCAATTTCAACATTCTTAGCAGGAAGGGTGCGGGGTTAAGCTGCCTTGATGATATTAAGGCCGTTGCATGGGCATTTTATGGCCTGCTGGCTTGGCTACTGTTAGCAATAAGCAATAGTGGTTCAGCCATTGTTACAGTTTGCCAAGGTTTCCCCATACAGTTCCCCTCTTAAATGTCACCTTTCACACAAGGGGGCCTTTACATGGTCGCTATTACACTTTTTCTGGATGCACCTGAGTGGAAGTCCAACAAAAGCTTAAGGCTCTTAGCTGAGACTGAGCAAATGATCTTCTTGTTGGCATCCCATACTTACACACCAGCACAGCAACCAACAAGCGGCCATGTTAGCCCACTCTCCCATTTAAGGGAGGAACTACAAGTTTGATATGTTCCTTTCCCTGGGGTACGAGTGCCAGTCCCAGTAATCACTGACTCATATGTCAGGGGACTTGCAATTACCGGATTTTGCGCCAGGTCCAACATGTCATTAGGCTGGTAACAAAAACCACTACTACTTGGCACCCCAAGATTACAATGATGGAGTGTAGGGACTGTGACTAGGATTTCTGCATCCATTTTACCACATTTTATTTTATTCTTGGCCCACACCTCCCGGTAGTTCTCTGCAATTACTAAAATCTCTGGGGGCCAAGCAGGCCATTCCAATTCCTTAGATGCCTTAAGGGCTGCTATTAGGTAGCTGGCTAGAATCTCCACAGGTGCCCACGGGGTGCCAGGAGACATTTCCCACAAAACCCCATTAAAGCAATCAATCAGCACCCACAACTCCCTCAACACATCTATTCCTAGAATACCTTCTCCCCCCAAATCCATCAAGCCAAATTGCCCTTGACACTTCTTTGTTCTTACATTATATGAGATTTTTTTACAGAAGGGGAAAATGCTCTGTGCCTCATTAAATCCCTGTAAGGTTTTGACTCCAGCCAGAGGTCCAAACAGGTGCTTATTTTTGGTACTAATTAGGGAGTTGGTGGCACCTGAGTCTACTAGTAAATTTTGTTTGAATACCCTTTCTGCAAACTTCACATAAACCGTGAACCTCCCCTACTCATTAGAGTTTAATTATGCCACAATAGGGGGATCCTGGGTAGCCCAGTGTCCCTAAAGGGCAGCAATCAGTGGTGCCCTGGCACTTTTTCCTCAATGCTTGGCCAGTTCATGTTCTGTCAATTTCGCTAATTGTTCAGCAGTAGGCAGCTGGTCTATCATTTCCTCTTGCTCATATTTTAAAAGCCGCTTCCAAATTTCCCCTGCCATAGGTGGGGGATTCTGCCTTGACCCTTATGGGGTCTGTCTCCTCTTTCCTTTTCCTGGTGTTACTTGGAGGGGCTATAGCAGCCACCTTATCAGGTTTCCTTTTAGGAGGATGGATATCCTTTTGGATCTCATAGGCCTGCTTTTCTCTATCCTCAATATCTCTTGTTAGAACTACTGCCAGATCCATACCCACTAAGGCCATACAAATTAAAGGGAGAAATCCTTGGATTAAAGCTTGTTTGAAAGAGAGGGCTGCAAAGTCTGTGTTAATGACATTTGTCAGCCCAGAATGTCTCCATGCCAATCCCTTTCTGGCTATATAACTCTCTACTCTCTCCCCAGCCTGATGCCTCTCTTGATGAAATATAACTGTGGGGCTTTCCCCCAGGAAGAGGGTGTGTATTATTCCCTTTGCACATTTATGTGCTTCTCTGTCTCATCTGCCCCGGGGAGAGGGGGGCATCTGGATATCTTAAGGGAGCCCTGTAAAGTCCTTGGGGGACATACACTCCCTGCATATAGCTGTCACAACAGCTGGAGTGAATCCAGCCATGCTAGATATTCTTACCATCCACCCCAAGGCTGTACTCCTATTCAGCAGGCCAACTGATTTCCCTGCTGCACTAACCTGGTCAGGGGTAAAGGGTCTAGTCTCTACTCACTCCTCTGTTCCTACCTGACCTGCCTGAGGTCCCCTTTTGTGACAGAGGTACTGACTATGGGCAGTGGCGGCTCCAGGCCCCAGCACGCCAAGCGCGTGCTTGGAGCGGCATGCTGTGGGGGGCGCTCTGCCTGTCACCAGGAGGGCAGCAGGCGGCTCCGGTGGACCTCCCACAGGCGTGCCTGTGGAGGGTCCGCTGGTCCCGCAGCTCCAGTGGACCTCCTGCAGGTGTGCCTGCGGGCGGTCCACCAAAACCGCGGGACCTGTGGACCGCGGGACCAATGGACCCTCCACAGGCACGCCTGCGGGAGGTTCACCGGAGCCACCTGCCGCCCTCCTTGCAACCGGCAGAGTGCCCCCCGAGGCATGCCGCCGTGCTTGGGGCAGCAAAATGTCTAGAGCCGCCCCTGACTATGGGGGCCATTGGAGGAGGCCTTTACGGCTCTTCCAGTGATTCCTGTAGGGGATTATATGGGGACTGCCCAATGGGATCCAGGGTGAACTCACCAGAGTCCTTCAGCTCATAATACCAATAAGGGGGGTATGTATTGGGATCCTCCTCTGATTCTATGTCTTCCTCCCAGCTACAATTCCCTCTGATCGCTGCCACAATCCCCCTTTGCTCTCCCAACTGAGCCTTAAGGGCACAAATCTGTCTTCCGCATTCCTCATGATCTATCTGGGTTCTACTTTGTGAATCTTTCAAAAGGGCTTTGACTGCAGCTGTGCTCTTTGTGGTCTGCTTTTTCAAGTCAGACACTTCCTCCCGCAACTTGCCACTGACCCTGTCACATATCTGCTTCTGCATTCCTACAATCTGTGCTGCTTGTGTCAGAGATGTAGCTTTGAGAGCATCAGATTCTGCTTTCAGATTAATCACTTCACTTTCCTTTTTAGCTCTGATCCTTTCCAATTTCTGCACCTGGTCTTTTAGCCAAAAAGGGGCCCCCGGGGCCACCGGCACAGATGTGGACAGGGGAGCTGGGTTGGGCAGAGGGAAGGTATTGGAGGGATTTACTGAGCTTTCAGGGACAGAAGCATCCAGCTCAGCATATTGTGGGGAACAGGAGAGGCAGGGAGCCATTAGCTCAGTTGTAAATAGGGCAGAGATCTCCTGCTCTAACCACTGGGCCTGCTGCCTTTGCCTAGCCCCTTTCTAGAAAGGTCCCAGAGAAAATGCCACCCACTCCAGCTGCCTCCCACCTCCTCCCCCGGACTCTGCTCTGCCTTGTTCCTATAGAACGTGCCAGCTGTGTTATAGGCACACACGTTACATCTCAGCAATAATCACCATTCCTGAGGTGGGAGTGCTTTATCAACAGCAGAATATTATTTTTTTTCAATTTTAGTGGTGAACTCTCTGAGTTTCACCCAAGGCTGGTTTACTATGGGAGGGGGGTTGATCAGATCCCAGGCCTATATCCTGGTCCATGTCCCTGCCCCGCATGGTACGCTGCCCTACAGTAGCCCAGCTTCTGACCTGGCCTGGGGAGGGGACCTCAGGGTGAGAGGAGGAGCATGGGGCAGGTCCTTGTAGTGGGGCCTACCTCAGCCCACTCACCCCTGGGAAGAGGCTGGTGCCACCCCTGAGCCTCGGGTAGGCACACAGCAGTGCCATAGGGAATCCAGTACAATTAATGTCCAGGAGTCATTCAGCTCGAGACTGGGACTTGAACTCTGTAAGTCAGGACTATCCTATCCAGTTTCAGATGGGTGGTCACCCTACTTTATTAGTCAACGTTCTTTGAATGTTACTGCAAACGCTGGCTGAGATGCCTTAATCCCTGAAGAGTGGACAAGTCTCCATCAGAAGTCTATCTCAACTAGAATTGCTAAACAGGGCTTCTGGTGTGAAGCAGAAGTGCTGAAGGTCCATAGTTCCAGTCTCAGGAGGCAGTGAAGCCACATGTCTTACCCTGGGGGAAGAGTGAGATCTCTAGGAGTCTGGCACGTCAAAGGGATTCCTCCGAGAGACTGTTCCAAAGGTGGAGCATGGCACCAATCCTAAGGATCCATAAGAGTATGTGAGGGGACATTAGGGCAGCTCTATGCAATGATCCCTGCTTGCTGTAACAGGAGGGACTCTGGGGGATCTGTCCATATAGTTCCAGCCCTGGGTCCTCTGCCAGGGTCTAGCTGGCCCCTTGACTCATCTCCTTCCCAAGGAGCCACTGAAATTGGTTTCTTCCATAGGCATTGAGGAGGAGACAAAGAGCCATTTTCCCCCCCCCCACACTTTTGAGAGGGGAGCAAGAGAGTGTTGGTGTCACTAAGCATAACCCTAAGTAACTTGGAAAGGTGGAAGGCAACAAGGATATGGAGTCTCCCTGTTTTAGGCCTCAGGCAGGCAAGAGTCCCTCCATGTTTGAACTCTAATCGACCTAAAAGGCCAGTAGATAAGAAGGGCCAGGTGTAACATCCGTTATCAGTTGCAGAACTAATGAGGCCTGCATGCCTTTGGCTAAGGGAGTAAGATAACGGTTCACAAGAAGAAAGAACAAGATCATAATTCAAAGGAATGGGCCTAACGAGCTAGACTTGTAGTCACCAACTCTAATTAACTATTTAGTGTAACTGCTTGATGTACTGCTTGATGTAACTACAAAGGGAGGGGGGGCAAAGGGGAAGGAGGGAAGAAGGAAATAACTTAGCTAGAATAGGGTGTAAAAAAGGTAAACTGCTTGTATTAGGTGTGCTGGATCTGAGGTGTGTCAAGTCTCCCAGCACTGCTTTGAGATCTCAAATAAAACTTTGCTTGCTTCTCCACCCTGGTGTGTCTATTGGCGCTAAGCACTCCGGGCACAAATCACTGTTGCTTGCCTTGGGCAGCCTCTGTGCCTGCAACAAGAGCCTCCTTGGGGGAGTTCAATCTCCTGGGCAGGCTGGCTGAGTAATGGGACACTTCTGGCTGGGGGGAGATGAGGCAGCTGTTAAAATAACTGGCAATTCTGATACCTTCCCTAGAGGAAAACATGCAAGATCAGTTCTGTTATTTACTATTAACCTTTCTTTGGAGTAATATACCAATAAAATACTTCTCCATAATGCTCTGGGTGCCTGAACAATTCATAAGGGTCACAACAGCTCATGATGCCAACCCAGCAGGAAAACATTATCCCACACAAATGATGAATGAACTCAGCCAGCCAATAATTCAGAGGAGCCTTATTAGTCCCCCAGGAACAACCCTCAGCCTTCCCTCATAAGTCTATCAAATAAAGAAGGGCTTGTTAGGCTCAGCTGAAGAGGCTGGTCCCTTCTCATGTACCCTGGAGATAGGGCTTTTCTGCTTAGAATTGGTTGGGTTACAGCACATTCAGTGGGAGCATGCCAGCTTCTGCACCCCTTTGCAGGGCTTCCTTGCCCTAGTCTTACCAGCACAGGGTGTGGTGACTTTATGTTGGTCATGCAAGGAGGGAGGGAAAGCCTCACTGTGTCCTCTGAGCTCACACTAAACACCTGCATGAAGGCCAGGCAGAATATGGCTCTTGGTGTTTATTGTTCCACTGTGAAAATATGTGGCCTATTTCTCAGAGAGTTTTTTATTTGTGCCAGAAAACTTCTGAATTACTTGGAACCCCAGGGAGGCCTTTCCTGTCTTGGCCAAGGACTACTACTGAGGTCTGATTATTTGCTCTCCACCCTGGCGCACTGCTTCAGTCAGAATAAAAGTGTAGTGCTTGTGGGGGCAGAAAGCCTTGGCACGTGTGTCTGACAGAAATACAATTGATTGTTATGACAATGACTCTCTGAGGGAGCAGGGAAAAGCCTTAAGAATTAAAACCGTCACTTTTCAAACCAGGGAAAATTTGCATCTGCTCTCCCTGCAATTGTCACCTTCTTGAGACTGTGTGTGTGTGTGTGTGTTTCTTTAAGTCTTTTATCTCTGCGTACCATAAATGGGATTCCTGTAACTTTGGTTTCACTTTCATTTGGAAGCTGCTGGACGCATGGAGAATGTTTCGGATAAAATTTCAGTAAGTTAACCAGCAATAGCTCTATGAATAGACGAGTGTGTGCCTGTGTAGTGGGCAATGCCACGGTAAGTACAGAGAAATTGATCTGTAATGCAGACCTGGCAGTTCTGAAACTGGGAGCCCTTCCTCTGCCACTAGCCTGAGCACTTCCCTGTAAGATCCGGCAGGCCGATGAGTGTCAGCCCTCAGTTGCTCCGGGTGAGGCTCTATTATTCTTCTCTGGAACTATTCCTATGGCAGGGAGTCTGTCCAAGACTCTCACTTTCCTACTTTAAATATTGCTGAGAAATGTCTTAAATGCTCAGAGATCTGCAGCCCTTTTCAATTACCCTGTAACACAGGCTGAAATAGCATCTGTTTATTCAGTCTTCTGCATGATATCATGGAATTAAATTTACACTCCAGCACTTCTGCTCTGGTGACTTCCCTGAAACCTGTCATCAGAGGAGTTTGCGCTCTCCCATTCTCCATACACAGTCAATGGAGTTTTGTCATCAGCTCTTGCTGCTGAAGTTCTGCTCTAAGAGATTAGAAAAAGAGAAATGGCATACGCCAGATTAAATAAGGCTGCTATAGAGAGGGGTTAATTTGAGCATGATGGGCCATGAGGATGTTTCTATGCCAGGGAGAGGAGGGCGTTACCCAAAGAGAAGGCTGATAATGTTACTTCTGCTGCTGTCCTAAGGGCTCTCCCAGGAGAGGGTTCAGCTTTACCACTTGCCCCATCAGCAGGAATCACTGAGTGCAGGGGCTGAGCCAGTGCATTCCCTGGCAGTCCTGGTCGTACCCACTTCCCTGGGCTGCACTGACCCTCAGTGGCTGCCTGAGCATGGGAGAAGTTAGAGATCCTCAGTTCTGAGGTCCAACTGTGTTGGAATTTCCAGCTATTGCTTTAAGGGCTGTGGAGGAGGGGTGGGAGGAATTCCATAGTCCCACTTGCAGGCTAGAGGGCTCTGCAGCAAAGCATGTGACTGTGCTGGCAGTCACTTTGGAGACAGCCAGCTTAATGTAAGGTGGGGAGAATTGTAGCTCTCAGTTTTAGGGAGCAGACTGCTTTGTTTCTTTTCTTAGTGTTGGGTTCTCGTGTGTTCTGAATTCTAAGAAAAAAAGTTAAGTTTATTTAACTTCTGTGTGTGTGCTGTGAACACAAGAAGTGCCACTGTAACCTGGATTCCTGGTAAACCCTCCACCATCAGAAGCCCTTAATAGGATATCAGCTGGCATAAATCAGCATGAGTCCTGGAGGAGAGCTGAAGCCATAGGCAGTTTTTGATTAAAGCCAACTTTTGCATCCTCTCTAAATTCCAAAAGATAAGTCAGCTCAGCCTGATTGGGGGGGTGGGGGGGGAAGGAAGGAGGGAAGTGGATTGAGTTTGTAGGAAAATCTGGAGTTATTTAAACTAGGGCATTTTACAAGTGAGCTGATTTCAACAACTCACAAGTCTTTGAATGCTTTTTTTTACCTACATTGTAGGAAAAAATGTAGACCTCTCCTGGGACTCCCCTGATTCCTCCTGCTTCGGGGGCTCAGTGACTCAAACTAGGACCAATGGGCCCTGAGTTCTTTACATGTGGTGCCTCCATCTTGTGTCAAGGTGCATGCCGGTCAATATTGTTTTGTTTCCTAGTGCTCCCCCATTTGTTTGTCTGGCAAGTGTACTACGTGCCAGACAGAGATGAGACGTAAACTCACATCCCTGGACTCCCACTGCTGAGGTCTACCCTGTGGTTGTGAGGCAATGCACCCTGTGTTCACAGCCTACACACTACTGTAATGATCTTTGTACAAAATATGCTTTGTGAAGTATCATTTGAAAACAACTCACTGGTCAATAATATAATGGTGAAATGTATGTAGTAGCACCCCTGTTTCATGCTGTGAGCTTTCCATAGTGAGTCCGCCTGGGGAAGCCTTACATTCCCACCGAAGGGGCCCTGCATCCCAATTCTGCAGTCAGCAGTAACTCTGAGCCAGTGTTGTAAAACAGAAGGTTTGTTAGTTGTCAAGAACACAGCATAGAACAGTTCTTGTTAGCACAGAAAATAGGAAGATTCAGCGAAGTCCATCTTTAGGGGATCCAGAGCTCAGAGCCCTGAACTCTTTCCCTGAGTCCCAAACCAAGAGACTGTCCAGCTTCCAGCAGCCCACCCTCAGTCATGCCCTGTTGCCCCTCCTCTATCCTTTGTCTCTTTCCTGGACAAACTGGTCACCTAGCCTTCACCTCTCGCTTTGTTTTCCAACTCCTTCGGCCGGCTCCTTGCAAAATATGGGGCCTGGCCATCAGCTGCCGGGATACAGAGTGTCTGGCTATTGCCTGGGCCCAGGGAGCAAGAGAGAAGCCACACCTGCCCTCTACATTCTCTGCAATGATCACACACACTTATTCTACCACCTAGGTACTTGTGCAACACATAGAAGAAACTGAGGCACACACAGAGTATTCAAACAAAACATTAAGAGAATCCCACTTCATCACTCCTGTATCATTCTATTGGGTTTCAGACAAAGAAACCATCTTTGGCAAGAGTCCCAGAAAAATATGTTGTAATGTCATTTCTATACATTTTCATTTTATCTGATTTATGTGTGAAAGCCTGATTATTTACATCAGAGGGGACTAACAATTCTTCAAGATAACATCTCTCAGAGGGTCCTTCTTACCCTGCTAGTGATTCTCAGCTGAGGGAAGATAAGCGCTTCTCTGCCTAACTTGGGTGTGGGGCCCAATCTGGACTCAGAGACTGCCTAGTGCCACACAAAACGATCATTAGCCCAGGAGCTAGGGAGACTCACCTGGAATGTGGGAAATTCCTGGTTTACATCCCCCTCTCTGCTGGAGGAAGAGCAGGGATTGAATGTGGCTCTGCTGTCTCTCAGGGCATGCACTAAATCACCATAGAGTGACTATCACACTTTCCCCTGGCCCAATTAATATTAAAGTGGAACAACTTAAACTAGAATATCCCATAGACTGGGACAGTTATCTGAGACTGGGTCAAATCCCTACTCTTCTGGCAGAGGGGGTCAGAGAAAAAACAGAGTTTTCACTTTCTTTCTGGGTGCAGCAAAGTTAGATACTTTATTTTTAGCAATTGGGTGGAGGGAGAGAGCTGAACAGGTCTTTTCCTGACAAACAATTACAGCAGCATTTATACTTTTTGTTACAAACAATAATGTGCAAGAGCTGCAATTGGTTTATACATAGGTTATTTTGATTTTCTTTTTTACCAGTTTAAACTGTAGTTTACATACCATACTTATTTAACAACTTAAATGCAACAACTTCTTACATTTTTTTTTCTCCACTTGCCTCACACAATCCTTGCTTTTACAAATTTCGCATTATTAAGGTTACAGCTTAGCCTGACAATTGCTCACAGAGGTGACTGTTTGCATTGAAATTCCCTTCAAATGCCTGTCACTTCTTTCTCTACTTTCACATTCCCCTCCTTTTGTGCTTCTAGCACAACTAACATTCTTAAACCTCTATTTGCATTAAGCCTTCGATTTTAGATTAAATGCTTTAAATTTAGGGGCTTTGATTGGATGCAATGACAATGCCTGATTAGCTTGGACATGAGGTATTACTATTATCACATCCTTTACAACAACAAAATAATTTTAAACAAAACAACAACAACAACAACATTTTTATGGTAATAAAAATAAAAACAGTAACATTTTTATGGTAATAATATGATGGGGTTGTTGTACAATTTTTTTACAAAGGACAATACATTATACTTAGTACATAAAGTAGACACTCTATAAGCTTAATGAAAGGCTTTTTTTTAACTTGATATATATTTTGAAGCATATGATTTTGCCCTTGTAATTCAGAGATTCTTTGAATCTCTGGTAACAGTGAAAGCAAATTTTGAAACCGATTAAGTACTAAACTAGTCCGGTTGAAAGGTATTTGAAACCTAAGGGCTAGTTGTAAAATTTTTATTTGCAGGCCAGTAAATAAAATGCCTGCAGTAGTGGTGAGATTAAAATAAATATTTTGTAACATGGTAATATGTACACAGCTATTATTAGCTTGGAAGAGTAGGTGCCCTATCAGGGTAGTTCCTTGTCCCCTACCCTTTCAGCCAACATTACCCAATCCCACATGCAACCCTCCCCATGGACCCAGCAGGATTCGGTATGTGGGAGCTCACTGCCCAACTGGTCCATATGCTTGGAAGGAGCACTGTGAACGTCTGCACTTTCACCCAGAAAATCTCCAAGTATGTCTTTATGGCCACAGATCAAATGGTACTCTTGATGTGTCTGTAAGGGCAGTGGGCCAAGCCTAGTACTTTAGATTACTCTGAATGGCCATTAGCTGGTCATTCAAGAAATTTTGAATTTCTGAACATGCTAGATCCCACTGCAATACCTTTCCAGCATTAGTGATATTCAGTACCATTTTTGCCAACAGCTTTTGGGTTATTTTAGTACAAGTAAAATTTCCAGTGGCAGAACACTTTTTGAGTATGAGTCTGATTATTTACTACTTGGGTAACCAAAACAATAAGGATCCCTTTTTCCTGACATACGATAGACCCCTGGAATGACCATTATATTAATTCTATTATAAAACCTTAATTTTAAATTTTTGAAGTTTAATTGTAATGATGTCATGTTTTTTTTTTTTTTTACTTAACTGTTTGCTTATATGGAATATTCTGAACCTTAAATATTTTTTTCAAACAATATTTAAATAAATCACTAAAGTGTGAAAGCCTTGGCCATTGGACTTTGTTAGATATATGGCATTGTTTGCATTTGGATGTGTTACGGGGTAATAGTGTAATGGAGGAAATGGCAGGGTAGTGGCAAACAAGGTGCCTTTGGTATTTGTTATTTAAAATTCAGTTAGGGAGGGCAATACATGCTGAAGGTACTTATTTAAAAACACAGGGCACAACCTGTAGAATAAACCCCAAAATCCAATTAATACCACATTTTAGCATGGGTTCCACAAGTTTTTTTCTGCTAGTGTATAATTTTTTTTTATTTATTTTTTTTACCAGGGTTAATTCTTAATGTTTTTTATAGTTAGGAATTCCTGGACTTTGGCAATCTCAGTGGAACGAATATTTTTTTTTAAGCAATTGTGGCTTAGCATTATACAGAGAAGCGATTACTAGCACATTACCCTGTAGTGCTTTGGTTTTTGTAGAAAATACTGAATGCAGGTTAGCTCTGTCAGTGGACAAGGGAGAGGTTACCAGCACATCATCTTGTTCTTTTCTTTTGCTGTCCAGAAGGAGGAAAAGAAATACCAAAAGAAAAAAGACAGGCTGATCAATAGTAGGAGTGGAATTATCTCGAGGAGGAGGGGCTTTTTTGCAGTGAGAAGCATGGGTCCAGGCAGTCAGTCCTTGACACTTTACAGCGGTGTTGGTAGTTAGCAGGATTTGGTAAGGGCCTTTTCAGTGTGGAGCCAGAGCAGTCTTTTTTTGATGGATCTTACGTAGACTTAGTCTTCTGGTTTTAATAAATGGCAGGCTGCTAAGGTCTTTAGGTAACACTTTTTTTTACCTGTGAGAAAAGACACATTTCATTAATGCCTGGCAGCGCTGGCAGATTTTACAGCTGCTTGGGCACATTCAAGACCCACCTCTTTTGTTGCCTCGAGCCAAGTCCCAGCTGTGAGCAGTGTCCTTGAACGGGGCATGCGTCTTATCTCTGGACGTTCTGTTTGGGCTTTTTTAATTTACAAAGGAAACTTCCACTTTTTACTTACATACCTTTTTTCTACAATGAACACATACATATTGCAATTATACAGTACTTTAGTTTTATTATTTAATGTATGCCACATACACCCTTCCAGGAAAATGACTTTAAAAAGCTGTGGAGCAAAAAGCCAGGACAAGCACACCCACTTTTGAGGAGTTCACTTGGTACAACCTCTGGTGTCCAATAGCTTCCTCCCTTCTCAGCCCTCCGGCTAGAAATCTGAGGTAGCCAGAAAGATTCCATGTGCAATATGGGGAGTGGGTTAACCTTTCGTGTCCTTGCTTCCAAAGACTGTTCGTATGCAAAATTTTAACAATAATTTTTCAATTAAAAGAAAAAATAACTTCATTGGCCAAATCTTTCTTAAGCAAATGTATATTACATTTTTGGATATTATTCAAACACTTTGTATTTCAAATTGAATAAAACAATTATATGCATTTTGATTTAACCCTTTTATTTAATTTTGAACTAGACTGTCCTATGAAAATATTAAACACCACTCTGGCCACAAAACAAATACTACAAGACAGGACGTAGAACACAGAACATAATTTTTATTGTGCCTGTAAATGAATGGTATTTTGATTGCTTTTTAGCTGGCATTAGTTTTCTTTGTAAGACAAAAAGAACATAGGTCTACCCCTTTTGGGGCAGTCAGTTATTGCTTAAAATACACATGAATTACCCATATTTTTTTTTGTATTTGTTTTATAGGCAGCCCAGGTTTCAATGGCTTTTATTTTTATTATTTAGGTAATTTCATTAACAGACATTTTTGGCTTGCTTTTGCATTTAAGTTATTAGCCACTTGGAGACTTTGTCTCAAAAGGACACAATAAATGTTTAATTCCTGTTTTTAAACACCTCCTTTGGAGTTCTAATATGATTTTAATTAAATAGCATGGTAGGTTTGCATTTCTTTTACCCCTGCTATAATATACACTGCACATGTTCTGGGGAAAATGCACATTTCCTCCATAATACAACTTTCACAACACTAGTCACATTAATTTCTACACAAGGTGTAACTTTCTTTTGTGCTTACAAAATCTTCATGCATCCCTAGTAAAGTGACAGCTCAATCACACAGAGCAAGAGGTACTGTCCTTTTTTTTTTTCTTAACCAAACTTTTTATTTGCTATTTTGTTACTCAGAAAACAAATGTAAATCTTATTTTTTGGCTTTGACTACCTTGCTGCAGCCACAACCTTTGGTCTTTATTTATGTAACCCTTCTGCCCCTCTGAATTGGCAGCAACAAGGGCCAGGTTCAGTATCCAGGGGTTCGGTTTCAATAACACCATGCATAACTGGCTAGAGCCCCCACCCAGTGACCTGGGACACTTACATACCACACCCCCCGGGCACCTCTAGGGGGCAATACTTCCCCTCTCGCAAGCACGGAGTCTGAGTGTAGCAAAATCTTTTTAATAAAGAAAGGAAACAATGTGGCATCCCATTGCAGAAACACCACAAAAAAGATTAAAAGTTTATTAGAGAATGTTTAAATAAAAAATGATTCAAAGAGTTCAAAGCGTCAGTTGTTGGTCATTGGGGGCAGCATACAGAGTATAGGGGGACGCTGGTATGTGGGAATTGGTTAGCACATAACATATACAGTCTGCAAGGTCCTCCAATGTGGGGTGTATGGTGGGTGGGATCAAGAAGCAGTAAGGAAGCAGTGAGGGTACATCGCTCATACAGTGGGTTACACGCAGTCATGGGTATAAGTAAGCGGGCCGGGTAATGGGGACAGGATGACCCTCGCATGGTGGAATCTAGTTCGGTGGCTTTAGGGCTTAGGGGATATGGTTCGGTAGGGGGGGTTTATAGGCCTCCTCCCCCCGTGGGTGCACAGAGCCACGCCGGCTCACTCTTGGTATTGGCGGTGGCCAGTGATGTACTCTATGTAAATGTCCCTATTCCACCAGATAGTGTCAGAGACCATCAAACATCTCATGAGCCGTGCATAGCCATGGCCCACCCCACAGGCCCTAAGTACACGTTCATTACAGGGATCCCAGGCACCCAGGGCCCCGACAATCAGGGCATCGGTGTAAACCTCGTAGCCCTTTGCCCGCAGGGTGTCCGCCAAGGGGGCATATTTTTCGAGTTTACGGGCTCGGGCTTCACGGAAGGCTGGGGTCCTGTTCTCAAACGGGATCATCACGTTGACGAGGATGATCTTTTTCCACTCCTCGTCCGTGATGACGATGTCCGGGCGCAGCAGGCTGTCGGTGTTGGGGATGGTGTGGTTGACTGCGACCTCACCCAGGTGTGGGGCAATGGCCTTCACCAGCCGGTCCTGGACGGCGTTGTGGCGCAGCTGCCAGGCTCTGGCGTGGGGCTTGCAGCTGTACAGGACGTGGGACAAGGTCTCCAGGGTGTACCCACACTTCCTGCAGCACTTGTCTCAGTTCCCGTGGCAGATGGCTCCATTGAGCGGGACGCAGTTCAGGCAGGCGCGGTGTATGAACCGCCAGTCGGTGAAACGAGTGAAACTGCCTGCGGGGAGAAAGTGGTTGCTGGAGTCCCACTTGCTGGTCACCTCAAAGGCCTTGCCCTGGTCGGGTTTTTTCCTCAGGGTGTCCACGTAGAGCGCGTGGACAGCTGCCTTCAGTGACTTCTCCAGCAAGCCTCTGGCTCCGGGGCTGACGATGGTGTTGCCCTCTGTCTCGATCCGTGGCACCAAGACTCCCAGCTCCTGTCGTTCCTCGCTCCATATCCAGCAGCAGCCCAGTCGTTTTCCCAGCCGGCGCGTGGCGTTGCGGGCGCAGGACCACAGCGAAGTAATGTCGCCCCCGTCCCGGGTGAATTCACCGTCCAGGGAGCCACTCAGGAAAGTGGCTACATCTGGGCCGGAGGGAGGCCTGCCAATTCGCTTCTCGATGACAGTGCGTAGGGCGGCCGCTGCGACGTTCTTTACCGTGGCGTCCGGGCACGTCAGGAGGCGGAAGGCGTGCGTGACGACCGCAATGTCGCAGAGGTCACCCATGCGGGGGATGTTGGCACCACCGTGCCTGTGGGCAATGTATATGAGCTCGTTGCTGGCTCTCTGGGGCAGGGACAGCCACTGCTTAACCAGCTGCCAGATGGTGTTGTCTGCCTTGTTGAGGGGCACCTTTGCCACGGCAGAACCTCTTAAGATGAAGGTGATGCGGGGGATCAGGAAAGTGTTGAGGGCGTTGATCTTCTGCCACGGCGCCAGCAGGGATGTGTCGATCTTGGCAGCGTCCTGTAGGATCTCCCGGATGGTGTCCTCAGGGGTGTGCCAGACGCGGACACGAGTCGGCGTGCCGAGGTGTTGGTACACCTGTCCTTCTGCCAGGGGAACGACAGACTCGCCCTGGATCTGGAACTCCGTTGTCTGCACCGAGTCTCTCTTGCTCCCGTCGACATGGAGGGACGCGCACTTCTTGGCGTTAAAGCGGAGTCCCATCCAGTCCGCGACTCCCCCGATAGTGTTGAGCATGCTCTGGAGCCTCTTGGGGTCATCCGTGATTAGGACCAGGTCATCCACATAGGCCAAGATGCTCACCCTCTCACCATGCAGGTCGAGGCCGTCAGCACAGTCCAAGATCGCCCGCAAAAGTGGCTCCATGGCAAGGTTGAAGATGATTGGGCTGAGGGGGCAGCCTTGCTTCACACCGCTGTGGATCGGGATCTCGGCGGTTTCTCCTTCTACCGAGCGGATGGTGGTGCTGCAATCCTCGTAGAGTTCCCGGATCAGGCCAAGGAAGGTATCCGGCATCCCAAACTCCCGTAGCGTGCTGAAGATGTGGTGCTGGGGGATGGACCCGAAGGCGTTGAACAGGTCGAGCCACGCTATCGCACACTGCTTCCGCGCCCTCTTGGTCATCTGGAGAATGGTCTGGAGCGGGAAGTTGTGCTCGTAGCACCCCTCTGACGGCATGAAGCCCTTCTGTGCTGGGCTGATGGCTCCCCTGGCCGTTGCCCACTCCGTGATCCTGGCTGCCAGGCAGCTGGCGTACAGTTTGTACATCGTGGAACAGAGGGAGATGGGTCTCCAGTTGCTGGGGTCATCTCATTCGCCCTTTTTGTGAATCAGGACAGTCATGGCCCTCTTCCAGGAGGTGGGAGACCTGCCAAAGCGCCGGCACAGGTTAAAGATGCCAGAGAGCACGAAGCAGCCAGGGTCTCGCTTCTTGAGCAGGCTGTAGGGATGCCGTCCTTTCCGGGTGCCGTGTTCTTTGTTCTGGAAAGCCTGGCTGCCACCTCTTTAGGCGTGAAGTCAGTCTCTAGGTCGCCTGTATTGGTGATGTGTGGCAGGGGGCGGAGACACTCCGGGCGCTGTGCGTCGTTTCTGGGTTTGTCACCAAATACTCCAAGGAAGTAGCTGTAGAGGCGCTCGAGCGGGATCGTGCAGTAGGATGGGGGGCCGTCGAGGACCGCTCTTACAGCCTTGAGGCGGTTCGTTCTGTACAGCTTCTGGATCTTGGAGGCTGCTGCCGGGTCATAGCGACAGTTGGTGTTCCTTCTTCTAGCTCCTCTGGAGGTAGTGCCATGATTCAGGATGGGCCGTCTGAAGGCAGGCCGAGTGGTCGCTTGGTTTGGTGCCCTCTTTGAGGCAGCCTCTGTAGTTAGCTCGCGGGTGAGCCTGTCGATGAGCAAGTCCTCGAAGGAAGCTACCGCTTGGAGCTCCTCAATCCAGGCGGCCTGCCAAGGTGTGGCTGGCCTATCCTTCGGCCGCTGTTGCTTGGGTTCTTCAACCGGTGTGGGCAGTGAATTTGCTGTGTGATCGACGGGTTGCCTCACTTGCGGCTCAGGGGGCCTTTTGGTTGGTTCCTGAGGCAGAGTCACTAGTGGGGTAGCACCGTTGTTGGTTGCTGGTGGGACTTGGTTCGGGTTAGTGGGTGTGGAGGTGACACCTGGTCTTTCGTGCGCGGTTGTCATCTGGCGGGTATCTGTGGCAGCACGTGACCTTCTGGTGGCGGGGACCGGCCTGGCGTCTTTTGGGGCCGTGTCGGTCTGTCTGATGATGGGGGACTGGTGGTGCGGTCTGGTTGTGGCAGTGGGCCCTGCGACAGTAGTAGTGTGCAGAGCGGTCTGCAGGGTGGTTCCCGTTCTCCCAGTGGGCATGGCTCGTAGTGCGGGTGGAGGAGTTGCGTCGGCTCCCCTTGTGGCTAGTGTTCGTGGGGTGGTCCGAGGGTCCGCGGTGGTGCCTCCAGGGGCAGGTTTTTGGGCAGCCACGTGTGGTGGAGCACTGACCCGTCTTGAGGTCATATGGTGTAGCACTCCCTGAATCAGTTTTAGTTTGGTCCATTCTCTCAATAGTAGTTTGCCCTCTGGGGTAGGTGGGACAACCGCAGCTGGACCTCACCCCTCCCTTTTGGCAAATAGTGTATCACGAATGTCAATATCTTGCAGCTGGGTTTCCTGCCAGTCAGCTGCATTGAGAATGGGCAAGGGAGATTGGTCCAAAGCAATATAGTTCACTGAAGCAGAAGGCATGCATTCAGGGGGTAGGCCCAGAGTTTCAGCAACACATCCATGAAGGTTCTCATGGGCCTCCGGCTCTAGGCGACTCACACTGCAAATAGCTCTCACTCCATCCGTGGATATCACAGCAACTCCTGGTGCCTGTGGACGCCTGGACAAATCTGCATCTACATTGCTTCTCCCTGATCGGTACTGAATGCTGAAGTCATAGCTAGCCAAAGCAGCCACCCATCTTTGCCCTGTAGCATCCAGTTTAGCACTTGTTAACACATAAGTCAGTGGGTTGTTGTCTGTCCACACCTGGAACTGAGCCCCATACAAGTAGTCTCGAAATTTCTCAGTGATGGCCCATTTTAAGGCCAAGAACTCCAGCTTGTGGGTGGGATAGCGGATTTCACTATCAGACAGTCCTCGGCTGGCAAAGGCTACAGGTTTACGCTTGCCTTCCACCTCCTGGTACAGTACTACCCCCAGACCCTCCAAACTGGCATCAGTATGCAGGATAA
The DNA here is from genome assembly GCF_025201925.1 of Gopherus flavomarginatus. Lineage (NCBI taxonomy): Eukaryota > Metazoa > Chordata > Testudines > Testudinidae > Gopherus > Gopherus flavomarginatus. Next base: position 25,678,025 of record NC_066628.1, read on the forward strand.
ATGGCTTGCTTGGACTAGGACTGGGGCATGAGTTAGGCAAGCAATGATTTCTCGAAAAGCCCTTTCACATCTCTCATCCCACCGTGGCCCAAAGGGTTCGAAGGGGCCATAGTGTCTCTGCACGGAAGGCCCTTTATTCTTGGTCTTAGATTTGTTCTTGCTGGACTGATATCCCCTGGTAAGATCATTGAGGGGTTTTACAATTGTAGCATAGTTTTTCACAAATCTGCGGTAGTAGCCACTAAACCCAAGGAAAGTCTTGAGTTCTCTAGTTGCTTGGACTTGGCCATGTAGTGAGTGCTTCTATTTAATCAGGATCAATACTCACACCCTCTTGGGACACGATGTGACCCACATACTTCACCGAGGTCCTGCAGAACTGGCATTTGTCAATTGAAAGCTTCAAACCATAATCCTCCAACCTATCAAGCACTTTAAGAAGTCTTTCTTCATGCTTCTCCAAAGTTCTTCCAAACACAATCAGGTCATCCAAATAAACTAACACTTGCAGTAAATTCATGTCTCTCACAACTTTCTCCATAAGACGCTGAAATGTAGCAGGTGCCCCAGAAATCCCTTGGGGCATGCGTTCGAACTGATAAAACCCTAATGGGCAGATAAAGGCTGTCTTCTTCTTATCTTCTTCACCCAGGGGGATCTGGTAGTATCCACTCTGAAGATCCAACACAGAGAACCACTGGCTTCCCAGCAAACAGTCTAAGGCATCTTGGACTCGAGGCATTGTGTACTGGTCAACCACAGTACGGTGGTTTAGGGTGCGGTAGTCAGTATACATCCGGATTTTCCCATTCTTTTTATGGACCACCACAATGGGTGAGGCATATGAGCTGCGGGACTCTGTAATGATGCCATTTGCAGCCAGCTCTTGAAGATGTTGTCGCACATCTTCCATCTCAGAGAGAGCAAGCCTTCTAGATCTCTCTCTGAAAGGTCGAGAGTCATGTAGTCTGATGTTGTGCTCTACTCCTTTTGCACATCCCACTCATGCAATGAGAACACCTTGGATCTTTCACAAAGTTTCCTTCTTAGGCGATCTTTCCACTCCTCGGACAATGGTGAATCTCCAAAATCAGACTTTGCTGGGTCTATTGTTGGCACTTGAGTCTCACACTTGGGTTTTACAATTGATTCAGGCTCAAAGAGGTCTGCTATCTTTTGTCCTTGCCTCACAACAACATCTTTACTTGTTTCATTAGCAATCAATATAGTCACCTTTTCTTGGGCTTCAGCAGGTAGGGTTATGACTCCACTGGGAACCACCACTCTTTCCGGGAGCTCTCCTTCAACCAGCTGCTCTATCATTGCTAATGCCCTTTACTGCCTTTCAGCTTGGTACTCATGACAAGTACTTCTTGCTCCATCCTTGCAGGCACTACTAAGGGAGTTGTACCCATGTACTTCAGTGCCCCAATTGGTAGCTCAGATGTCTCCTTTTTAGCACTCTCAATCTTCCTATAGGCTTCAGCACAAAGCATATGGATCATCACGGTACTCAGGTACTGGTCCCCAGCCTGTCGTCTGCAGTAATCCGCAAGCACCTTGAAGAGACTGGAGTTTGTCCCTATCAGCACAGACACATCAGAGGTCCCTTTCAGGTCAGGGCATATTAAGGCAGCCGTGTCTACCTCTTGCTTTACGCCAGCAACCTCCTCTGGGATTCCAGGTGCACTATGACATACCCTTGATAGGGGTATTCATCCATGCTGAGGCCACACAGACCAATGCCAGTCAGTTGCTGTATAGGCAGGTGCCTAAGCATCTGTTGGTAGAATGACTGAAATATAATAGTCACTTGAGATCGAGTATCAAGCACGGCTTTACACTCCGCCCCTTCGATCCTCACCATGACCTCTGCTCGAGGCCCTATCAGTCCTGCAGGGATCCCAGCTGGACAGCCTCTTCTGGGGGAATCTTCAAATCCTGTAGGCCTAGGTGGTCTCCGTCCCCAGACCTTCTGGCAGCTACTGGATCTCTTCCAACTGATCCTCAGTTTTTCATACACTAAGGAGGGGTTCTCTTCCTTATGGCAGTTAGCAGCACTGTGCCCATCCTGACCACACCAGTAGCAAAAGAATTGTCCTTTCCCCCTTCACCGAGGTGGGACAGTGGCTCTAACACTTTCATTCTTTTAAAACACTTCTTTCCAAGAATTAATGCATAAACATTGTCCATTATGCAAAACTTTGGTCTAATTATTAATTTTATCCCACATACAGGATCCTAGTGAGATGTCTTTACTACAGGGCTTTGGAGCAACAGGCATGGATAAGCATACACACTTTGGAGAAGTCCACTTGGTACAACCTCTGGTGTCTAATAGTTTCCCTTCCTCCCAGCCCCCTGGCTTGAGATCCAGGGCAGCCAGAAAGTTCCCAGGTGCAATCTGGGGAGTGGGCTAACTTTCCATATCTTTCCTTCCAGAGCCTGTTGGTGTGCGATTTTAACAACAATTTCTTCACTTAACAACGTTGGTCTCACTGTACTGTAGACATACTGCATCCGTTTATATTGTTAGGTACTAAACAATGATCTTTTCCTTTGCTTTAACAGATGCATCAAAACCTTAATATTTTCTGATATTATTCAAAACATCTTATGTTCTAAATATCTGCATTTCAGTACATTCCATAGCTATTGCAGAATGTTTTTTTACTTTCATTTGTTTTTGTAATAGGTTGTTCTGTAGCTGGTATTAGCTTTTTCTGATTTTCTGAAAGACAAAAATAACATTTTTCTACCCCTTTCGGGGTGGCATTATTGCTTAAAAGTTTCCTTTCTTTTACAAATACCCTGCTGACTGCAGGCAAAACAGAGGAATTACCCCCATATTTTCCTGTTGTTGTTTATTTTTTTTACAGGCAGGCCAGGTTTTAGTGGCTTCTACTTTTTAAGGGTTATGGGGAAATTATTCCACTGTTTAGTCATTAAATCCATGAGGTGGTGTACCTCAGTTTTTCCTCTTATATAGCAGACCAAGTTTGTAATGTTTTTCCTGCTGTGTTAAGCTTTAAGTTTATTCACAGGTAATAGCTGAGAAGCATCATTACCGTATTACCCTAAAGGATTTTTCCAAAAATCATACACACTATACATTGTTACAGGGGAACTTACTAACATTAAATTTATTTCAATGTTAAATATTAACAATAATATTAGCGTCAAATCTACTAAAGGTATCTTGTTATACCTTTTTATTTAGGCAATTTCTTTTGTGCTGGCAGTTCTTGTCTTCCTTTATCAGTCAGGTAATTTGCATCAACACAGGCTTGACTTTTGAATTCAAAGCCATTAGCAGAGCTCAGAGACTCTGTCTTAAAAGGGACACAATCAACTTCCACCAGAGTTTTGATTTCTTTCCACTTTCAACTCCTGCTTACAAAACACACAGAGATCTGAAAAAGAAAACGCAGTCTATGGCAGATCTTTTTGGAGCCCTAATAGGATTTTAATTCAGTAGCATGTTTCATTTGCATTTCTTTTATCCCTTTCTACAATATACACTGCACATGTCATAGGGAAAACGCACATTCCTTCTATACTATAACTTTTAAAACATTAGCCGTATCAATTTTTACAAAAGGTGTAACTGTTTGTTTCTTTTGTTCTTACAGAGTTTTCATGTACCTTATCAAAGTGATAGTCTGATTACGCAGATCCATTTTAAGGTTCAGTGTTTTTAACATAGCTATAGATAGATTACATTCTGTTTATACATTTGGGTTGATTACTTTCCCTTTATACATTTGGGTCAGTTAGGTTCAAATAGAACCCCCCTATGTTCTTAGCATATTTAACTAAATTGTCAATAGTCAAATAATTTCAATCAGATAGTCGGTTTATTTGGATTATTTACAGACACTTTTGGAAAAGGGCCCATTTTCCTTCAGAATGCCTGCAAAGAAACCAAGAATTCCCTCTTTAACATGGTCCTTTTTAACATTTCACAAAGTTTAACTGCTTAATTCTCCTCAGCCTCTGTAGAGTTAACTTTTCACTCTCTTCCTTTAAATCACTTGTTTATCTCCCAAAATGACAATTTCATGAACTCAAATTTAACTATTTTAAGTATTGTTCCAGGGATTCATTCCTGCACTTACTGCTTTTCTTACTCCTGACACTATGTCCTTAGGGCTTGCTTACCTGCTTGTCTGGGCCCCGATCCTGCTTTTTTCAATGAACCGTTTGTGAGTGATATTGTGGTCATTTCACAATTTTGAAAGAAATGTTTAAGAAAAGGGACCAGGAAGGGTGGGGGCTAGTTGAGGAGCCCACTCTCCTTGCTAAATTGATAGTGGAACACTAAAGAATCAGTTTCTGAGGCAGGCAACAAAGGAGAACAGAACAAGAGGCTTTTTGTCCTTTTTACAATGAGATGGGAGTATGAAGGGGGTTGGGATCGATCCGGGGTTTGGAGAACGGGATAAAGGGGAGCACTCGGTCTGGTGGTGGGAGAGGAGGCTTTTAATAAAGCTTTTAACTTATTATTTGAATATTTGAGAGAGGCGAGTTTTGATTTTGTCCACTTATAATTTGCCTCTTCCCACCACTGCATGAAACAATTAAACCTCTCCTTTGGCCAATTTAGTTTTAGGGTCACCGAGTTTGTCCTTTAAGATGTCCACTCGGTCTTTGTTCCAAGATTTTAACAGTGGCCAGTGAGTTTTGGGATCCCCCTGAGTTAGCCTAGACCATTTTTACAGGAGTCCAGACCCTTTTTACAGGAGTCCGGACCCATCCTAAAATACATAAAATGAGCTGGCATTTGTTTAGGGAACTGTCCTGACTTAGACATCTGGTTACCCATACAGGAGGACTTCACACACCAATTGCACAAGAAGGAAATTCGGGTTCATCAGAGCAATGCCCGGTGCAACACACAAAAGGAGCCCACAGGCTACTGCCTCAATCGCCCTTGCTTTCACACCAAGGGTTTTACCCAAAGTGCGGTGCGGCTGCGATTGTGCAGATTCCACTCACTCAGACTGCGGGGACAGAAACCCCTTGGTTGGCCGATCCCCGGACGGAGACGGCACCCAGACTCAAACACTCCACAGGAGGACGGATAGACACAGAGACAGGACAGTCCTCAGTCCGGACAAAACACAGAAATAATTACCTGACCAGATTCCTGATGTCAGATCCCGGGATCCCTTCCAGAACAGAGTGGGAACCAACAGCTTCGATGGTGTAGACTTCACTGTGGTTGTGCGCCTTTCCGTTCCGGTGGAGGACCGCTCGGCCAAATGCCCAGGTGCTGGCTGCCACGGTCATCCTAGAAAACGGTCAGGAATCACACAGCCCCGGTGAAGACGGTTGCCATCTCAGTGGGACCTCCAAATTGTCAAAGTTAGACTCAGGACTCACAGTTTGTCAGACCACTCTGTTTTATTAGCACAGTGCTCTGCTAATGACACCCAGATAATGTGAGCACCATGCAAGACACAAACTATCTTATTAATACAGATAAAAGGGCGAGCACTTAACAAGATAACAAAGGAAGCAGAATCTGATAAGTTTACCTGGGCTAGGCATGCATATCTTATTTCCTTACTAACTATTACCGATCTTCTGTTAATGTTTCGCCATTAGCACCTTTGTTTATGCCTAAAGTTTCTTTTCCGAGCACCTGTATTTCAACATTTCTTATTTCTGCTTAAAGGTACACACAACATTTCTTTAATCCATTCTTATTTTTACAATATAATTCATTCAACTTTCACAAAGGTACATACAACATTTCTTTAATCCATTCTTATTTTTACAATATAATTCATTCTACTTTCACGCCAGGTTCTGATCAAGCCCATGATCCTCTCCCCCCCAACCCCAGCTCCTTCCAGAATAGAAAAAAAGAGCAGGAGCGGGAGCAAATATCCCAGAGACACATTCCCAACCAGAAACACTCTCTAAGGGTATGGCTACACTTACAGTTTTGCAGCGCTGGTAGTTACAGCTGTGTTAGTACAGCTGTGTAGGGCCAGCGCTGCAGAGTGGCCACACTTACAGCAACCAGCGCTGCAGTGTGGCCACATGTACAGCACTTGCAGCGCTGTTGGGAGTGGTGCATTGTGGGCAGCTATCCCACAGAGCACCTCGTCCCATTTTGGCGCTGTGGCTTGTGGGAAGGGGAAGGAAGTGTGCGGGTCTTTCCGCTTCCTGTTCCAACGCCCCGTGGTGCTTTGCTACACATTCCGAGCAGTTTGGCGGCATTGTGATTCTGCAGCGCGATTTCTGTGGCTTTGTTACAAATGGAGCCCGAGCTGCTGAGGACCTTGCTGATGAATGTTGCCAGCACATCGCGCTTGGCAGTGGAGCTATTCCTTCAGCTGCAAAGTGAGAGTGACAGTGACAGTGAGGAGTCAGACGATGATATTGAATCGCCTGATGGTGAAGACACTAAATTGCTTGTGGCAGTAACAGACGTGCTCTGCTCCGTGGACCGGCGCGTTTGGGCTCGGGAAACCAGCACTCAGTGGTGGGATCACATCGTCCTGCAATCTTGGGATGACGAGCAGTGGCTGCAGAACTTTCGGATGAGAAAAGCCGCTTTCATGGCACTGTGTGCTGAGCTCTCCCCTACCCTGCGGCGCAGGGACACGAGATTGAGAGCTGCCCTGCCAGTGGAGAAGCGGGTGGCTATTGCAATCTGGAAGCTGGCAACTCCAGACTGCTTCCGATCGGTGGCGAACCAGTTTGGAGTGGGAAAATCTACCGTTGGAATGGTGCTGATGCAAGTTTGCACAGCCATTAATCGCACCCTGCTAAGAAGAACTGTGACTCTGGGGAACATGCAGGACATTGTGGATGGCTTTGCAGAAATGGGTTTCCCTAACTGTGGAGGGGCAATAGATGGGACGCATATTCCTATTCTGTCACCACCCCACCTGGCATCAGAGTACGTTAATCGCAAGGGGTATTTCTCCGTGGTTCTGCAAGCGCTTGTGGATCACCGTGGGCATTTCACTGACATTTACTCAGGATGGCCTGGAAAGGTGCATGATGCACGCATTTTTCGGAACAGTTCCCTGTTCAGGAGGCTGAGGGCCGGGACTTTTTTCCCAGACCGCAAGATCACAGTAGGGGACGTCGAAATGCCCACTGTGATCCTTGGAGACCCCGCTTACCCCTTAATGCCATGGCTCATGAAACCATATACAGGGAAGCTTGACAGGAGCAAGGACCGGTTCAACTACAGGTTGAGCCGGTGCAGAATGACTGTGGAGTGTGCTTTTGGCCGTTTGAAAGCCCGCTGGAGGTGTCTTTATGGGAAGCTAGATTTGGGGGAAAGCAGCATCTCCGCTGTTATATCTGCGTGCTGTACCCTCCATAATATTTGTGAAGGGAAGGGTGAAAGATTCAGTGAGGAATGGACCTCCGAGGTTCGACGCCTAGAGGATGAGTTTGCTCAGCCAGAGAGCAGGGCTAATAGGGAGGCCCAGGAAAGGGCTTCAAGGATTAGGGATGCTTTAAGGGAGCAATTTGATGCTGAGAGCCAACAGTAATGTTTGGTGCCATTGCTGTGCTATGTTCTACCTTGGGGTACAATATTTACCACTTCCTGCAATAATAAAACGTAGTGAAAAAGAAAAAAAATCCTTTATTCAACATACAGTACATAAAAGGCAAGGGGGTTGGGGTGGTGGACTGTACATTCACAGGTTTGAATATGTCCTATTTTGATCACTATTCAATGTCTGCTGCACTTCAGGATTACTATGCTGCAGGGTAATGGGGGTGGAGTGAACAGGGTAAGAATTATAGTTATCAGGGCTGGTAGGTGATCATACAGGTGTTGGGGGCAGCACAGGTAATAAGAAACTGGCTGCTGGAGAAAGTTGTTTTGTGGAAATACTGGGGAACAAGAAAGAGGGCTTTGGGAGGGCTGTGGGTTATAACGGTACATATTTGTCTGCATGGCTACGAGAGACTCGAAAGACTCAGTTTGGCGAGCCAGGAGGCTTATCATCTGCTTTGTGGTTTTTTTGGCAGACAATTCCTTTCTCCTGCTTTCTGTTTGCCTCCATTCATGTACACTCTGTCTCCATTCATACATTTTCTCTCTCCATTCCTGTGTCTTCCTACTTTCTCTGTTGTAGTGACTCATAACTGATTTGATCAATTCCTCTTTTGATTTTCTGGGATTTCGTCTCAAGTTCTGCAATCTACGTGAGGCCGGTGATCCGGCTGCATTAGTCAAGGTCACTAGAAAAAAGAGAGATAGAACCATGTAATACACAGAGGCTACATTGTTTATTATCACACAGTGAAGGACTTTTTAGACTTTTGGTGGCATCCTCACATACCTCACATAACACAGAGAGGGCAGGGAAGCTAAAGTCATGGCGAGCAATGGGGTGAGTGGTTTTCCCCCAAGTTCCCCTTGGGAGTGGGAATTGACCGATGGGTCACTGGGGTTTATCTGCAATGGGTACAGGAGGTAGCTGGTGTCCTGAACAGGGGACAGTAGTGAACAGGAAGGTGCCGAGCTGCTGGGGGGGTGGTTGGGCTTTGGTACGCGTTTACGCCGTCCTGCTGGTGAGGGAGGTGGGAACGCACCGCGGTGCTGGATGCCTGCTTGGAGGGGGCTGCATAACACCGGAGCACACCGCGGAGCTAGCTACGTGCTGGGAGGGGGGTGGGGAACACCGGAGCACACCGCGGGGCTAGCTACGTGCTGGGAGGGGGGTGGGGAACACCGGAGCACACCACGGTGTTGGATGCCTGCTGGGAGGGGGGTGCATAACACCGGAGCACACCGCGGGGCTAGTTACGTGCTGGGAGGGGGGTGGGGAACACCGGAGCACACCACGGTGGTGGATGCCTGCTGGGAGGGGGGTGCATAACACCGGAGCACACCGCAGGGCTAGCTACGTGCTGGGAGGGGGGTGGGGAACACCGGAGCGCACCACGGTGTTGGATGCCTGCTGGGAGGGGGGTGCATAACACCGGAGCACACCGCGGGGCTAGCTACGTGCTGGGAGGGGGGTGCATAACACCGGAGCGCACCGCGGGGCTAGCTACGTGCTGGGAGGGGGGTGCATAACACCGGAGCGCACAGCGTGGCTGGCTACATGCTTGGAGGGGGGAGAGGGGAACACCGGAGCGCACCGCGGTACTGGATGCCTGCTGGGAAGGGGGTGCATAACACCGGAGCACACCGCGGAGCTAGCTACGTGCTGGGAGCGGGGTGCATAACACCGGAGCGCACCGCGTGGCTGGCTACGTGCTTGGAGGGGAGGGTAAACAACAGAGCGCAATGGGCTGGGGAAACACGAACCTGGCACCCTGCACTCAAGTATCCCTAAATTCTCAACAGGGTTTCCTACTGCCAGACATATCACTGCTGCGTGTTACCTGGGAAGAGAGGGAGGGTCTTCTACAGCAATGTGGATACCACCCTGGCCCCTATGCAGCTTGCCTGTGTGCAGCTATGGTCCCCCCACCCCTCGCTGCACAGTGGATCGGACGAGTTAGCCTGACCGGGACAAGAACCACGGTGGCTCTCCCGATCAACTTGAGAAAGCAAATTGCAAACGCTCTGGCTGCAACTTTTCAAGAGATTAACGAGGCAGATTACAGAGATGTGATAGAGCAAATCAATGGGCTATTCCACATTTAGGCATGCATGCAGGCAGCCATAACTCAAACCCTTCTCTCCCAAAACATAAAAATCTACTTACCCCAAGCACGATCCTCAGTTTCTTCCTCACCGTCAACTTCCTGCTGCTGCGACTGGCTAGCCTCCTCCTGGCTTGAGAAGAGCTCCTGGCTGCATGTGTACTGGGACTCCGGGGTGTCTCCCTCCACGCCAGTAGCCTCACTGTCGCCTTCCTCTACACCCTCCCCCACTTCTCCCTGCTCTGAACTCTCCATCGTGGTCCTCGGATTGGCAGTGGTGTCACACCCAAGTATGGCATCCAGCTCCTGGTAAAAACGGCAGGTCGTGGGGGCAGCTCCTGAGCGGCGATTTCCCTCACGAGCTTTGCAGTAAACACTCCTCAGCTCTTTTATTTTGACCCTGCACTGCAACGCGTCCCGTTCATGGCCCCTTCTCATCAAGGACTGTGATATCTGCCCATAGGTATCATAATTTCTCCTTCTGGAGCGCAGCTGTGCTTGCACAGCCTCCTCTCCCCAAACACTTATGAGGTCCTGCAGCTCTGCATTGGTCCATGCTGGGGCTCGTTTGGTGCGTGGAGGCATGGTCGCTGATTGATTGATTGATTAATTGCACTCCACACCTGGCTGAGCAAACAGGAAGGGGATTTTTAAAATTCCCGGGGCATTTAAAGGAGGGGTCAGGTGAGCCCAGGACAGTGGAGTTTGCATGATTACCAGAGAGGCTTCTAAGGTATGCTGGGATACCTAATTATGCCACGGAGGTCAATAAAAACGCTGGTGGGTGTCTACACTTGCTGACCAGCGCTGGAACACCAGCGCTGGATCCTCTACACCCGAGGCTCGACCGGGTGTACAGCCAGCGGTGCAGCCAGGGAGTAGCAGCACTGGCCGTGCTGTGCAAGTGTGTACACATCCTAAGTTGCAGCGCTGTAACCCCCTCACCAGCGCTGCAACTCTGTAGTGTAGCCAAGGCCTAATACCCACCTCCTCCCAGAACCATCGGCCTTTATGCTCTACTGCTTAGTGCCCCCTTTCCCTAGCCCTTCCCCACAGCAGCCCCTGTTGTGGCACCTTCTTCCCAGCAACACTTAGTCAAAGCAGGAAACTGCCCCCCCAACACTCAGAGACCAACTATTGCACCATATTTTATACAGGGGGCAGAGAATTCCTCCATAAGGGGAACAGCAGGTTTTTACTGGGGTGGGGAGGCAGGGCTTATGCACTGGAGCCCAGGTAGGTATTGAAACCTCTGGTGGGCAAACAGCCTGACTGGGGCAATTCTAAAAAATGTTCCCCTTGGAATTCATTACTGAGTCATAGGTGCCAACTCCATGGGGGCTCTGGGGCTGGAGAAGCCACATAAAAAAATAGTGACTACTCAGCACCCACCAGCAGCCGTGCATATCAGCTCCTCTGCTTCCCCACCAGCCTTCCTGCCTGCCAGCAGTCCCTACAGATCAGTTCTTCCCCAGCACTTCCCAGTGATCAGCTGTTCAGCAGCGTGCAAGAGGCCCTAGAGGGGGAAAAGGAAGCAGTGGGGGCAGGAAGAGGCAAGGGGAGGGATGGGGCGAATTGGGAGCAGGGGCAGGAAAAGCTCAGGTGGGGAAGTGCTGGGCAGGAAGGGGCAGGGTGGGGTCTTGTGGAGTGGAGGCAGGGACCTTGGGTAAAGCAAGAGTTGAGTACTCCCTGGGAATTGGGAAGGTCAGTGCTGAGCAGGCTGGAGCCATGTGAACATGCTCCGTGACATCTGCTGAAGCCTTCACGGACCATAAGAATCTGCTTCCTGCTGTAACTGGGGCTAAAGGGGAGGGTTGTGCAATATTTGTGCAGAGACCAGAACAGTCCAGACAGAGGAAGTTGAAACAGATTGAGGCAGGGCTAGGAGAGGGTGTGACTTGCTTTGGTACAATCTGGACTGCTAGATCATTCTGTTCCATTTAGTTCTCCAGTATTGTGTCACTATGCCATGCTTTGCTATGTGAGCTGCCACTCTGCTACTCACCCCAGCCTCTAGAATGCAAGCCACCTCCAGACATATACCTGAGTGCTATGCTCAGCCACTCTTGAATTCCGTATAGGGAGGCACCTGCATTTCTCTAATCCCAGCCTTGCACTCTAGAAATGTGCTGTCTTCTACCATTCAGTTACTCACAGAGTGGTACAAGCTCATAAATCCATCAATTTAACAATGAAATGGATCATGCATCTGCCTTTGAAACCTGAGTAGATTCTCCAAACACTTCAGTCAAAAACATACTAGTTTAAATTATATATGCAGCAGATTTATTAACTATAGAAAGGTAGTTTTTTAAGTGATTAAATAATATTGGTATGGAAGATGAAAGCTGGTTAGAAAAGGAAATAAAATATAAAATCACAAGCTAATTCCTAACCTTTACCATGCTAATAATTCTAAATGCAAAGAATTTCTCTCACCCAAAACTCAACAGCTGTTCTCACCAGTTCCTCCCATAATCTGTTTGTCATAGTTCTTTGTCTTCCTTATGATCTTGCTTCCTTGTGTAAAGATGGGGGAGGAGAGGCAGGTGAAATGATGACATCACTGTCCCTTATTTATACTCTTTGCAGCCAAGAAGGCACGAAAAGTACCACTTTGATTATTCAAACAGATAAAAATGCCAGTGTTTACTATGCAGACAAGAAAAGTTACCTCAAGGACTGAACTCACACCCTGGGTGGAAAAACAAACCCCTATGCACCTTTCTTAATGCTCAAAATGATAGCTCAGTGGTTTGAGCATTAGCCTGCTAAACCCAGGGTTGTGAATTTCAGTCCTTGAGGGGGCCATTTAGGGAACTAGGGTTAAAATTTTCTTGGGGATTGGTCCTGCTTTGAGCAGTGGGTTGGACTAAATGACCTCCTGAGGTTCCTTCCAACCCTAATATTGTATGATTCTATAAGGTTACATTACTACAGAGACAGCTCTCACCATGTGGCTCAGGGTGCTAAAAACACGTTGGCAGGCACCACACAGAAAAGCAACACACATTACTGTGGCATGTTATTAAAGCAGGCTTTCAAAGCCTCCCTGAGCCATATAGCTCCCCATTGAGCTCTTCTTATAGCCCTGATATCTGGCTGCTCAGAATCAGCAGCTGCTGATCCACCTCTGCCCTCCACACTGGTGGAAACTTCCCCCCCTTTGCTTCACAGATATGAAGCACACAGCAGACAGCTATAACCATGGGTATATTTTTTCACTGAGGTCTAACCTAGGCCTTGTCTATGCTACAGAGTTTTGTTGAAGCAAGTTACACTGAGGAGCAAAAAAAAAAAAAAACAAAAAGAAAACTGAGGTCTAACCTAGTGAGTAAACTGCTCTGCCAGCAACCTTTGTGATGGCCAAAGGCACATTCAGCTGTTCCTCTATATGTGCTGAGCCTCTTGTTGAAGTGATCCTTACTGCTGTCCAGGTGTCTGGTATACAGCTTCATGAACCATGTGGGTAAGGGTAGACTGGGTCTCCCAGGATCACTAGTGCCATTTTAACTTCTCCAAGGATGATTTTGTTGTTTGGAAGGAAAGTCCCTGCTTGCAGCTTTCTGAAAAGGCCTGTGTTTTCAAAGATGCATGTGTCATGCACTTTCCACATTGATATTGATAAAACGTCCCTGGTGATCCTCCAGTGCTTGCAACACCATAGAAAAGTAGCCCTTTCTGTTGATGTACTCTGAGGCAAGGTGATCTGGTGCCAAGCTAGGAATACGCATGCCATCTATCCCCCACTGCATTTCAGGAACCATACTGCGGCAAAAACAACCAGTATGTCCTGCACGTTGCCCAGAGTCACAGTCCTTCTTAGCAGAAAGCGATAAATGGCCCTACACACTTGGGTGGATTTATCCACGGTGGATTTCCCAAATTCAAATGGATTCCCAACTGACTGATAGCAGTCCAGGGTTCCAAGCTTCCACAGAGCTATTGTCACTAGCTTCTCCACTGCAAATGCAGCTCTCATTTTAGCGTCACTGCTCTGCAGGGCTAGGGGGGGTTCTCAAGGAGTAATGGTCTCAAGTTGCAGTGGGGGAGGTTTAGGTTTTTCACTAGGAGGGTGGTGAAGCACTGGAATGGGTTACCTAGGGAGGTGGTGGAATCTCCTTCCTTAGAGGTTTTTAAAGTCAGGTTTGACAAAGCCCTGGCTGGGATGATTTAGTTGAGGATTGGTCCTGCTTTGAGCAGGGGGTTGGACTAGATGACCTCCTGACGTCCCTTCCAACCTTCATATTCTATGATCCCACATATGGGTCCAGGAAAGTGGCCTTGCACATCCAACAGTTCTGCAACCACTGCTCCTCATCACATACCTGCATAACAATGCGATCCCACCAGTCAGTGCTTATTTCTGGGGCAGGACCAGAATTGGTGCTCCACCATAGTCAGCTGCTCCACAAATGCCAGCAGTAACTTTGATTTATTTCTTTCCATGGCTTCCAACAAGGGTACTTGAAAGAAATTGCCATATTCCATGTGGCGGCTCCTCTGGTGGCTCTGGAAATACTGCAAGATCAGGTGCATTGTGTTCACAACACTCACCACAATTGTGCAGAGCTGTGTGAGATCCAGGCTTCTCTAGAGATGGCAGACGTGTGGGTTTGCTAGCTTTTGAAAAGAGGAGTGAAATATTATGGGTTGTAGATAAAATTAGGGGAGGAAGAAAACTGCACTGGACATTCACGCCATGTTCCCAGTCATCCTTGCGTGAACGTTTTGCCCCCATGAGGAATTGCAAACTATTCCCAAAAGACCTTGTGCTAGATAGTGGCAAGTTGCACAGTGGGATAAGTACCCATGGTGCACTGCTCTCTGCATTGATGCAACCACTGCTAATGAGGACGCACACTGCAGACACAAGAAACAGCGTGGACATGCACAACCGACTTAATTACTGCGGCTGCTGTCTGTCTTATGTCAACTTAATTTTGTAGGATAGACATGGCCTTAGTGTCTGCTCACAGGGTTGCTACAGAACCCCTTTTTAAACGACCAGGGACCCACTCCCCACCTCTTCTCTTAAAGCAATAGCTTGGAACTCCAAGAATCCTCACAACACCACACGTGCCTGCCTCAATACACACAAAATGGTCAGAAGAGGAGGTGGCAGTTCCCACCATGTAAGATTTAGCCCAGTGGTCAGAGCCCTCAGCTAGAAAGTAGAAGACCAATGGTTCAATTTCTCTCACTGCTGAAGGGGAGAAAGGATTTGAATAGGGGGTTCCTATAGGGGTTTCCCATTTTCCAGGTGTGTGTCTAAGCACCAGGTGACAGAGCAATTGTCGTTCGTTCTTTCTCTTCCCAATGACTCTTCAATCATTTAACCAAAGTGGAACAGCTTCAACAGGAGAGACTGAGGGACCCCCACGTCAGAATATCCCATAGCCCTGTGGTTAGGGCATGCTCTCAGAGGCAGGAAGCCCCTGTCCAATTCCTTTTGCCCCATAGGGCAGAGGAAGGTATTGAATGCAGATCTCCCACATACTGGGTGAAGGCTCTAACTACTGGCCTGAAAACTATAACGATAGCACCTTCACTACCATCTTCTCCCTGATGTTAATGGCACCTGGTGCAGCAAGGGTACTCGGAGCATGCCAGCCTACCAAATCAACCCTTCCAGGTAGGACCGGCGCTAGGGGTTTGAGCGCCCTAGGCGCACGGCCATTTCGCCGCCCCGCACACTAGTCCCCCGGCTCCGCAGTCCTGCCTGCGGACGGTCGGCTGCTCCCGTGGCTCTGGTGGAGCTGCTGCAGGCATGCCTGCGGGAGGTCCACTGCAGCCACGCGAGCAGCCACAGGCACGACTGCGGGAGGTCCACCGGAGCCGCGGACCAGCAGACCCTCCGGAGGTACAACGGCGGCAGCTCCATGGAGCCACCTGCAGCCCCCTTTGGCAAAATGCCACCCCCCTAATAATGCTAGCGCCCTAGACAATTGCCTAAGCCGCCTAAATGCATGCACCGGCCCTGCTTCCAGGGATTATAGGCAGGGGAGGTGTGCCTGTCTTCCCCGGGTTTGTGGATCATGCTGGCGTTTACATGGGAGAAAGGCTTCCAGATGAGGCATCAGTACAACTTAATACTGGAATTTAGGGGCCTAAATATGGGGTTTAGACACTCAAGTACCAGTGAAGAACTGGGCAATGCTTTCTACTGATAACATGAAAAGAGCAAAGTTTTGCTTGTGAATTTAACATGAAGTTAAAGTTGAAGGCACTTAGCCCCCGCCTGCACTCCCTGTGCCCCTCAGAGCAGGAACATTTCATTCCCTACACACAGACCTTGGCAAAGCAGGAATGCCCAGCTCCACAGAGGGACTCAGGCACCTAGAGCCCAGATGCTTGTGGGGGGTGGAGAGCTGGTCTGGCAGGTGTGCTCAGAGCACTCCTAACTCAGCATAACCTACTTTAGAACCTTCTGCCCAGTGGTTAGGGAATTCCCCAGTAACGTGGGAGACTCCAGTCTAATTCTTTTCTCTACCTGACCTGGAGAGGTGGTAGATCCCAGTTTAAATCCCTTCTCAGGTGAGTGCCCTAAAGACAGGACTGCAGAATCATTCTCATTCCCTCTGTCCCAATGCATATTTAACTCTTTATAAACTGTGGAAGAGCTTTAACAGGAGAGACTGAGACAGACCCAAGCAGAATATCCCAAAGTCCCTTTGTGGATCTGCGCCAAGCTGCAGAATAAAGGTAATTTTAGGGTAACTAACTCCTAACCCCTATGATGAAATAACTCCAAAATTTCACAGCTAACTGTAACTCTGACCCTGATATACCTTAGCCATTTGCTAGGCAATCTGCCCCTGCACATGGATTTGAACGCACTTTGAAAAAATCTGCATTTAAGTAGAAATGTTCATGCCACTTTGGCTACTGCTCCTCCAACAGCAGGCACTTATCAGTTAGGATGTCAGTTTCCTTCTGAATCTCTTGGGCATCCAGATGGCATGTGTAAATTCTGTCAGCACCCCTGCCTTTCTGCCTGTGACCTACTAAGTGATAATTCTGGGCCTTGGGAATATCAGGAATTGTTCCCCCAATTACCACCATGTTGGTAGAGGTGTGTATGTGATGTGAGGAGATCTAGGGATTAGTTTGAGAAGCATCAGGGATTCATATGTAAGTGGGGGAATGGTCCCGCTATTGTGGGGAACTTTCCTGGCTTCTGTACTACCCCGGTGAAGTGGGCTGGTGAAAGGATCTGAGTCCTTGCTCCCACTTCCTTTACCCAGAGGCCTCCCTGCCCCTGAGGACTCCCCTTCCACTCTCCTGTCTGACAGAGTCCTTGTAACCCCAACAAGGCTGGACCCAGGATTCCTGGAGGACTCAACCCCCAACCCTGCTGTGGTCACCTAGGACAGGGGCCAGGGTGTCCCCACTCCGGGGTACCCTCTCTGCACTGGGCACCTCCCTGACCCACTGATTATTCCATATAATTTAAAGCAAATACAAGTTGTTTACTTAACAATTAATCTAAAGAAAAGAGTAAGAAAAAATGGGAAAGGTTAAAGGAAAACACATCATCCTGCTCTGTGGCAGGGAATATTACAAACAGTGTCTCTGGACATTAAGGCACTTTGTAGTCTGTTCCTTGTAGGTCCCAGGTCTTCTTCTCAGGCCCTGGCAGTGCTGCAGGGATGCTGCGGATTGGACACTTGCAATGCATCTCAATTATCACTTCAAAGGTTTTTTTTCTCCTGCTGATGATAGCTTATCTCAATTGATGGGACTCTTCCAGTTGGTATGCATACTTCCACCTTTTCACGTTCTCTGTATGTATAAATATCTCCAGTCTGTGTGTTCCATTCTATGCATTCGAAGAAGCGAGCTGTAGCCCACGAAAGCTTATGCTGAAATAAATTTGTTAGTCTCTAAGGTGCCACAAGTACTCCAGTTCTTTTTGTGGATGCAGAATAACACGGCTGCTACTCTGAAACTTGCAATGGTGGTGGCCACACACCTCCAGGCTTTGGGTAGTGAGACCCTTCTTCCCAGCATCAGCATTCCACCAGGTTAAGATCTCCCTCCCAGTCTGGCCTGCAAGGACCCTTGGCTGGGGGTGTCTTTCTGCACTGGGCCCTTTGCCCAAGGTCCCCCCCTTGGCTGGCCCCAGTTGCTCACCACACCTGGCTGCAGCTGTGCTCCCAGCACAAGATATGCTCTCCCTGGGCTGTGTCTCTGGCTTTGTGGCTGCAGCTCTGGCTCCTCTGGATCTGGCATGGCTCTGCTCTCCTTCTGATCTTAATGTCTAGGTGATGCTCAGATTCAGTAGCCATTGCAGTCCCTCAGAGGCTCCCAGAGCCTATAAGATGCAGCTAGTTTTCAACCTTGCAGGGATCTCTCTGCACGTGCTCAATATAATCACTTTTGTGTGGCAGCCATAGGAATCTGAGAGCTGGTCTTATCGGGAGAAGCCAATGGTGATCAGAAAAGGCTAGTGGGTCCCGTGGGGGTAAGCCTCCAGTGAGTGAGACACAGATGCAAAATGCTCAGCCCTGGGCTTTTCCCTATTAGTGGACACAAAAATGTTGGTAGAAGCCATCCACTTTTGGAAAAGCTGTTTTATTCAGGGAGCTTTAGCTTGTTCTCCTGGGTGAATTCTGCACCAAAAAATTGTACAAACAATATATAAAAATTCTGAAAAAAGTCTGCATATTTTATTTGTCAAAATAATACAATATAATCATGCCACTTTCAATTATTTTGTTAATTTATTTCAAAATACCTGTCTAAGTACATCTGTAACCATACAGACAACAAGAAAAAAGATTAGAGAGAGAGAGAGAGAGAGAAATAGATTCCTTACTAGGCATATTAATACATAACTTTGAGTAATAATTAATTTAAACTACAATACAGATACATATTTCCTGCACCCCTCAGAAGCAGTACAAAGACTTGTGGAGTCAGGGGTAACAGAAGAGCTGAGGGAGAGCGAAGAAGCCTGGGAGCGAACCTGGAGGGTTGTTGGGTGTGAGTGGGAGAAGTATGGAACAGGTTTCTTTTGCAGGTGGGGGAGAGGTTATTAGGGAGTTGAGGAGTCTCCCCCATGCAGACCCTGGCTGACCCCTAGCCTCTCCCATTAAGGCAGGCACCTCTGCCCTTGTCCCTGTCCCACATCCCTGTTTATCCCTGCAGCCC
This sequence comes from Gopherus flavomarginatus, assembly GCF_025201925.1. Classification (NCBI taxonomy): domain Eukaryota; kingdom Metazoa; phylum Chordata; order Testudines; family Testudinidae; genus Gopherus; species Gopherus flavomarginatus. Next base: position 25,696,820 of record NC_066628.1, read on the forward strand.
CCACCCCTATCCCCACGTATCCCTGCAGCCCCCTCCCATTCAGCCACTGGCTCAATGCTATCACTCCACTAGTTCCTGATCCCACACCCCAGTCTGTCCCCCCACTAGCCCTTCTGAACCCCAGTGTGTGACCCCCTCCCCCCCAGCAGCCCCATGTGCCCCACTCTGTCTCTCCTTACTTGGTTCTGCTGTGAGGAATGCAGCCTTTCCGCCCAGCTGGCTGCCCTCTCATCTGGCACTGCAGAAATCTCTGGTGGGCAAAAGGTGTAACAGCAGCACCTCTCCAGCAGAATCTACATTCTGAGGAGAAAAAAAAATTTCTGGGGACAATGAATTCTGTGTGTGCGCATTGGCACAGAATTCACTAAAAAGTAATCTTGAGAACCTTTCATCAAATGGCCTCAAATTTGGACCACTAGTCCAAACCTGCTCCTCCACAAGGCACTCCAAATATCAAGGCAATCTGAGGAACTGTGTTGATTAAAAATAGTCAAGTTTTAAACAGAAAGCTGGTCTCAGCCTCAACTCTACTCATCTCAGTGGTCCTCTATAATAAGGGAGATGAGGTGAAAGCACTCTCCCTTCTCCTCCATCCATGGTATGTGCAGCTAAGCAGGCACTTAACTCTTTGTGGGGAAGTTTTAGCACATGCCCCCTTCATTGGCATCTCTCATTGGCTAGCTTAAGTGGCTTCCCAGCCAAAGTGCTGGATTTTGTGGATCACAGTCTTAGGGTGTGTCTAGACTAGAGCAGCCCTGTGCCACTGTAGCTCTGTAAGTCAGACACTTCCTACATCAATAGAAGGGGTTATTCCATCAATACAGCAGTTAATCCAGCTCTGTGAGAGGCGGTAGGTAGGTCAACAGAAGAATTCTTCCATTTACCTAGCTGCGGCTACATGAGGGGTTAGATCAAAATAACTGTCACACAGGATGTGGACATTTTCACAGCAGTGAGTAATACAGTTAAGTTTTAGATGTAGACCAGGCCTCAGGAAGAATAAGGGAATGTCTACACTACAGCGGTAGAGCTACATCGCTACAGCTGTGTTACTGAAGTGCTGTAATATAGATGCTTCCTACATTGATGGAAGTGGTTTTTCCATCACCCTTTCTGAGAGGCGGTAGCCAGGTCAATGGAAGAATTCCATTGTCTACACTGCGGGTTAGGTCAATCTAGCTGTGGCACTCAGTGCACACTATTTTTCACGGGCCTGAATAAGCTAACTAGGTTAATCTACATTTTAAATCACAGGCACTGACTTTTCATTGTGCCAGGGGGTGCTCCACCCCTGACTCAGCCCCAGGGCCTGCCCTTACTCCACCCCTTCTCCCAAGGCCCCACCCTCACCCTATCTCTTCCCAGCCCCGCTCCACCCCAGCCCCACCTCTTCCCTCTCTGTTCTGACTCCTTCCCCAATCATACTGTGTCCTTGCTCCTCCTCCTCCCTCCCAGTCTCCTGTACACTGCAAAACAGCTGATCGTGGCAGGTGAGATGTGCGGCGATAGAGGGGAGGCACTGATCTGCGGGGCCTGCTGAGGGGGTGAGGGAAGCTGATGGGGGGCTGCTAGTGGGTGCTCAGCACCCATCATTTTTCCCCATAGATGTTCCAGCCCCAGAATATCCACGGAATCAGCGCCTATGTTTTAAGTGTTTGCCAAGCCTAAGGGGCGGTTCCCTGGACCTAGCTGAAAATACAGTGTCTGAGGGATTGACTGGCAGCTTTCTGTGTGCTGACAGCCAAGAGAAGCAGTCATGAGTCTGATCCTGGCAGGAAATGGAGACAGAGCTTGCTTCAGGCACAGGGTTCCCTGGGAAAGCAGGTGTAGATTTCTGAGTAAGGACAGTTCTTCAGGGCACAGGAATGTGTGGGACATTGTTTGTAAATAATAATGACTGCACAAAAGAAATATGTGATTCCTATAATCAATTTCTCCTCCAAAGGGAAGAAAGGAGCGAGGCCCCAAACACTGGCTAACTGCTCAGGTCAAAGGAGCAATGATATGACCCGGGTTAGAATCTAGACCTATGGCAGCAAATGCATTGCTGGGAAACATCTGTGGGGAGCTCCAGCAGCAAACAGCCTGTGCAGGGGAGTAGATTGCTGCTCATTGTGGACTTCAACATATCTAGCTTTGTGTCCTGAGCAGTCCTTATTGTTCCTTCTCTCAGAGCTGACACTTCTTTCCCCAGAGTCAGACAAACCAAAACATGGATCCCTGGCTTGTGTTTCCCCCCAGGAGAACCATTACACATAGTGATTATGAGCTCAGTGTTGACCCAAGGAGAAAAAAATTATGGGAAGAGACTGGAACAGCTGGAATGGGGTGGGGGTGGGTAGGATTGTTACTTTTCCTTCTGTCTATGGAGTTTTACAAAGTTTATAACTAAAATCTTCTTTCTAGCTCTTAGCTGGTGTTTTGAATGGGCTGGGCTGTAACCTTTAGACTGAGATGTCATAAATCTTAAAAGATTTACCATAAAATCACCCTTCAGCTCAAGGGTTGCTGCTGATTAATGAGGTGTTGCTGTTTTCATGCCTTATCACTAGTGCACACAAACTGACCTTAACCAATGGAGCCCCTGTATCCCGGCTGGTCCCAGGCAGGTGGCTAGATATTCAGCAAGACACAGCCAAGCAAAGGCTCCTCTGCCCACACATTGTCACTATCATGACTATAGGGGGAAGGGTAGCAACCTTTATGTATCCTTGGCAACTGTACTGGATTGCCTTACCTGTTAAGCTGTTCAAATAACCTAGTTGGCACCTGACCAGAAGGCCCAATGAGAAAATAAGATACTTTCAAATCTAGTGGGGAAGGATTTTGTTGTTGTCCTGTGGGTTGTTCCCTCTCCGGACAGAGGAAGAAGCCAAGCAGGTACAACATCTCCTGAAAATATACCTGGAATAATCCATCTAAAACCACAGAAACTGTGAGTAGGGCAAGGAAATCCATTAGGTTGTCTTTTGTTTTGGCTTGTGAATTTTCCTATGCTACAGGGGTAGTTTCATTCCTTTTTTTGTAACCGTGAAGCTGAGCCCAGAGGGGAATCCTCTGTGTTTTAAATCTTTTTATTACCCTGTAAAGTTACCTTCCATCCTGGTTTTGCAGATGTGATTCTTTTACTTTTTTCTTTATAAATAAAGTTCTTCTTTTAATAACCGGATTGATTTCAGTGTCCTGAAGACAAAGGGTCTGGTCTGTGCTTACATTGCTAAGGCAACTGGTTGATAGTTTATTCTCAAGCCTCCCCAGGAAATGGGGTGAAGGGGCTTGGGGGAATATTTTAGGGGGATAAGGATTCCCAGTAACCCTTCCCTGAATATTTTGTGTAAATCACTTGGTGGTGGCAGCAATATCAGACTAAGGAATTAGTGCTTTAGAGAAGGTTTAACCTAAGCTGGTAAAATATAAGCTTAGGAGATCTTTCATTCGGGTTCCCACATCTGTGCCCCAGAGTTCAGAGTGAGGGGGGGAACCCTGACTGTCACTGAAATAACTCAATGGTGTTTCGTTCCCACTTGCTGTTGTTTCAATGCAAGTCTGTGTTTGGCTGTGGATGCCCTCGTTGTGAATTAAGAATTCCTAGTTTGATAGAGGACAAGCACCTGGGAGGTGGGATACACAGTTTGTGTAGATGTACATGTTTTGATTCTGCTGGAGCGAGCACACTACCAATAGCAATCTGGCTGCAGCAGCAAGATGGCGGCTTGTGCTAGCCGCTGGAATACAATCCAGCCCGATCCCCTGGACTTGTATTGTGTAGACAGACCCTGAGTTTAAGCTTTTGTGTTCTTGTTTGGTTGTGTCCTTTCCCCCTTTTCATTTCACTCCCTTTCTGCTTCTTTACACCCCACTGCTCCCATTCCTTGCCTATAGAGTTCCTGCTTCCTTCTTTCCTTATCTTTCTCCTGCTCCTCCTTCTGACCTCTCCTTTATCTTCACTTCATTTTGCACCTGATATGAGGTGGAACAAGCACCTCCCATTATCAGCAAAACCATTTCTGATGCAGAGAGAACAGAAGACCAGAGATCCCAGCAGCCATGGCCTCAGGGACTCCTGTACAGGAAATCCAAGAGGAAACCAAATGTCCAATCTGCCTGGAATATCTGACAGACCCAGTGTCCATACACTGTGGGCACAATTTCTGCCGAGTCTGCATTACTCAGTACTGTGGTACATGGACAAAGGGGGACTATGACCCTGTGTGCTGCCCCAACTGCAGAGCCCGAATCCAGGAAGTGAGTCTCCGGAATAACTATCAGCTAGCAAATATAGTGGAAAAAATCAAACAACTAGATTTAAAACCAGGAAAAGAGAATTTGTGTGAGAGTCACGACAAATCCCTGGATCTGTTTTGTGAAGAGGACTTGGAAGCCGTGTGTGTGGTTTGTGAGAGATCCCCCAAGCACAGATCTCACACGGTGCTTCTCATGGAGGAGGCTGCCCCGAAATATAAGGTAGGAAACATTGTGGATCTGGGTTAATCCAATCCTTTCCTTTTCAGACTAAATCTTTCAGAGCCCCAGAATCTCCCAGTTTCCCAGCTTTTCTCCCCTGATCTCTGGATTGACCTAAATCTCTCCTCTGCGGGGAGCCCTGGCCACTGATGCTGCTTCAGCTTGTCAGCCCTGCACTGTTCATTAGGGAGACAAGGGAACTACAGCTCTGTATGAGGCACTTTCCTCAACTCAGGATTGAAGCAAGACGTGTCCATGCTGTTGCCAGGCCAGGAATAGAGGGAATGAGCTGCTCCCACCACATCCCTGACAGCCCAGGCACTGCCATCAGGGTGTTGTTATTAATCATGGACACAGCCCGGGGAGCTGTGGGGAGCCATGGACCCTCCACATGCCTGGATGGAGGGGTCCCGAGAGCAGCCTCCAGCCCATGTCCCTGGCCCCCAGGTCCCCCACCCAGGGCAGGTGGAGGGACTGCAGCTCCTCGTAGCTGCCTGCGTGGCTATTCCCCTGACCTGGCTCTGGCTTCCAGCCTGGCCGGTGGGTGCAGCCTTGGGGGCCAAAGAGCTGCAGCCGGTAAGAGCCATGCAGGCAGCTGTGGGGCGCTGCAGACCCTCCACTTGTGCAGAGTGGGGAGTCCGAGAGGTGGACACATGGGCCAGGCAGGTGGAGGGGCCCTGGCCCCACAGCTTGGCTCAGGGGAAGAGGCAGGACAGGGTGGGGCCTTGCCCCTCCACCTTTAGGAAGAATCTGTTGCCCCAGTAGAACGTCTATACATGAGTGGGTTTAAGCACAGGTACTCTGGGCTCTTCCCTAGGGACCCATTTCTGGAGTCACATGATTAAAACAGATCCTCAGGTTTCAGAATAAAAAAATCAGCCACCAAAAAGTAACTTTCTAGTCCATATGATTGACAAGAAAAGTTTGAAAATATGTCACAAGCATAACTGATATAGTGACGTGTGACTGAGTCCGTAGAGAGCCTGAGTTAATAGCTTTGAGAAGGGGAAACTGCCCTACACATCTCAATATGATGTTCACTCCAGCAACTACTGCTATGATCCTTATCCCGCTCTCCCCTGCTAGGGGTTCTGTGTGTGAAGCAGGCGGGAAAGAAGGCCCAGTTTACTATCCCAAGAAAATAAACAGGATACACAAATCTGTGCTGGGAGCTTACATGAACTGAGGTCCCTGCCCCAAAGAGCTTGCAGTGTATATAAATGAGTATACAAATTTCCCTTCCCTCCAAACAAGCTTTTGTATGTGTCATTTATTTTCTTTTTCAAACATAATCTGAGCACTTTCTGAATTTTCTACTGTACTCAGATTGCATTTACCCAAAAGGAAGAATTTCCCTTTGACAGAGGCAGATTGTAGCACTATGACCCTTCTAAAAAAATCAAATTTCTACCCAGCGTCATGTTTGAATGCTATGTCTGTGTATTACTCAGGTTCAATGGCTGCAGATTTGTCCTTTGATCCTCTCAGGTCTGTGAGTCATTGTTAGCTAGCTTTCAACCCCCTGAACTTCTCTCTCTCCACGTGCTCATTGTAGTTCTTTGGTGTTTTTACCTCTAGCAAACAGCAAAGGGAAACACCCAGTGGTGTTGCCGGTGGGGTATATTTCTGAGCTCAGGAACATGAACCTTATCCTGTTACACTGCTCAGAGGGAGCCATGGCTGTGGACAACTGGGTGGAAAGTCTCCAGGATGAAGTTACATATCCCATATGTCTGGAGTATTTCGCAGAACCTGTCACTCTGGAGTGTGGGCACAATTATAGCCAAGCCTGCTCAGCCTGTGCTGGGAGGGATCCGATACAGCCATCTCCTGCCCTCAGCAGAGGTAGATTAAGATTCATTGGGGCCCTGGGCACAAAGAACATTTGGGCCCACCACACTCTGGTGGCTGAAGGGAACCAGAACCAGGGGGGCAGCCATAGCCCCCCACTTTCAGAGGTGACACATATCTGTGGCTAGTGGGGGGCACAAATGAAAGATCTTGGGAGTCACGTGATTTCTGATTTCTCGGGACCACTCTGGCATGGATATCCAGCATTGAGGAGGCAGCACACCCCCTGGCAGTGGCTCTCTCAGTGTGTCCCTGCAACCTGGGGAGGGAGGGAGGAAGCAGCAGGGTGGCTGGCTGCATTATCATAGCACCTGGGCGCCTCCGTCAAGGACCAGGACCCCACTGTGATAGCCGCTGGCTGACTGAGCTGCTCCCCACACCACATGGGGCTGCTTTGCCTTCCCTGCTCCTGGCATCCCACTCTATGCCTCTGCCTCCAGCCCTGACTCACCTCAGTGGATCGTCTTTCAAGCAGGTAGCAGCACTGGGACTTCAGCACCAGGGAAGGTGAAACAGCCCCATATGGCAGGGGAGGAGCTCAGCTGGCAGCCATCTCCTGCTGCTTCCTCCCTCCCTCCCCAAGCTGCGGGGACCCAGTGAGAGCACTGCTGCCAGGCGGAGTACTGCCTCCTCGCTGCTGGCCGTCCCCACCAGAAGAATCCCCAGAAATCTGTGGGGCATGTGACCCCTCATGCCTCCACCATGCATTGCCTCCTTATCCTCGGGCAGGCATGGAGCGCGGTGCAGGGACTGTGCCAGCCTCTTCCTGGTCATGGGAGGGACTGAGGTGGGCCTTAGGACCCCCCCACACACATGATGGGGCCCTGCCCCCTGCTCCTCCTCTCTCCCCAAGGATCCCTAAGAGCTACCCAGGGAGCCAGGGCTGCTGTGGGGAGCTCCAGACCCTCCACCTGCCCTGAGTGTGTGCCTGGGGTGGGGACACAGGCAAAGGTCTGCCTCCCCCCCAGCAGGTAGAGGGTTCAGGCTCCCCACAGTAGCCTGGGCTCCCTGGGTGGCTCTTACTTTGGCCTGGCTCCAGCTTCTGGCCTGGCCAGCGGGGATGGCCTGTGGGGGAACAGGAGGGGCAGAGGGCAGGGCCACAATTCTGGTGCTGGTGGCCCTCCTCCCTCCTACACAGGTTCTGGTGCTCCTGGGGGCCCCAAGTTGGTTGAGGTCCCATGGGCCAGTGTGTTAATCTGCCACTGGCCCTCAGTAAAGAGAAACTGCAACAGAGAAACCTCAGGTCAAACAGGCAGCTCATGAAAGACATAGAAACAGCCAAGTTTAGAGGCAGCAAAAGGCTTGGGAGGGGAGAGGGAGTGCAGGGAACACCAGGAGCCTTTGAAACTGTTCTGTGAAGAGGATCAAACTTTTATCTGACTGATTTGCTATCTGTCGTGAGCTCACATGGTGGTTCCCTTAGAGGAGACTGCCTAGGAGTACAATGTAAGGAATTGCTGTTAAGTTGAGTAACTTTAGATTTTGGATATCTTTTTAAGCTATTAATCAGAGTAATAACTTTGGATTTTATTTACAGATTAATTTTATAGCAAGTTGCCTATCACAGCTAGTGGTGTAACTGCATCTCTGAGCTCTGTAAAGCCTCCATTGTATGAAACATGCTATAAAAAATAAATTATGCAGCATCAGGACTTTACCGATGTAGAATGAAAGAAACCTTCCTCTGAGAAGTTGAATTATTTTCCAAACCATTTCCCACTACGGGTCATTTGATCTAAAAGATGTGGAGGAAACCCAGTGTAACTGCATTATTCTGCTTTGTAAAGCCTTCGCTATAACAAGTAAATTATATGGCAGTGTGGCAAGAAAGGCAAAAAGCCCTGAAGAATTAAAGATGTCTGATGTGAGAGAATTTCTATCTGGGAAGCTGGTTCCTTTTCAAACCTAGCTCCCAATGGTGACATAAGGGAACTTTCTACAGAACAGAAGTTGTTAAATGACCACTGAGGTTTAAATCACATGAGTTACAGGCCAGTCTGTGTGAGAGTGTTCCCTTCAGCTAGCCAAAGTTCCCTTACCAACAGCTAGCCAAAGACTCCAAAAGTAACAGCAAAACATTTTTTTAAATACATCAGAAGCAGAAAGCCTGCTAAACAACCAGGGAGGCCACTGGACGATTGAGATGGTAAAAGGAGCACTCAAAGACGATAAGGCCACTGCAGAGAAACTAAATGAATTATTGGCATTGGTCTTCACTGTTGAGGATGCGAGGGAGATTCCCAAACATGAGCCATTCTTTTTGGGTGACAGATCTGAGGAACTGTCCCAAATTGATGTGTCATTAGAGGAGGTTTTGGAACAAATTGATAAACTAAACAGTAATAAGTCTCCAGGACCTGATAATATTCACCCAAGAGTTCTGAAGGAACTCAAATGTGAAATTGCAGGACTACTAACTGTCATCTGTAACCTATCATTTAAATCAGCTTCTGTACCAAATGACAGGAGAATAGCTAATATGATGCCAATTTTTAAAAAGGGCTCCAGAGGTCACCCTGACAACTACAGGCCAGTAAGCCTCGCTTCAGTATCGGACAAATTGGTTCAAACTATTGTAAAGAACAAAATTGTCAGACATATAGATGAACATACTTTGTTGGGAAATAGTCAACATGTTTTTTTTAAAGGGAAATCATGCCTCACCAATCTACTAAAATTCTTTGAGGGGGTCAACAAATATGTGGACAAAGGTGATCCAGTAGATATAGAGTATTTAGATTTTCAGAAAGCCTTTGACAAGGTCCCTCAGCAAAGGTTCTTAAGCAAAATAAGCAGTTGTGGGATAAGAGGGAAGGTTCTCTCATGGACTGATAACTGGTTAAAAGAAAGGAAACAAAGGGTAGGAATAAATGGTCAGTTCTCCAGAATGGAAGAGATAAATAGTGGTGTCCCTCAGGGATCTGTACTGGGCCCAGTCCTATTTAACTTACTCATAAATGATCTGGAAAAAGGGGTAAACGGTGAGGTGGCAAAATTTGCTGATGATATAAAACTACTCAAGATAGTTAAGTCCCAGGCAGACTGTGAAGAGCTACAAAAGGATCTCACAAAACTGGGTGACTGGGCAACAAAATGGCAGATGAAATTTAATGTTGACAAGTGCAAAGAATGCACATTGGAAAACATAATCCTAACGATACATATACAATGATGGAGGCTAAATTAGCTGTTATCACTCAAGAAAGAGATCTTGGTGTCATTGTGGATAGTTCTCTGAAATCATCCACTCAATGTGCAGTGGCAGTCAAAAAAGCAAACAGAATGTTAGGAATCATCAAGAAAGGGATAAATAATAAGACAGAAAATATCATATTGCCTCTGTATAAATCCATGGTATGTGTAGCCAGGATGGGCAGGAATAGTGTCCCTAGCCTCTGTTTGCCAGAAGCTGGGATTGGGTGACAGGGCATAGACCACTTGCTGATAACCTGTCTGTTCATTTCTTTGGGGCACCTGTCATTGGCCAGGATACTGGGCTTGATGTACCTTTGGTCTGACCCAATATGGCCATTCTTATGTTCTTCAGGGTGGAGACTAGGAAATTACAAACTGTTGTTGTTACTGATTTGTAACATGCTTTTTATTAGTAGTAGTTTCGTCTCTGTATCCCCAACAGACCAAATGAGATCCGACCATGATTGTGCTGGGCCCTGCACAAAACCCAATGAGGGTTAGATTCTAAACAAGACAGACAAAGGGTGGGAGGGGAACAGAAGCACTGAGAGGAGCAGTTACATTCCCAGTGTCACCCAGCAGGTCAGTGATAGAGTTGGGAATAGAACCCAGGTCTTCCAAGGACTAGATCAGGGCCCTAACCACTAGGCCTTGCTGCATCCCCAGCAGCACTGAGCAATGATGAAATGTGGCCATTAAAAGGTAAAGACTCTGTGATAAATGTCTCAAGCCCAACACGGAGAGGAGATTTCTCACTGGGATGGTGTACTCATGTGTAGCTCCATGAGGGCTCACATTCAAATACCAGCCTACACTAGAGGTGGTCACTGTGTTAAACACCACGTGGACCCCTAGCACCTTAAGTCCACACACAAAAGAGCTCTAGACAGTGCAGGTCCATGCTAATTACCACCTAGGATTAGACTTGTCTGCAGCAAAGCTACTTCTGGGCAGTGCTGACCTGTGCCAGGGTCAGAAGGGACCTCAGGAGGTCATCTAGTCCAACTCCCTGCTCAAAGCAGGACCAATCCCCGACTAAATCATCCCAGCCAGGGCTTTGTCAAGCCTGACCATAAAAACCTTTAAGGAAGAAGATTCTATCACCTCCCTAGGTAATCCATTCTAGTGCTTCACCACCCTCCTAGTGAAAAAGTTTTTCCTAATATCCAAACTATACCTCCCCCACTGCAACTTGAGACCATTGCTCCTTGTTCTGTCACTTCGTTCGTTTAATCTTCTCAAAAGTAAATTTATTGACTCACCACCATGTGGCTCCAGTTAGTTGGTGCGTGCTGTACTACTAATTTATTAATAAGTACCAGTCAAGCTTGGATAATTGAGGTCTCTCTCTAATTACTGAAAAGACTGAAACTGATTTGGAAACAAGTCTGAATATGACACACTTCCAGTCTCCAGTTTCATCTACTCTGTGGCCCTGATGTCATGAACAGATTAGGATCAAGTCATCTTGTATTTTGGGTGGAAGAACAAACCCCTACACACCTTTCTCAGTGTTCAAAATGATAGCTCAGTGGTTTGAGCATTGGCCTGCTAAATCCAGAGTTGTAAGCTCAATCCTTGAAGGGAGCCATTTAGGGATCTGGAGATTGGTCCTGCTTTGAGCAGGAGGTTGGATTAGATGACTTCCTGAGGTCCAATCTAACCCTGATATTTTATAATTTCTTATCCTACAGGAAAAATGTCAGGTGCATTGGAAGACTCTGAGGAAAGAAAGAGAAAAGTTGCTTGGATTTAAAGTGACTGGAGAGGAGAAAAGCCAGGAGTATCTGGTAGGTGCCTGTTGTTATTAACCTGTGGAGACTTGTGGTGAGAGATTTGTTTGTCCGTAGATTCCTCTGTGACCTTGGTAAATATGGGCATGGGTATATTTCTCCATGATCCTAGATTTTTTTGTGTTAGGTTCATGTGCAGAATCTAAGCTTTTATTTCAGTTGAGTTAATTTCTAGCCCTTGTGGCTTTCAGTGTATCTGTGTCATTTCTTGCATTGTTGGATCATGTGATTCTTTTTCACCCGGACATCTCTGTCAGTGTAATGCCGAGTCCTGCCTCCTGCTGCCCTGGATCTCCATTCTCACCGGTCATTGATAACACAATGTCCTAATCATGTCAACCATGGAAACATCCCTTTTCAGAGGTACTGGAACTAAAATAAAAATGTGTGAGAGAATCCTCTCCCAAGTAGAGGAGAGGTAGATAAGCTGGAGGGTAGGGATAGGGTTCAGAGTTACCTAGACAAATTGGAGGATTGGGCCAAAAGAAATCTGAGGTTCAACAAGGACAAGTGCAGAGTCCTGCACTTAGGACGGAAAAATCCCATGCACCGCTACAGGCTGGGGACCGACTGACTAAGCAGCAATTCTGCAGAAAAGGACCTGGGGAATATAGTGGATGAAAAGCTGGATGTGAGCCAACAGTGTGCCCTTGTTGCCAGGAAGGCTAACGGCATATTGGGCTGCATTAGTAGGAGCATTGCCAGCAGATTATTCCCCTCTATTCAGCACTGGTGAGGCCACATCTGGAGTATTGTGTCCAGTTTTGCCCCCCTACTACAGAAAGGATGTGGACAAATTGGAGACAGTCCAGCGGAAGGCAAGGAAAACGATCAGGGTGCTGGGGCACATGAGTTACAAGGAGAGGCTGAAGTAACTGGGCTTGTTTAATCTGCGGAAAAGAAGAGTGTGTGTGTGGGGGCGGATTTGATAGCAGCCTTCAACTACATGAAGGGGGGTTCCAAAGAGGATGGAGCTTGGCTGTTCTCAGTGATGGCAGATGACAGAACAAGGAGCAATGGTCTCAAGTTGCAGTGGGGGAAGTCTAGGTTAGATATTAGGAAACACTAGTTCTATAAGAGGGTGGTGAAGCACTGGAATGGGTTACTTAGGGAGGTGGTGGAATCTCCTTCCTTAGAGGTTTTTAAGGCCCGGCTTGACAAAACCCTGGCTGAGATGATTTGGTTGGTGTTGGTCCTGCTTTGAGCAGGGGGTTGGACTAGATGACCTCCTGAGGTCTCTTCCAACCCTAATTTTCTATGATTCTGTGATTCTAAGTAACCACAGGATAGAATCAAGTGTCAGAAATCTTAGGGCTTTACAAAGAAGTTCTGTTTACTGAACAATCAGCAGGGCAAGGGTCAAATAAAGGACCCAAGGCACGGGTAGCACATAATGAAAGTTGGGGGAAGCTAAGCCTTCACAAATGTCACTCGCCCGGGGGAGGGTGGGAGGGCAGTGGTGGATCACTGTATGTGCCCACAGGGCCAATGCCCAGGGACTGTGGCCAACCACAGAAAAGTTTCCCCCTGCCATGGTGCCAAGCCTGGAAGAGCTCTTATTCCTCGATTCGTAGGGGGAGGAGGGGGCAGAAAGGAGTGAGTAGGGGGCAGGATCTCAGGAGAAAGAGGTGGAGTGGGGCATGGCCTTGGGACAACAGGCAGAATGAGGTGGAGCCATGTATGGGGCTGCGGGCGGAAGGGGCAAAACAGGGGACAGGCTCAGAACTCTGTCCAGGGCAGAGCCCTGAGCCCCCACCCATGACTCTCAGCTACCCTTTCCTCTTCCCCCTCCCTCCTACTCTAGCCAGGGCCATGAGGAGGAGGAACCAAGCTCTCAGCTGCTACCCCTGGCCAGGGCCATGGGAGGCATGGGGCTGAAAGCAGAGACCAGGGACATGGCCTCAGCTGGAAGAGGTGGAGCCTTGGTTGGAAGAGGCAGGGCAAGGACCTAGCCTTTCCAAGGGGAAGCTTCACCCACCACCCATGACTCCATGCTGCCTCCATGTCCCTCACCAGCCCTTTCCCTATTGATTTACAGAAACAGATACAAAAGGAGAGGCAGAAGATCGTTTCTGAATTTCAGCAACTGCTGCAGTTCCTGGAGGAACAAGAGCAACTCCTGCTGGCCCAGCTGGAAAAGCTAGACAAGGAGATTGTGAAGATACAGAATGAAAATATCACCAAACTCTCTGAGGAGATTTCCCGTCTCAGTGAGCTGATCAGTGAGATGGAGAGTGTGACGAACTGGGAAAGTTCTTAATGTTTGCTCTGAATACTGTGTTGGTGCCTCAGTGTCCCCATGGCAGTTCTTAAGTATCTGGCAGAGCAAAGGGCCAGTGCACCTAAATGCCTGACACTCTGTCTCCTAGCAACTGATGGCCTGGGCCCCTCCTCTGCAAAGGTGCCAGCTGAGGTGGGAGACAATCTCCCCATCAGGTGTTTCCCATTCAGAGTCACTGGGAAAGCAGCCCAGAACCTGGAGAGAGAGGTCAGGGACATGCTGGCTTTAGATGGGATCCAGCCGTTTTACAGCCCATGGGCCTCACCTGTGGGGCTGATCCCCAAGGGAGACAGGATGATCTGGTTTTGTGGGGGCTATCGGAAGCTTAAAGCCATCACAATGTCCGATGCCGACCCCATGCCTAGGCCTGGGGAGATTCTAAACAAGCAAAGGGCAATGGAGAACTTGGCCCTGGCAGACACTGATAACATGTGCATCTTTAGCCAGACCTGGGAGGAACAGGTGTCCCAGGTGAAGAGGAGGCTCCCCAAAGTCCTGACTGGCTTGGTGGGGAGCAGTTCCAGAGCATAGCCCGGTGACTCCGTGACAGAGAGGAAGTGTCAGAAACCAGCAACTGAATTCCTGCAGGTGAGAATGAGTTAGAAATACTCTAGATCCCAACACAGGGATAGGACTGCTCCTAAAACATGGGCACAGGAGTCCAGCAGTTAGAGACCACAGTGTATCTCACTCAGTATGTGCTTGGCTGAATTATGAATGAATATTGTTCTTTGCAGTAACAGACCCATAGATATTAGAGATTGAAACGCCCCATTAGCTCAGGGAATCCATGGTCCTGGAGTCAGGACAGGGCCTCTTTTCCCCATACTTGCAAAATCCCTTCCTTGGAATGTTAAGCGTGGCTCAGATGGGACTGAAATTCTCTTTCTCTCTCTCTCTCTCCCCCCCCTCCCAAAAGGATGTCAGAAACACTTTGAGCAGGTAGGTGGCTTTCTTTCACTCCCCCTCACACTTCATAATGCTGGAAAGGAATTTGGAGATGATATTACCAACATATCTCCCCAGGGTTCTACAGCAAAATGTGGGGGGAAGGTTGCATTTTGGATATAAATCTCTCTGATCAACTTAATCCTGAGGTTCTCACCTTTTTACAGAAGACTCTGGAATTGCCTATTAAATGGAAAAGATAAACCTAAATGATATTCTAGAGAAGTCATATCTCTGGGGGACTGGATGCATCAGAATTAGGGAGATGGAATATGGGACTTTCACTACTGGGGCACTGGTTACCATTCAACACATGGCAGCAGTGATCAAGTTTTTCCCACCTGAGGACTGTTTGGAGACCTGGATGGAATGAGCTGTGCAGAAGAGAGTTGGTGAATCAATCTTTAGTGGGAAGATTTCTACAGCACTTGACATGGGAACCTCCTGTCCATCAGAGGGTGGAGGCCAAGGGGTGAATTGGCCATGGAGACTCAATTCCCCTTTTATCCCCAAAACTGGTCTCTCCAGGCCAGAGTTGAAGAACATTAATGGGACCTTTGAGGGGGAGGTTGCACTGCCATGGCCTATGTTGCACCTGCTCTGAGATTGGGAGAAGGAGAGGAATTCTAACTCCAGGCCCATTATTAGAGCAGCAACTCACTAGCAAGAACTAATAACGAGTCACTAAATGAAATATAACCACATTAAACTGTTTCTGTCCAGGTGTGAGAAGGGGAAGTTCCAGCAGCCATTGGAGATTTCTCCTGAACTGGAAAAGAGACTCAGTGACTTCTTCCAGAAAACTATTGCTCTAATGAAGACTCTGAGGAAATTCAAAGGTACTGAGAAGAAATGTAGGGTAGGGAAATCAGATAAGCCTCTGAGACTGTGGCAGGAGAAAGGCTCTGGCTAATTAGTTCATAATTAGATTATGCTTCTATTTAATTGCTGGTGAGAATGCCATGCACTTGGGGTCCAAGACACTGAGGGTTATGAATTCAAACCTCTATTGAAAGCAAGCCTTTATTTATAGAAAAAGCAATTATAATTAGTATTGGAGTAAGAAATGACAGACATACAGAAAGAAGTACTGGCCAGTTTTTGTCTCCTGGGGCATAGGCGGGTCACAATGGATTTTTCCTATGACGCTCTTATGAAGTATGATATATTATACATGGCTAAAATATATATTTATTCTTTTGCAATCACTTTTGAGTGTTATATTAATTATTTTATATAACTCATACAATACACATGCATGAACTTTATAATGGGTAAGGCTTTTTCTATCCAAGTTATTTTCATATTATTATTCTCTTTTCTGATTGGTTTATTACCACTGATTATGCATAGGTCACTTTGTCCCTTTTCTCTGCATCTGGGTTTTTGGACTTTGTTAACTGCTCCCGTGCAGTATATTTTGGGTGTCTGTTGTCTTTAAGCACATTGTGGGGTCAAATCATCTCTTTGTTCCACATAACAACTTATGAACACATCGCTTAATCACAAGGTTACTTAAGGCAACATTTCCCTTATTTCAAGCAAACTGCCAACCAGGACAAAGCCCAAATAGTCAGTATAAATGCACAATAATCTCAGTCTGTCCAAATTTATGCATAAGAAATGACCCTTGTACCTATTCTCAATACTTAACATAATATATAGTGGAAAGCAGACAAATTGAGCAGATGTAGCAGGGGCTGAGGCAACAGGATGTCTCACATTAATTCATGACTTTCCAAAGGTCAGAATATTAATGCCCAAATTTAGTAAAATGACCTAATTTTGGCCACCTGAGTTTCTCTTCTAAATAGAGAACTGCAGGGCATGTTCTACAGAGCTGTGTAGCATCCACAGCTGCAGGTGGAATCAATGGGAGCTGCAGATGCCCAACCTCTCTGAGAACCAGACCCCAGATGCCTAAAAATTGGGACCAAAATCTGGACCCTAAATTATAGGCCACTTGTTAAATCTGGACCTAGTCCATCACTATGCTCTGGTCCCATATGGCAACTAGTCTGTGCCACATGGGCTGTAGGGAAGGAAAAACCCCTTCCCACACCATGAGGAATCCCTCCAGCACAGGAGCCTCTTGTGTTTCCTCCACAGCAGCTGCAGCTACAAGGAGAATTCCTGAGAGGGTTGAGAATGGAGTGGGGTTGTTGAGGGCGGGTGGAAGAGGGAGGAAATGGACAAAGGATAGAGGAATATGGGCAATGTAAAGCTGTGCCTACTCTTTCTGCTAGCCAAGAAACATGAGGGCCGCTGTAATAGGGACTCTCGCTGGACTTCAAAACTTCCTGAGCCTGTGCCAAGGTCTGCATTGGCCCCTGCAGCTACTGAATAGCACAGTCAAACTGCTTCCCCTCTCCCCTTTTGCCAGCACTGGAGTGAATCTGGCCCATTGAGTCAATCTTCTCCCATTTCCACATTGATAAAATGATTCTATTATTATTCCTATTTTTGCCTGTGCAGGCTGAGGGCCCCATCATTCTGCTCTCTGTAGAGATGCTGGGTAAACAGACACAACAGCTCACAGTTAAAGCCAGAATTCTGCAAATTCTGAACATCCCGTTAGTATCAAAAGGACCAAAGTGGGTAAATTTACTTTTATACCAAAGTCTTTGTATGATCTGGGTCTAGGTGATGACAAAAGTTAGTAAGTGAATGAAACAAAGCAACTGGATTCTCATGGTTGTTGATTCTATTGCTAGGAAATGCCTGATTGAAAAGGAAATACAGTAGAACTCTGTTTATTTGATCTAATTGGACTGGGGCCAGACTGAATAGTAAACAATTCAGATAGTCAGTAGAATGAGCAAAGAGCTTTCTATCTGTTATTTTAAGATGCGGAGTTTCTTTTAAACAAGTTAAACCCTCCAGGAAAAGCATTAAATTTCCTGCCTTCTTTATTTACAGCATATATGAACGGTTACTTCTAGTAAACTGAATCCATTTTTAAAAATGCAGAAATGAACATTTTAAGTTGCAACAACAGCAATACTATTTTTAGTTGTTATGGGGGCTATATTTTAATGCTGTAATGACCAGGTCCTCTCAGAGGTCCAGAGAAGCCTGGGCCACTTCCAGCTTTTTGAGGCCCATAACCATAATAAAAATAAAAACTCTATATCAGTTAAGAAAAAAAATTATGTCTTCTACCAAATCACATCTCTTATTTGCTTAAATTTGCAGCTCTAAACTGAGAGATTGTGTCACATTTTGGTCCAATAGGGATGTGCATAAAAACAAACTGAAACTTATCAAATGGCAAAAAAATAAGTGTCTAAATTTGAGGCTCCCTTTCAGCCTGAGGACCAGGCCAAATGGCTCTCCTGGCCCCTCCTCTGATTGGCCCTTGTAATGATCTTGTGTGTGCTCTGGAGAACTGGATAATGGAGGTAGGTTTCAGATTGGTTTATATTAAAGACATGAGCATGTCTCTGTCTGTTTCTTTACCATAATTAAAACAGAGTTCTATGAGGTCAGAGTGCGAATGCTATTATAAATACAAAAGCTTGAATTCTTGTCTCTTTAATCCCTTTCCCCTCCAGCTACTCTGCCATCTATACTGGAGACAAAAAGAGGAGAATCCCTGGGATCACTCAGACTGGGTGAGATTGCAGAGGAGATTTTCTTTAAATTATGAGAAAATTCCAACGAAAACATCTGCATGAGATTGTAACTAAAGTTATCAACCAAACGAACACCAGCCATGATACTCACAGCCTTAAAAATAACACATTAAACAGTGAGAAGATTCCAAGCTGAAGTCAGACAAACACTCCTAACACCAACCTTAGTTTTGAGTTCATGCCCACACTGCTGAATAGAAACACTGCCCAGCACCCGAACAAAGTTCTCTGCCCTCAGGGCTGACACATCCCTCCAGGGCCAGCTCCAGCTTTTTTGACGCCCCAAGCAGCAAAGCAGGAAAAAAAAAAAGATGAAGTCGATTGGCGGCACTCCAGCAGCAGCACAATTGTGCCGCTTCATGCTTCTGCGGCAATTTGGCGCAGGTCCTTTGCTCCCTCTCTTCCTCTTCGGCGGCACTTCGGCAGCAGCTCAAAGAGGAAGAGAGGGACTGAGGGACCCGCTGCTGAAGACCTGGACATGCCACCCCTTTCCATTGGCCGCTCCAAGCACCTGCTTCCTTCGCGGGTGCCTGGAGCCGGCCCTGAATCCCTCTGCTTTACCCCAGTGCAGGGGGTCTCATCACTCTTCTCCTATATTCTATCTTTCCTGTGGGCAGGGCTCTCCCACTGGAGCTGTCCACTGCTTCCTGGATTGGGGATATGCTCTCCTGATGCTGGCAGCTCCTCCCTTCTCCCTGGGCTGGGAATGGGGCAAACCCACACAATGCTGCCTCCTACTCTCTAGCGTCTCCCAATGCTGTACCATCCTCTCTGTTCCCTGGCCTGGGAGTGGAGGCTGCATTAGGCAAGGGAGCTTCCCTCTGGGGTTTAAAGCTATTACCTTCCTCTTCTGCTCCCACCTCACAAAAACTTCTGATACCTTCCTGGCTTTGTCTCTGTTGCTTGGAATGGAGCAGCTCCAGTAGGGGGAGCTGGGAGCTGAAGCCTCTGCAAATAAATGAGAAACTAATAAAGTGGGTCCAATTACGCACATGGAGGAACTACCGCAGTGACTTCTCTGCTCAGCCTCAGGTGCCCAGAATCGAGGCAGTTCCCTGGGATCCAGCCAGAACAGGGCTGCTGGGGAGTGTGAGAAATGGTCCCAGCCTCCCCTAGGGCTGAGCTCTGCCCCTCGCACTCTGATTTTCTCTCTCCCCCCAGTGAATGTGACTCTGGATCCAGACACGGCTCATCCCCAACTCGTCCTGTCTGAGGATCGGAAAAGTGTGAGATGGGAAGACACAGCACAGGATCTGCCCCACAATCCTGAGAGATTTGACACTAACCTCTGTGTGCTGGGCTCTGAGGGTTTCACCTCAGGGAAACATTACTGGGAGGTTTCAGTGGGGGATGGGCTCTACTGGGCTGTGGGGGTGGTCAAAGAGTCTGTGAGCAGGAAAGGGCGAATCAGCTGTAACCCTGAGAAAGGGATCTGGGCTGTGGAGTGCTGCTGGGGTCACTGCCAGGCTCTCACCTCCCCTGAGACCCCCCTGCCTCTCGATCAGGTCCCCAGCAGGCTTGGAGTATACCTAGACTGTGGACGGAGGCAGGTGACATTTTTCGATGCTAGTGACGGGGCCCCAATCTTCGCTTTCCCACCGGCCTCTGTCACTGGGGGGAGAATCCGCCCCTGGTTCTGGGTGGGGTGGCCGGGATCTCAGCTCAGACTTTGGCCCTGAGACACATGGCAAAGGGGAACATCCTACTGGGGACCCTGAAACCAGCCTCTCTAGCTTCATGCAGTGTAGCCTCTACTGTCTTGAGGCAGGGGTCTCTGATCTGTCAAACCATAGAGAGCAAGGAGTGATGGAGGCAGAGAAGCCAACTTCATTGCCCCAAGGATTTTGCAGCCTGTTTGTCACTGTTCTCCTGTGATCCAGGATGACTCTGTAGATCTGGGCTCAGATAGTGTCATTGAAAATGGGGATGGGGAGGTGGAGGGATAAGAATGAAAACAAAATGGGCTTCTCTAGCTACTGTCATCCAAGTCTCTGTGACCCTCGAGGACTTCCATCTACCCAGTCCCTGGCTCTTCATCTCTATGACCCATGGAAGCTCCTCCTCCCTCCCTCTATGTAGCACCAAGGATGGGAGGTGGAGGGGCTGAAGAACCTGTGGGGCTGCAGGAGCAGAGGAGCCCCAAGGGACAGATGTGAGGGCTGGACACGGAGCAGAATTAACAGCTGGGCTGGGGACAGGCAGATGTGGGGGTGGTAGGGATCCAGAATTAATTAATCAGGGTTTGGGGAGTTGGGGAGAAGCTGGATGCTCCGCAGCAGCAGGGAGGGTTTTGTACTGATCAGTGATGTTTTATAAATCTTCATCCCTTTTGTGTTCCCTTTCCTTTCATATTGTTCATTTTTTACTCACCATTGTCTAGCACTCATTTCCCAAACCTGTTGATTTCTGTGTGTCTCTTCCACTCTCCTCTGGTCTCTGTCACAGATCATTCCCCATATTGTTCTCCATTCTTTCCCCTGAATTTGTCCCTTCCCCTCTCATGGCCTCTGGCTGTTTCGCCTTTCACCCTTTCTCCAGGACACACTGTTCATTTTGTTTTACTTTATCTTTTCCTTTTGTTTATTCTATTCTTTCTGGTTCAGTCCCTCCTCCTCCCCCCCCCGGCTAGGTGAGTCTGTAACTCATTAATTTCATATGTTACTTCCTTGATTTTGTTGCCATTTTAGTATTATTAAAAAAATGATTCCAAAATCTGAGGGTCTCTTTTTCATTATTGTGCGTATTGAAGCTGCTTCTCAGCTTCTTTTCACTCTGATGGGTATTTACTATAAATAAAGCATGAAAGACAATTCTGATTTGTTCCTTTTTAGGCCTTGTCTATGAACTTGTCTACATTGGCAAGTTTTGTCACCAAAAACTGCCTTTTGGCAATAAAACAGCAATAGCATGCACACTGCAATGGGACTTTAGTCAAAAAAAAATGCCCAGTTTTGGCGACAAAAAACTTCCAGCCCGCAAGAGAATTTTAACTTTTCCTCTGTCGACAAACAGCCAGTGTAGACACCATGCCTTTTATTATTATTATTATTTATTATTATTTTGTTGGCCTCCAGAAAGTGTCCCACAATTCCCATGCTGCTGCTCTGGTCAGCGGTTTGAACTCCGCTGCCCTTGGAAGCTCCAGGAATTTTAAATCTCATTTCCTGCTTACTAGCTTCCCAGGTGAGCATGGCTGGCTATCACACCAAACACACTCCCACTTGGACCACTGCTGAGCTTTTGGATCTGATCAGTATATGGGGAGAGAAGTCTGTTCAGTCGCAGCTGCGATTGACCCATAGGAATCGGGACACATATGGGCAAATTTCTCGAGGCTTGTGCGAAAAGGGCTATGATCAGGACATGCAGCAGTGCAGAGTGAAGATAAAGGAGCTGAGGCAGGCATACCCTAAGGCGCAGGAGGCAAACCATCACTCTGGTGGTGCACCTAAGACCTGCCGCTTCTATAAGGAGCTGAATGTTATCCTCAGTGGTGACCCCACTTCCATCACCGATTGCATCGTGGATACTTTGGAGGCAGCAGGAAGAGGGGGTAACCAGGAGGCTGAAATTCTGGATGAAGAACTGGAGCTAGAAGAGGATGTGGAGCTCTCAGTGGGGTTGCCCAGTGGGGCAGGCAGCCAGGAACTTTCCTCTACTACAGAAGTGCTCTACGGGGAGCAGGAAGCAGATGAGACACTGGGTAAGTTGCTCTGACTTGTGTAGGGAATCGAAAAGTGGGATGCAGGTAGTGTTTTATGTGAGCTGTACATTGCCCTGTGTAGCTAATCTACATAGGCAAGTGGAGCGTCGATGGACATTGAGACCTGCAGGGAATCATCCAGAGAGAGGCTCTGGAAAGTTTCCAAGAGGTACTTGTTAATCCTCTGCCGCAGATTCCAAGGAATTGCAGCCTTGTTAGTTCCCCCATTGCAGGAAACTGTACCATGCCATTTAGCAATCACTGAAGCTGGGACCAATGCAGCACATAGCTGAGCTGCATACGGACCGGGGTGAAAGCCGCAAGCATACAGTAGTTTTGCCCTGGTTTCCCTACTCACGCACAGAAATGAGATGTCAGCCAGGAGGTTGGCCACTTGTGAAAAAGTGTGCGATAATTTTAGAATGAGTTTCCAGCACAGGGAGGCTCGATCATTAACTGCCCCCACCAAAGGGCTCTGGTAATTGCTAAGGAAGAGGAGGCCGGTGTCAGTTTCTGTGCTCAGGATACCAGAGCCCTAGAGTTACCTGAGCTTCCTGAGGCAGATGCTGCTGCCTCCACTGTGTTCTTAGAGCCCAGGCTGAGTAGCTGCTGCTGCCCCGTGGGGTCTGTGCTGGAACAGACCTTCACTGAAGCCACCCCCGCTTTTGCCCAGCCAAGAGAGGACTTTCTCATGTGGTTGGAACTACACTCTGGGCTGCCCTGAGCTCTGCCATATCAACTCCTAACCCAGAGACTCCAAGTGAGGAGATAGACCTGGGGGAAAGTGCTGGGGCAGGACAGGAAAGTTACTCTCCACAAAAGGCCCCTCCTCACCCCAACTCTGCTCCCAGGGGTCTGCAAGTCCTTTTTAATTTTATTTAACCTTTCTTTACCCTTTGTCATGAGATTTTTGTGTGTTTGAACAATGAAAACTATCAATATCTCTCAGCACGAACACTGAGGGTGAGAGCTAGATTCACACTCCGAGAGGCCAAGACTGAAGAAGGTATGGAGTTACTGCCTGATCCCTACAGGGAGGTGAGAAACAGTCAGGAGAGGGAGAGGGTGGGAGGTGAGGGGAACAGAGCTGGGAAACTGCAGACTTTTCTCTTGAGAGCCAGACAGCTGATGCTGAGAACTGTGAACTTGCTGTGCCAATGCCAGAGAGAGACAGGAATTGCCCTGTGAGTGCTGGGTGAAGCCATCCCTGAAATCTAAAGAGTTACAAATGATGCCCCAAGGAGGGGAGGGGGCAGTATCTCCCAGTTACTGAGAGGACAACGTTGGGCAGAGACAAGAAGGAAACTGGGGAAGTAAACACCTCAGCCAGCCTGGAAGCCAGGCTGACCCCCATCATAGAAGAGCCTGATAGCCCAGTTGGTCACTCCCTCCCCATCTACTAGAGTGTCCTGTGTTGTGACAACAAAGATGTTGTCTTCCTCACTCACCGCACACTGCATCCCTTTGATCTCAACTCCTTGGATTCCCTGCTTTCGGAGTGTTTGCTTTGTGACTGGGTCCCAGCATCTCTCCTGGAGTCTCTGCAATTTTCTACCAATTCGTAAATTTTGCTTTATTGCTGGTGCATGAGGGATTTGGGCGCAGAAATGTGATGGGCTGGGGATGAAAAGTACCATGATGAGCTGGGCTGGGGTGGGGAAAGGAGTCTGTCTTTGTTCTTTGGAATAATAAAGTCACATTTATTTTCTCACACTCCCAGTGTCCTTTGTTGTTCATTGAATACCCACCTAATTCAGAGTGCAGGTTAATAATAAAAGCAATGCAAACATGGTCAGATACAGACACACAGGTGCACAGCTGAGCTAAAGCATTTCTGATCTCTGAGCTGTGTTTCAGCTCAAGACCCCCACTCTCTCAACCTTACTACCTTCCTAATTCTAGCTCAGACCCATTTAAATCAATGAGGCTATTGACAGTTAGACACGTGACTAAGGTTTTGCAGGACTGGGAGTATAGATTGTTAGGTTTGGGAATCTCTCTCTTGATACTCGGCCTGTTCCTCATACCACAACTTTCCCCAAATTCATTCTTCTCTGCTTACAAAATAATTGTGTTTGGGTGAATACCATGGTTATTTGTAATACAGCAGTAGCCAGAAGGTCCAAGGAAAACTAAGTCCATATTGTACTAGGTGCTGTATATACCCATTGTGAGAGACAGCTCCTCAGGGAAAGAGTTTACAATCTCAATATGCAGAACAGCCAACATAATGAGTTTATAAATGTGAGAAGCAACCCTGAAATGTAAAGGGCTACGAGGGATGCCACAAGAGGAATGATGCAGGGAGGGAGCAGCACCTCCCTATAGCTGAGAGAACGAGGCTCTGCACCTAAAGCAGGTAGTAAACATCTGTTATGTGTGAAAAATACAGATTGTTCTTCCCCAGAATTACAGCACTTACCCCAAGAGTGCAGAAAACATTTTCTGAGAAAAGTCAGGCCTTGTCTACATCACAAAGTTGCAGTGCTGGTGAGGGGGTTACAGCGCTGCAACTTAGGAGGTGTACACATCTGCAGGGCATTACCAGCGCTGCAACTCCCTGTTTGCAGCACTGGCTGTACACCCGGTCGAACCTCGGGTGTAGAGGATCCAGCGCTGGTGATCCCCGCGGTTTGCTCTCCCCGCGGTTTGCTCTCGCGTTCCCCGAAGACCCCTGCAAGCAGGTCTCCTTACCCGCGGTTTGCTCTCGCGTTCCCCGAACCCCCCTGCAAGCCGCCCAACAGCGCTGCAGTGTGGCCACATCTAACACCACTTGCAGCGCTGGTTGCTGTAAGTGTGGCCACTCTGCAGCGCTGGCCCTATACAGCTGTACTAATACAGCTGTAACAACCAGCAGTGCAAAATTGTAGATGTAGACATACCCAGAGTCTGTTACTGGCTTTAGCAATAGTCATTAACAATAGGTTTGTTCAGACATTTAGCATCGTCAGACCCTGCTGTGGAGTGATACCATTCAAAGCCCCATGCTGTTCTGGTTAAGTTATTTTAATGCTTGTGGGTCCAAATTATATTAAACTGATTTTTAAAGCCCATTAGCTTTTGGGTAAGTTTTTCAAAAGCATTTTTTCAAAAATGACTTAGAGTTCGATTTTAAAAAGTATTAGGCACCTGAGGATGCAGATAGGAGGCTAGTGGGGTTGTCAAAGCAGGTTGGGCACCAGGGGCTAGATCCACAAAAATATTTAGATTCCTAGCTTCTACTTTCACTTTAGGTTCCTGAATCTGACATTTAAATGCCACCGAATCTCAAACCCCCACCCAGTTGTTGCCTAGCACTAAAGGTGTCTAAGGATCCTAGTCATCTAAATTTCTGCTGTTAAAATCCCCCAGGTGCCTAAAAATCTGACACTGGGCATGATCACAGCTGCCTCAGGCTAGGCACACTGATCCCTATTTCATATCTAAGCCACAGCACGCTACTCAAATTAAGTTTTCCCTGGCCTATCTCACATGTGGCTGAACCACTGCCCACTCCAGTTTATCCCAGGCCTGTGCCCCAATTCCAGGCAACTCTCTGCTCAAAGCAAGACCAATCCCCATCTAAATCATCCCAGCCAGGGCTTCGTCAAGCCTGACCTTAAAAACCTCTAAGGAAGGAGATTCCACCACTTCCCTAGGTAACCCATTCCAGTGCTTCACCACCCTGTCTTCTGCAGACTAAACAATCCCATTCCCCTCAGTCTCTCCTCATAAATCATGTGCTCCAGCCCCCTAATCATTTTTGTTGTCCTCTGCTAGACTCTTTCCAATTTTTCCACATCCTTCCTGTAATGTGATGCCCAAAACTGGACACTGTACTCCGGATGAAGCCTCACCAATGCCGAACAGAGGGGAATGATCATGTTCCTCGATCTGCTGGCAATGCTCCTACTTATACAGCCCAAAATGCTGTTAGCTTTCTTGGCAGCAAGGGTGCACTGTTGACTCATATCCAGCTTTTTGTCCACTGTAACCCCTAGGTCCTTTTCTGCAGAACTGCTGCCTAGCCACTCGGTCCCTTGTCTGTAGCGGTGCATGGGATTCTTCCATCCTAAGTGCAGGACTCTGCACTTGTCCTTGTTGAACCTCATCAGATTTCTTTTGGCCCAATCCTCTAATTTGTCTAGATGCCTCTGTATCCTATCCCTACCCTCCAGCATATCTACCACTCCTCGCAGTTTAGCGTCATCTGCAAACTTACTGAGGGTGCAATCCATGCCATCCTCCAGATCATTTATGAAGATATTGAACAAAACCAGCTCCAGAACTGACTCTTGGGGCACTCAGCTTGATACCGGCTGCCAACTAGACATAGAGCCATTGGTCACTACCCATTGAGCCCGATGACCTAGCCAGCTTTCTATCCACCTTATAGGCCATTCATCCAACCCATACTTCTTTCACTTGCCAGCAAGGATACTGTGGGAGACCATATCAAAAGTTTTGCATTGGTAAAAAGAGGGAAGAAGGTATCCACTTGACTTCCAGCTAGAGTTATGACCATAATGCTCGCTGGTCAATAAGTAGAGATGTTTGTGACGTGCATGGAGTTTTAAACAGCTACCTGTACAAGTGACATTTGATGCCATTGTGTCTTGGATCCCAGTTTAGGGCACAGTGAGTAGTATAAGCGCCCTATCATCAATCAAACCCTAACCCCACCCTAACCCTGCCCCTTGACCCCTATAGTCCCTCCCACCAGTCACCAGAAGTCCCACCCTATGGGAGTATTACTTCTGGGGTCAAGATGGCCACATGACCGGAAGCAAAGTGGGTCATGTGACCCATCTAAGAACTCCTCCCACTGCCCTCTACCAATCAGGAGAAGTTTCATCCCAAAAGGACCACCCTGAGAGGAGATTTGACCAATCAAGGTGTGACTTCTGGGGCAGGTGACCCATCTAGAAGTGGGTCATGTGACCCTCTAAGAACTCCTCCCACCACCCTCTACCAATCAGGAGGGGTTTCCTCCCAAAAGGACCACCTCGAGAGGAGATTTGACCAATCAGGGTGACTTCCGGGGCGGGGTGACCCCGTCTAGAAGTGGGTCATGTGACATTTCTAAGCCCTCCTCCCAAGACCCTCCGCCAACCAGAGTGCAGCACCAATACCCCATAAGTCCCAGCGCCGAACAGAGGAGGCCATTTCTTACCAAGGACACGTGTTTTAGAAAGCGTGGAAAGGCTGCTGAGAGGAAACATGGGCTCCTTTACCACCCCTGTTAGAACTTCGGACTTTGTTTTAGCCCTGAGGGTCTTTGACCGTCCACGGAGAAGACGCTACATCAGCGACAGTTCTGAGGAGGAGGAGGAGGGTGTGACCGCGAGGAGCCCTTTGGCCCAACCGTTGTTGGATACGCTGGAATCCGACCCCGAAACTCTCGTGAGACACCCCAAAGAGCCTGATGGCCTCTCTTTGTCCACTCCCTCAGATCGCCGCTTGGGAGAGTCACCGGTGGACAAGGCAAAAGGAAAAGATGGTGCTCAGGTAAATGAACTATTAAGAAACGGAGGTGGGGGTGGGTGGGTAATGAGGCAAGGAACTGGGGGTTTGTGTAAATTAAAAAAACTCCCAGCAGCTGGGGTACTTACACTGTTTCTTTTTCTGAAAATCTTTCAGCAGCTCGACAATGCCTTTCTAGAGGACCCAGAGCCCCTGGACAGCGTTGCATCAAGCAGCGAAGATGAACTGGGCCCACCATGTTTTTGCTCAACACCAATACAAATTGTTGAAGAGGGCTCCAAGGATGGTGGGTTTGAGGAGTTTAGGAGGAGGCTTGGCATAGAACTATCTGAGCCAGTACCACGTCGTGAGCATAAAAAAGTTATGTGGACTATTGTACGCATTGCTGTTTATGCTGTCCTTAAAAACTGCCTTAGGGAAAAGCTTTTTGAAGATTGTGAGGGCTGTGTCATAGATGTGCCAGGCCAATGGCGCCATGACTGTGCGACTTGGACTTCAGTGGATATAAACTGCAAGCTCTGGGCCCTGTGTGCTGAGCTGTGTTTGGAAAGCTTACTAAACACTGTCATTGCCATAGGTTATGCTATGCAATGTCTGTGCCTAACCCAAGGACATTTAGCACAAGGGGTGACTTTGATAAATGCTGTGCAATTCAGTGGAGACCCTGACCGTGTTTTAAAGAAAATGACTAAGCCGGAAGATGCCTGCTTACAACGTTATATTGACCGTCTAGTTCGCACAAGAAGTTACAGAGCCCTGCTTAAGAAAAAGACTATTTGTAAGAAATCTAAAAGGATTAAGTTAGAGAATGGTGGGGGTGCAAACATGCGATATAAAACTTGGTAGCTGTAAATTTAAAAAAAAGGGGCTTTTGTGACTATTTGTGTTTTGTTAGAATGCCTTTGACCCTTAAGTTTTAATGAAGCATCTTGGTTTGTTTTTAAGGAGTTGTATGTCCTTTTAAAATAAATAAAATAGTTTGTGAGAATTAGTGTGTGTGTGTGTGTGTGCGCGCGCGCGCGTGTGTGTGTGTGTGTGTGTGTGCGTGTAAAAAGAGATCCATTTATAGCAAAAAGCTGAAATGCATGTTGTGGAAGGGGAAAAAATCCTAAAAAAAAAAATAAAAAAAATGTGCTTACAATAAGAAAAAAAAACAGGATAGTTCAAACATGTTAGAGTATAATACAGTCATTATGGAGACATACTTATCTCATAGAGCTGCCTTTAGCAGCAGGACCAACTATTGTTTTTTGCCCCTGATCCCTAAGTGGCTCCCTCAAGGATTGAACTCCCAACCCTGGGTTTACCAAGCCATTACTCAAACCACTGAGCTATCCTGTTTGTTAAAATGAACAGCTTTAACCAACCACACACACAAAAACACAAAAGCTAATTCTCACAAACTATTTTATTTATTTTAAAAAGACATATAACTCCTTAAAAACAAACCAAGATGCTTCATTAAAACTTAAGGGCCAAAGGCCTTCTAACAGCCTTCTAACAGCAATTCCCAATCAGCCAGCCAGAGCAGCCATGGTCTGAGGCCCTGGGCAGCAGTCCCCGGCTGGCCTGCCAGATCAGCCATGATCCGTGGCCCCTGGCAGCTGGTGCCACTGACCCCAGGTGTCCCCCCACACACAGTGGTCCCCTCACACACCTCCAGTGATGCCCTCGCTCCCCTCCAAGATTTTTCTCACAGATATTTTTAGTCTAAGCCAGCAGTTCTCAAATTTTAGCAATCTGAGGACCTCTATTTTGATTTAAAAAATTTTGGGGACCCCCCTGCCTTGCCCCTTCACCGAGATCCCACCCTTGCTCCACCCTGCTCACCCAGCCTCCACTTGCTCCATCCCCCCTCCCTCTGTCACTTACTTTCCCCAACCCTCACTCATTTTCACCATGCTGGGGCTAGGGGGTGTGATATGGGAGGAGGGTGAGGGCTCTGGCTAGGGGTATGGGCTCTGGGGGCAGGTCATGGATGAGTAGTTTGGGGTGCAGGAGGGGGGTTTGGGCTGGGGCAGGGTGTTGCGAGGTGGGCTCATGGAGAGAGTTTGGGTGTGGGAGCGGATTCTGGGCTGGGGCAGGAAGCTGAGGTGCTGGAGGGGGTTCGGGGTGTGGGGTCCTGGTGGCTTCCCATGGCTCCCATCACTTGTTTTCCATTGGTTTAGTTCTCTGAGTTTCTCTAACTCTTCTCTAATCCAGGTCACAGCTCATTCCAGCTCAGGTGCTCAGTTCTCTCTGCTGAATTTATCCCCTCTCCTATCAGTGCCCCCTGAGCTTTTCCCTTCTCAGGATTGTTTTGTGACATCTTTAAAGAGTCCACATCTCAGATCCATACAGGAGAGATGTTAGAACCACTGCACTGTAGACAGGGCCAGTGCAAGGATATTTTGTGCCTTAGGAGAAACTTCCACCTTGCACCGCCACCTCCACTTTATAAACTTTCAAAAATGAATACTGCATAATGTGGCATTGTTCATTAGAATTAATACACATTTGGCTTGAAATTTTATTAATTTCATTATTTAGTCTACATATTTAATGAAAATAAATGAATAACCTGGCAGGGTGTGGAGCAGGCTGGCTTTGGGCAAGGGGGTGCTGCAGGAGTTGGCTGGAGACAGGGGGGTGGGGCTAGCTGGCTTCAGGCAGGGAGATGTGGCAGGGGCTGACTGGAGATGGGAGTGCAGGGCTAGCTGGCTGGAGAAACGGAGTGTGGGACTAGCTGACTTCCGGCAGGGGGGTGCAGCAGGGATTGGCTGGAGACAAGGGGGTTTGGGGCTGGCTGCGGGTAGGGCAGGAGGTGTGGGGACTGGCTGCAGGCAGGGGGTGTGGGGTGGACTGCTGGCTTCAAGCCGGGGAATGCGGCAGGGGTTGGCTGGAGACAAGGGGTGTGGGGTTGGCTGCAGGCAGGGCAGGAGCTGTGGGGCAGGCTGTGGGCAGCGTGGGGGATGTGGGGCGGGATGGCTGGCTTCGAGCAGGGGGTGCAGCAGGTGTTGGCTGGAGACAGGGTGTGGGGCTGGCTTTGGGCAGGGGGTGTGGAGCTGTCTGGAGGCAGGGCACGGAGTGCAGCAGGGACTGGCTGCGGGCAGGGTGGCAGGTACCAGGGCGGTCCCTAGATATTCTGGGGCCCTACACAGCCCCCCCCGTGGGGGGGTGCTCCAGGCTTCCTCGGGGGGGGGAGTAGGGGACCCCAGGACTACATGGGAGCACCAGGCTTGTGGGGGGGGGCTGGCTTGGGGGGCAGGGGGGAACAACCCCCCAGCACTCCCCAGTGGCGCAGCTGGGGCTGGGTCTCTGCACTTCCTCCCGCTGGTGAGTGCAGGCCCGGCCCTGCTGCAGAGCTCAGGGGCGGGGAGGGGCTGTGCAGAGGGGGGGCCCTGGGGCAGATCCAGAGCAGGGGCTCTGGGGGCAGGTCATGGATGAGTGGTTTGGGGTGCAGCAGGGAGCAGTACAGCACCCCCGGTGGCTGGAGGAGGAATGACATCACTTCCCAGCCAGCTGGAGCTGATCAAAGTCACAGCGCCCCCTCTCACAGCAGCGGGAAGAGGGTTACAGGTTTAGCCGGCGCCGGGTGAGCATCCAGGACATTTTGGGCACCGCTTTTTGGTGCCTTCCAATCTTGGCGCCTTAGGCGGCCGCCTACTTTGCCTAGTGGTTGCACCGGCCCTGACTGTAGATCTTCAATTGGTGGTGAGATGGATGTTGCATTGAGAACTTTTGTTTGAAGCCAAGGGCCTGGCTCTGAACAAACTCTCTCCTAACAGCTAGCTGGGTGATTAGATCGTAGATGGAGAAGTGAATATTCAGACTGAAGAAACACAAACTATTTCCGCTGCAACTTTTGAAAAAGAAAAAGACACCAGAAGCTTTCTAGTGTTATTGGGCTTGTACAAATTGTTTTCGTGCATAATATCAGTTGAAGGCCTAAACCAAACAACAAGGTGATCCAAGGAACATATTCTCACTTTATCATAAAGGCAAGTCACAAAAACATTGAAGCTTCCTTGTGCAGTTGGATTAGGACAGTGCAAAGAGCTCTAAAAAGACTTCCGAGCCCTGTGAAACTAAATAGGTCAGGCATGTGGATCGTGCTGTAGATACTATATTTACTTTTAAAAAAATCTCTTATGCAGCTGAGAACTATACATAGCTGTTCTCTTTCAAGACAAGTGGCCTCAGTACATAGCCTGCTTTCCAGAAATGCTGAACAAATTTGATTAAAATCTTAGAATAAATTAGTTACTTATCTGCTCCTTGACTGCTTCATATTCATAGTAAGTTATTCTCTTCTCAGTACTTCTGTAATATGTGAAATGTGTATGTTCTCTTATTCTTTGTCTGGTGATAACAATGATAAGCTTTTATCTATGTAGTTCCAATACGAATAGGAAAATGTATCAGAGATTAATGTAACATAGTTTTGCATCCCTTTGGTTAAACTGAATTAACACTTGCAACTGTGCAATTCTGTTTCTAGAAGAGAACTGTCATGAATAAAATGACAAAAGGCTGTGACTATAATGTGTAATAGTGAGAAGGAAAATGAAGCCTATCTGATAAAAATAGGGCCAATTTATACCATTGATTTTCAAGCTAAGTTTTCTCTTGAAACTGAAAAACTGGTGACATGCTGTGGCTGCTGCTGTCTAATATAATCCATGCATTCTGCTTATCTTTTCCATGAATGGAGACAAGGATTCATTTGAAAAGATATCTTGAAAAATATGAAGAATGGCTCATTTCTATTGTGACTCTAACCTGGTCTATTTTCTTTCAGGTAAAAATGGGTGTCCTTGCTGTGCTTATTTTTCCTTTGCTCCTTTTTGGAATCAGTGGAATTATATATATTTACCGAGCAGTTGGTCGGCTAATGTCAAAGTCAGCTGTGCAAAACAAAGTGGTAGTGATTACCGATGCCATCTCTGGACTGGGCAAGGGTAAGCTGTTAGGTTTGGGGATTTTTTACTGTTTCATAAAGTGAAAGAATCATTGTATCTAGCATGGGCATTGTCAGATGACCTTATATGCCTGTTACCTTATATAGGATATGTTCACCTGCAAAATGGAGAGAAAGCAAATATAAATAGAAACACGTACTACAATTTTGGAATGTGCACTCTTTGTTCCCCTTTAGAGGAACTGCAGCTGATTTAAACGGACTACATTTTTAATTTATATATCTATCTCAGCTGAATAAGAAGTTTGAGAGTAAAATTAAGATTGAGTTATTTTTAGCATTCTGTCACTGTCAGATCTAATTACATGTACAGTCACTATCAGGTGGCAGCATATCATTATAAATAGATGATTCATATAACCAATATAACCCATAAGGTCTTTACCACTCCAACTCCATTAGGCCTTGATCATGCAAATATTTATATGCATGCTTAACTTTAAGCATGAGGAGTCCCATGGGCTTCAATACAATAGTAAGATTTGCGGGATATGGGCCTGAGTGGCTTTGCAATGGCACAGGCACACAGGGCCGGTGCTTCCGTTTAGGTGACCTAGGCAGTCACCTAGGGCACCAGGATTTGGGAGGGCACCAGACTGCTCCGGTGGACCTCCCACAGGCGTGCCTGCGGACGGTCCGCTGGTCCCGGGGCTCCGGTGGAGCATCTGCAGGCACGCCTGCGGCAGGTCCACTGGAGCCGCGGGACCAGTGGACCGTCTGCAGGGACGCCTGCGGCAGGTCCACTGGAGCCACGGGAGCAGCAGACTGTCCGCAGGAACGCCTGCGGGAGATCCACCGGAGCCACAGGACCGGCGAGCTGGCCCTGCGCCTAGGGCGCCAAAAACCTTGGCGCCGCTCCTGCAGGCACATGTGTGTGTGCTGCAGCAGACAGTAAGTATCACAGTGACCAAGTGGCGCGGCTATCTCAGTTCATGCTATATAGTCACATAAAGCTAGCATAGCGGTTCATTGAGATGCATATCTGTCTTGGTTACTTGCTCTAGACGTATCGCATTGCCCTTCCGCATTATTTTATTTATATTTTAATCTCTATTAATTGAAAAATCTATAAATATTCATTTATATTCCTTTTTAATGGTTTGTTGGTTATTAGTACTATATTAGATCTTTATTTCATTTCATTTTTAAAAAACAACTTCACCGGGTTGTGTTTTCTGGGGCCTCACCACTCCCTTCAGCATAGAAGGGCTGAGTCATTTCCATCCTCTCCGGGGACAGGACAGCTGCTGCTCTTTGCACAGACATTCTCATATTGCATGTAGAACATGCATTCTAAAGGAATGTTTTCATATTTAAAATTGTGCCTTTGTGATTTGGTTTGGTTTGGTTTAAAAGAACCACAGCCTTTACGCTTTGTTTTTTCTTTCCAGTTTTTTCCTACACTAAATGGGAGATGTTTGGAATGGATTTTTGTTTTCAGAGAAGTTTTCTTCAGGGAATTATCTGTGTGGTAGAAAAGGAAACCAGGCTATTTTATGTGTAAATAAACGGGGAATACAGTTGCCATGAGAAAGAGAATGGAGTTGGGAGCAACATTACCTCCCTCCTGAACTCTCTGATATCTAGCATCTTAGCCAGGTGTCTGCACTACCCTACAGTCCTGCCACACAAAACATAAGAACGTGCATTGAAAAGCATTCAGAGAACCCCTTTCATAGACTTAGGCTAGCATCCCATGCAAAACCAGCCAAGCAAGCACATACGCAGAACAACTGACTCCTTCAGACAAATAGCTGCAAACATCTTTCTTCTGTGTGCCCAGTCTGCTGGAAGATCAACATCTCCACTGCTACCCCTGCTCCCTCAGCAGTTTCCATATCCCAAAGCCACTGCTCACACTGCATGGTACATAAACTGGAAGACCCACCATTAATGCTATTTATACAGTTGGTTTCTTAACACAAGGCAGTAATACAGAGAGCAGGTCTGCATCCTCTGCAAATACACAGCTCTATGAAACAGAATCTAGTAGGCACAACTGTAATTCAATATGGCTTTCCTGCAAAGCCAGAGAGAAAGAATACAATTATTTATGACTAGGTGTGGTGAGCTCTTCCTTAGAGAATCCTGTTTCAAATATCAAATCTGTCTTTCTGCATTACTGATGTGGCTTGCATCTTTACAGGCCAATGACACCAGGTCATTCCAGCAGTGCGCTATCCTATACAGTATTTGAAATTGTCACTGTATATGAGGGGAGGAACAAGTCCATTTTACAGAGCCAAGTCTGAGGCAGAAAGCTGAATGAGACAGTATGCTGAGCTTGCAGTACAGTACACTGGTTCTAATCCTTCACTTGGCATGGGACTACCTTGCAGCAACATCTGCCCTGAAAAACAAAATAGTTTATTAATAGCTGTTCCATGGAATCTCAGTTGAAAAGGAACATAGGACAATCTATGCCATATTTACTGCTATTGCAAGAATCCCGCACCAGGGATGCAGCTCATCATGGGAATTAAGACTGAGGGGAAAAACAACTGAGGAAAGTTGGCAGTTTTTCAAAGGGACGCTATTAAGGGCCCAAAAGCAAGTTATTCCGATGGTTAGGAAAGATAGAAAATGTGGCAAAAGACCACCTTGGCTTACCCTTGAGATCTTGCGTGACCTACAAAATAAAAAGGCGTCATATAAAAAATGGAAACTAGGTCAGATCACGAAGGATGAATATAGGCAAATAACACAGGAATGCAGAGGCAAGATTAGAAAAGCAAAGGCACAAAATGAACTCAAACTAGCTATGGGAATAAAGAGAAACAAGAAGACTTTTTATCAATACATTAGAAGCAAGAGGAAGACTAAGGACAGGGTAGGCCCACTGCTCAATGAGGAGGGGGAAACAGTAACGCGAGACTTGGAAATGGCAGAGATGCTTAATGACTTCTTTGTTTCGGTCTTCACTGAGAAGTCTGAAGGAATGTCTAGTATAGTGAATGCTTACGGGAAGAGGGTAGGTTTAGAAGAGAAAATAAGGAAAGAGCAAGTAAAAAATCACTTAGAAAAGTTAGATGCCTGCAAGTCACCAGGGCCTGATGAAATGCATCCTAGAATACTCAAGGAGTTAATAGAAGAGGTATCTGAGCCTCTAGCTATTATCTTTGGGAAATCATGGGAGACGGGGGAGATTCCAGAAGACTGGAAGGGGGCAAATATAGTGCCCATCTATAAAAAGGGAAATAAAAACAACCCAGGAAACTACAGACCAGTTAGTTTAACTTCTGTGCCAAGGAAGATAGTGGACCAGGTAATCAAAGAAATCATCTGCAAACACTTGGAAGGTGGTAAGGTGATAGGGAATAGCCAGCATGGATTTGTAAAGAACAAATCGTGTCAAACTAATCTGATAGCGTTCTTTGATAGGATAACGAGCCTTGTGGATAAGAGAGAAGCGGTGGATGTGATATACCTAGATTTTAGTAAGGCATTTGATACAGTCTCGCATGATATTCTTATAGATAAACTAGGAAAGTACAATTTAGATGGGGCTACTATAAGGTGGGTGCATAACTGGCTGGATAACCGTACTCAGAGAGTAGTTGTTAATGGCTCCCAATCCTGCTGGAAAGGTATAACAAGTGGGGTTCCGCAGGGGTCTGTTTTGGGACCGGTTCTGTTCAATATCTTCATCAACGATTTAGATGTTGGCATAGAAAGTACGCTTATTAAGTTTGTGGACGATACCAAACTGGGAGGGATTGCAACTGCTTTGGAGGACAGGGTCAAAATTCAAAATGATCTGGACAAATTGGAGAAATGGTCTGAGGTAAACAGGATGAAGTTCAATAAAGATAAATGCAAAGTGCTCCACTTAGGAAGAAACAATCAGTTTCACACATACAGAACGGGAAGAGGCTGTCTAGGAAGGAGTATGGCAGAAAGAGATCTAGGGGTCATAGTGGACCACAAGCTTAATATGAGTCAACAGCGTGATGCTGTTGCAAAAAAAGCAAACATGATTCTGGGATGCATTAACAGGTGTGTTGTAAACAAGACACGAGAAGTTATTCTTCCGCTTTACTCTGCGCCGGTTAGGCCTCAGCTGGAGTATTGTGCCCAGTTCTGGGCACCACATTTCAAGAAAGATGTGGAGAAATTGGAGAGGGTCCAGAGAAGAGCAACGAGAATGATTAAAGGTCTTGAGAACATGACCTATGAAGGAAGGCTGAAGGAATTGGGTTTGTTTAGTTTGGAAAAGAGAAGACTGAGAGGGGACATGATAGCAGTTTTCAGGTATCTAAAAGGGTCTCATCAGGAGGAGGGAGAAAACTTGTTCACCTTAGCCTCCAATGATAGAACAAGAAGCAATGGGCTTAAACTGCAGCAAGGGAGATTTAGGTTGGACATTAGGAAAAAGTTCCTAACTGTCAGGGTAGTTAAACACTGGAATAGATTGCCTAGGGAAGTTGTGGAATCTCCATCTCTGGAGATATTTAAGAGTAGGTTAGATAAAAGTCTATTAGGGATGGTCTAGACAGTATTTGGTCCTGCCATGAGGGCAGGGGACTGGACTCGATGACCTCTCGAGGTCCCTTCCAGTCCTAGAGTCTATGAGTCTATGAATGGATATTGTCCTCAGCCATCATGCTGCCACATGTGTGTAAGTGTACAGGAAGATAGGGCCAGCTCTATAAGGGATTTAGGTGTTTCAGTGCTCAGCATTGCAGCACCTAACTTTCAGCTACCCTGCCGTCCAGTTGCAAGAAAAACAGGGCATAAAACAAACTTTAGTTAAGCAACTGCTTAGCTGATTTCCCATACCACTTTTCCTGAGGTTCTTTTAATTTTAATACCTAAGGACGTGAGAATTTAATTCAGCTTTATAGAGTTATATTAAATATCCTTAACGGCAGCTTATAAAGGATATAAGAAGACAAAAATAGTATTGGACTATGATTTTTCTAACATAAAGTAGAAAATTGGTCGATATATCCATTTAGGTTTTTCAGACTCAAATCACACTAGACAATAACAGCTATATTCAGTTACTGTGTTGGGAAGGTGACTTTGTTTAGATTTTTGACTAAGAGTCAAATAGGGATTTAGTTGTGTCAGTCGCTTATTAACTCTGGTGTTGCTAACACAACAGAGGAAAAACAATCCAAAGCTGGACCACAAGACAATTTGGCCAATTACTTACTTGTTAATTCACCACCATCTCCTTCCCATGGATTTATAGCAGTGAAACCTTTTAATCTATTTCCCAGCATCTGACTCCTAGTTACCTAAGATGAATTCCTGCATTTATGACAGCCTATATAGAGTGAGTGCTGTTCAACAAGTTTGCACACTTGGTCTCATTTTATATCTGGATACTAGAACTTGGAAGGCAATATGAAACCAGTAACTATGGTAGCCACGTGTACAGTGTTTCAGTTTTAGTTAACATTAACTTGTTCAATTTCAAAGCTACTTTACAATAAAATTGGAACCTGTTACAAAAGAAGGCCACAGAGTTTAATCTGTGACAATCTTTAAAGCATGTACACTTCCTTACTAATTAGGTACCCAGTTTCAGGAAGTGGCCAGCTGATTGATTTGGATTGTCACCCAAAAGAAAGTTTGTGTGTTATTTATCACCAGATCTCTGCTCAGTCATCAGATTTTGTTTTAGTTATAATTCCCAGCAGGTGTTAACGCTCCAGATGCAGGTAGAGCAAAGGACGGGCACGACTGTAGTCTTTTTCCAGTGCACTAGCAAGCAACCTGAACTTCTGGAAATGTCAGAAACCATGGTAGGGATGGTCAGTCCTAATGGTTGGGCCTATACTGGTGTCAATGGTGCTGGTGGGCTTGTGTAGCCCAGGCTGAAGCCTGTGGCACTGGAATCTCACTGCAATTTTTAGTCAGTGTGATGATTTGTCAGTTCCCATAACTGTGTTACTCCCCCTGCTTCAGCAAGTGAGACCTTTGCTGCTGCTAAGCTCTATGTATTGTCAGGTTCCTGGCTCTCTAGCCTGTCTGCCTTGCCAGCAAACTCTTCAGGGCTCTGCCACTCATAACCTTGCCTAGCATGTAATAGTCAGTGAACCTCAACTCCCAAGTTCCTCATTGATGCCTCTCTCTGCAGTGTTCAGCTCTTCTTACTTTAGCATCCACAAACCTTATCAAATTTGTTGTGCCTTCAACAAGACAGTTCACAGGAGCTTATTAACTTAGTTTATTCACAAAAGGACTTAGGGTTACGTGATACCAAATATAAGGTATAACTCAAAATGCTTGGGTTTTGACTCTTTACATGAATGATAACCTAGGGGTTCTTTCTCCCTCTCTTTAGTAGTTCAATAACTCTTTGAAATCTATTCTTTGAAAAGTAAGCCCCAACAAAGTTTATCTCTTCTGCTGGAATATAGATGTCATGCTGTGTTCTCCCCTGCATGTTAGCTTGATACCTTTCTTTATCTTGTTTGTAAATGTATTTTCATTGTCTCTGCCTGATGGGCAGGCAGGTCAGACAAGGAAATCCACATTCCTTTGTCTAAAGCAGACTCGTCTTAGACATTGCTTGCTAAACACTTCTTAAGGACATAATTCCAATACATAGCCATACCTCTTTGTACACACCCTGTGCATGCACCACACAATGAGTTTTGAGACTAGCGTGTTACCAGTTTGCATATGATGCCTTACATGACACCTTTTACATACATATTCTGACAACAGTGTGTCAGGTACAGTCGTCAGTCAGGCCTGACAAGAGTTGCTGACACAGGGTAGAGAACAACCAGTGGGCCTCTGTGTCACATTGAGCTAGCTAGTTTAAAGATAGTGCTGGTACAGCTCCATGAACTGCAAATTATATCCTCATTGCAGTGTAAATGTAGCCTCAGAGCCGTGACCTGCAAGCTCCTTGGCTATTTAGACTTTGGTTAGATCATGGGGCTAGAGTGCACCATTCTGTATGCTTTTAATATTGAAAAAGATGTTAATCTGTTTTGTATTTACTGTTCATGTATACATTTCCTGTGCCATGCAGGGGTTTTATGTTTCTTCGTTATTTTTTATTGTTTGCTTTTTTCAAAAATAATGAAGTTTGAAAAACACATTCAATTTCATCAATAGCAGAAAACTGACTTGTTACTGCAGCAGAAAGTCCTGTGCCACCTTACAGACTAACAGACGTATTGGAACATGAGCTTTCATGGGTGAATACCCAATTCATCGGATGCATTGGATCATATGCATCTGATGAAGTGAGTATTCACCCAGGAAAGCTCATGCTCCAATACATCTGTTAGTCTACAAGGTGCCACAGGACTCTTTGCTGCTTTTACAGATCCAGACTAACACGGCTACCCCTCTGATACTTGACTTGTTACTGTTCCTTATTAATATATTTATTTTCCAGAATGCTCTCGAGTCTTTCACTCTGGAGGAGCGAGGTTAGTGTTGTGTGGAAAGACATGGGAGAAGTTAGAAGCCTTGTATAATGCTTTAATCAGTGTGGCAGACCCCAGTGTGGTAAGTATGTCCTCTCCTTCCTTTGTGCCTTGTCAAAGTGTACAGATCTGGAGGGAAAATATTAATGATCTGGTGCTTGGTGCAGTTTTTACATACAAATTAATCTAGGATAGTGGTTGTTAGAACATTTATGTCTTGTACAAAGTCCATTTTCAATCCTAGTGCCCACATGTAGGCTGCTAAAGTCATATTTAGATACTTAAATATATACAGGCTGATTTCCAGAAGTGCCAAAAGTCCACAAGCTCTGCTGAGACCAAAGGGAGCTGTGGGCACTCAGGCTACTTTTATTTAGGTCCCTAAAAATAGCACATGGGCCCTAGTTTTAGGCATCTGGTTTTGAAATGCTTGGCCCCAGTGTGTCAACTCCCAATTCTACCCCAATTTAACAAAAATCAAAATGTATATCAATTACACAGACTAGCCCAGGTTTTCTGCTCATGCTGAGCATTATGCTAACTCAGAGATTTCCTGACCCTGGCACTGGCCAAGGCATAGCTTAGCCACAGCAGCTCTAACTTCTCCGCTGCTCACAGCGTCATAGAGTTTGGGATATGCCAAGTTGTAAGGACAGCCTGGCCACGTCCCTTTAGTCTCAGGGTCACCTGCCCCCAGTATCGAGTGGCTGGAAAGGGGAAAGATGAGTCACGCTGGCACTCAAGCACACCCTTTGTGCTGTGGGCACCTAAGCACTATACATCAGCTTTGTGCCAGCAGGGAGAATCACAGAATATCAAGGTTGAAAGGGATCTCAGGAGGTCATTTAGTCTAACCCCCTGCTCAAAGCAGGACCAATTCCCAACTAAATCATCCCAGCCAGGGCTTTGTCAAGCCTGATCTTAAAAACCTCTAAGGAAGGAGATTCCACCACCTCCTAAGTAACCCATTCCAGTGCTTCACCACCCTCCAAGTGAAAAAGTTTTTCCTAATATCCAACCTAAACCTCCCCTACTGCAACTTGAGACCATTACTCCCTGTTCTGTCATGAGGAATGAAACCCAGGGCTGTCCTAAGGATTGATGGGGCCCCATGCAGTATTATTAAACTGGTGCCCTTATGCCCGATGGCAGCCCAGGTTCGCATGCGTATGTTAGATCACTTTTGAAGGCTTTTGAAGGATTTATTTAAAAAACGATATGTCTGAAGATCCAAGCATTTAAAGCTAAAGATGAATACTCAGATTGTGCATCTAAAAATCTATGCAAGGATTTTTTAGAGATGTGATTTTATAACCTTCATCAACTCACTAATGAAATATTTGTAAAGCAAATTTTAAACTAAGGTCCTGTAGACTGACATGTTCTGAGTAAATATTAGGGTCATGCACAACAGTTTTGGTGAGTAAATTCAGAAACTGACAGTATATACCAGGGGGTTGGCAAATGCCTGTTAAATGGCTTCATTACTACTTGAATGGCTCTTTAACAGTTTCAGTGTTGTGCTAATAGGGCTGGCAGGCAGGAAGCTTTTAAGTACTAGCTCCTCTCCAGAGGAAGACTCACCAGGCTGCTGCAGCCAGCTGCGGTAGGTGCCTGCAGGAAGGGTCAGAACAGGGATAGGAAGAGGCAGAAGGGGTACACTAAGACCCAGTGTTAAGGGTTAATGTCTCTTCTACCTGTAAAGGGTTACAAGCAGGGAACTGGACACCTGACCAGAAGACCAATCAGAAGACAAGATACCTTTAAATTTGGGTGGAGGGAAGCTTTTGTGTGTGTTCTTTGTCTGTTGTGTGTTCTTCTCTCGGAGGGTCTGAGAGAGACCAGACATTACTACAGGCTCTCTAAGTTTCTTTTCAAATAGTAAGTAAAAACAGGCGGTTTAGGCTTTTTGATTGTTTTACTCTATTTGCAATTATGGATCTGGCTGGTTAACGTTTATATGTGTTGTTGCTGGGAATATTTTGATTTGTATTGGTACTGGGGGGAAAGTCTCTTTCTGGTGTCTGTAAGCTATAGGACCCTGTAATATTTACATCTTGAAGTTACAGAGATAATTCTTTACTTTTTCCTTTCTTTTATTAAAAGATTTCTTTTTAGAGAACCTGATTGATTTTTTTTCTTGTTTCCCTTGTTTTATTCCAGGGGATTGGGATAACTCACCAGGACGAGTGGGGGAGACGGGAGAGGGGAGAGAGAGAATCTCTCTCTGTTTTTCTTGAATCTGTTTGCCTCTTTGTGGAAGGGAAGGGAGATGCTTCTCTGTATGGTGATTTAAGAAGTTGGATCAGTATCTCTCAGGATAGCCCAGGGAGGGAAATTCTGGGAGGGGGAAAGGTGGGGAAATGGTTTATTTCTCCTTGTTTTAAGAACCCAAGGGATCTGGGTTCTTGGGGTCCCCAGGGAAAGTTGGGGAGGTCAGAGTGCCCCAAAACACTATATTTTGGGTGGTGGCAGTGCTATCAGATCTAAGCTGGTAATTAAGCTTAGAAGATTCAGGTGCTAGTATCTCATTTTCTGAACTCTAAGGTTCAGATCTGAGATGGAATGCTATGACATGGTGGCAGAGGTGGGATAGATAAGAATCCAAAAGCCAGTAAGATTATTAATTTGCTTCTCTGCTAGCTGGTTATAAGCAGAGGGAAGGGGTTTATTTTTTTTAAACTGCAGCCAGAGGAAT
Organism: Gopherus flavomarginatus; assembly: GCF_025201925.1. Lineage (NCBI taxonomy): Eukaryota > Metazoa > Chordata > Testudines > Testudinidae > Gopherus > Gopherus flavomarginatus. The sequence continues at coordinate 25,739,208 of NC_066628.1, forward strand.
TTATTTTCCCTTGCTCCATTCTAGCTGGGCATAGGGCGGGCTATTAAGGTTTAATGATGGTCGTTTGTTAAACAAAGCAGCCTTAAGTGGTCAGCAACGCACTCCAGCCAGGATACATTTGTAAATGAAAGAGAGTTTTCTTTTGCTTTTTAACTCTTTCAGGAGAGGCTAGTAAGTTAAAAAGGACTCTGTTGCTAAGCAACCCCAGGAAGCCAACAGAGAACCAGCATTTCAGGCAGTAAACACCAGACGGCGCCTCAGCACAAGAAAGCAGGAACCATGAGTTCCAAGGAAAGCCTGAGACAGGAACGAGCACGGCAACAAGCCATAGACAAAGAAAGTGAACATAGGAGATGGATGGAACTAATTAATGCAGAACTAGCCAAGGAAGAGACAGCCCACAAAAGAAAACAACAAGAAGAAGTGGTGGCCCACAGAAGGAAACAAGAAGAAGAAGATCCTGCCCACAGAAGACAGATAGAACTCCAGAGGGAGGCCCACCGACAGGCCCTGGAATTAGAACAGGCTAGGTAACAGAACACAGCCAATCCTAACAACCCTTTGCCAATAATTGTTCCACAGCACAAGAAATTTCCCACCTACAAGGCAGGTGATGACACTGAGGCCTTCTTAGAAAATTTTGAAAGAGCCTGCCTTGAGTACAGCATCTCTGAAGACCAGTACATGGTAGAATTGAGGCCACTGCTCAGTGGACCCTTAGCAGAGGTTGCGGCTGAAATGCCTAAGGAGAAAATGAACGATTATAAACTTTTTCAAACCAAGGCCAGACACAGAATGGGGATAACACCTGAACATGCCCGTCGGCGGTTCAGAAACCAAAAATGGAAACCAGATGTGTCATTCCCCCGACACGCCTACCACATTGCAAAGAATTATGAAGCCTGAATATCAGGAACAAAGGTTAACAATATGGACGAGCTGCATCTCCTGATACAAATGGAGCAGTTCTTAGATGGTATTCCTGAGGAAATAGAGAGTTACATCCTAGATGGGAAACCCAAAACGGTCATCGAGATGAGGGAGATTGGAGCCAAATGGATGGAAGTGGCAGAAAAGAAAAAAGCTACTGTCAAGGGGAACGAATACCCCAGAGGGCACACCGACAATAAACCCTACAACCGAGGGCAGCCAAAGACCTCACCTACAACCCAAGGAAAGCCACAAACGCCCTATTCTTCCACCTCACCAGTCTCCAGTAACCCAGCTCAACCCAGTGACCAGTCACCTGGAAGATGCTTTAAGTGTAATGAACTGGGACACATGAAGGCCAACTGCCCAAAGAACCCCAACTGAGTGTAGTTCATTACACCACCATCACACCAAAGATCCCCAGGCCCAGATGCCTCTCAAATACCCTTGGAGTGAAGGGAAATTTTGAGAGTGGGTGGAAAGAAGGTTACCGCGTGGAGAGACACGGGGGCACAAGTGTCAGCTATCCACCAATCCTTCGTTGACCCCAAATTCATCAACCCAAAGGCCCAAGTGACAATTCACCCCTTCATGTCACAAGCTGTAGACTTGCCTACAGCTGAACTGCCTGTCCAGTACAAAGGCCAGTCAGGAATGTGGACTTTTGCAGTCTATGACAATTATTCCATCCCCATGCTACTGGGGGAAGACTTGGCCAACCAGGTGAAGCGGGCCAAGAGAGTGGGAATGGTTACCCGCAGCCAAACCAGGCAAGCTTCCAGACCCATTCCTGTTCCTGAGCCGTCCACAGAGGCCCCGTCTGTGTTACAAGAGACCCAGACAGAGGTAGTGGACCCGGATCCCATGCTAACAACGGAAACAGCCACAGTGCTTCCAGTCCCAGACCAGGAACTGGAAAAGCAGCCAGCACGAGAACCATTGCCAGCACTGACGACAGTGCTTGCAAATCCTTCTTCAACCCCAACGCCAGAGGGCGCCAGCGAGCCTGAACTGGCAGAAGCAGCAGACAACCACACCCAAGAGGCTCAGCCAGAGCCTGAAATACCCCCTGGTGCACCAGCGGAGAGCGGTTCACCAGCAACGGAAACAACCCCATCACCTACATCGCTTCCAGAGGGACCAAGCCCAAGTCCACAGTCTAAGGAAGAACTGGTGTCTCCAGCTTCAAGGGAACAGTTCCAGACTGAGCAGGAAGCAGAGGACAGCCTTCAGAAAGCTTGGGTGGCGGCATGGAGCACCCCACCGCCTCTCAGCTCTTCTAATCGATCCCAGTTTGTTGTAGAACAAGGACTTTTATACAAGGAGACTCTTTCTGGTGGACACCAGGAAGACTGGCATCCGCAAAAACAGTTAGTGGTTCCAGCTAAGTACCGGGAAAAGCTCTTAAGCTCAGCCCATGATCATCCTAGTGGCCATGCTGGGGTGAACAGAACCAAAGACCGGTTGAGGAAGTCCTTCCACTGGGAGGGGATGGGCAAGGACATTGCCAAGTATGTCCGGTCTTGTGAGGTGTGCCAAAGAGTGGGAAAACCCCAAGACCAGGTCAAGGCCCCTCTCCAGCCACTCCCCATAATTGAGGTCCCATTTCAGCGAGTAGCTGTGGATATTCTGGGTCCTTTCCCAAAAAAGACACCCAGAGGAAAGCAGTACGTACTGACTTTCGTGGACTTTGCTACCCGATGGCCGGAAGCAGTAGCTCTAGGCAACACCAGGGCTAACACTGTGTGCCAGGCCCTAACAGACATTTTTGCCAGGGTAGGTTGGCCCTCAGACATCCTTACAGATTCAGGATCTAATTTTCTGGCAGAAACCATGAAACCCCAAATTTTTGGGTGCCCTATGCAGCTGCATATGTAGCGTATGTCTAAGGATGACCCTGATGAAACCTATGGTAGGGACTGTGATCTCAAACCTATAAGATCATGGCCCTCCAGTGGACAATTCCTGCTTTCATTCCCATCCTGCCTTGTGCTGATGGCTATGTCACAGTTTATCAAATTTAGTGTCAGTCCTTCAGCCCTTACTCACCTGAGTTGTCTCACAAGTAATCCCTTGAGTAAGAGGTAGCTACTTGCAGGAGTAAGGGTTGCAGGACAGCACTCCTACACTATAAGCTCCTCTGGGTACTGGACTGTGTCTTTTGAGGGGCAAATCCTGCATTGATGTGAATAAGGAATTGCTGCATCTACCCTTTTTTTAATTATTGCTTTGTGCACCTTTGGCACTATATAGATAACAATACAACAGCACGGTGATGTTGGTTTGTGCTGGTTTCATCAAGGAAAAAACATACTTTTTAGACAATTATCTGCATTGCAGCAACTCTTCCAAATGTGTCTGATGGAGCTGGACGAACAAGTCTCAGGTAACAGGTTGCCAATGAATTTAGATCTGAATGCACAAAAGGAGTTAAGTGCCTAAAGTTCCAGTTTTGAGACCACTGCAATGTGCAGAACTCCTGCTGAACCCTGCAAGTGCCTAAACTTGCTTGGCACCTAAGTTTTGCAATAAAACCTCCCTCGGGGCTTGTGCTGCTGTCTCTGCGCATGCACCCTGCTGCTTCCCTGTGGGCATCCAGATACTTCTCGCCTGAAAAGGAACTTATGTGGCCAAATGCCTGTCTTGTAAATCAGTCCAGGTGGATTGATTTACAAGACAGACATTTGGCCACATAGGTCCCTCGGGTGAGTTCACACCTAATAGCTGGACAGGGGAAGAAGGATCTGCCTCATGACTTTTAGTCTTGTGGTCAGGTACTCACCTGGGATGCAGAAGACTCTGAGTTCAATTTCCCCTTCTGCCTGAGGGGAGGAATAGATTTGAAAAGGGATCTCCTGCCTCTTAAGGAGTGCTCTAGCCATTGGGCTGAGAGATACTCTGATCTGGAATTACCTAGTCTCTTTGGGAAAGCTGTTGCCCTATGGATAAATAATTAGGGTCAGTGGGGTAGGGGATGAGACAATTATTGATTTAATCATAAGTGAAGCACAGGCTCTGCCACAGGTGCTGGAACTAGGGATGCTGCTGCAACTCCTGGTTTTAAGTAGTTTCCACTATATAAAGAGTTTGCAGTTTGGTTCAATAGCTCTCAGCATCCCCCCTATAAAAATTGTCCCAGCACCCCTGGGCTCTGGTCCAAGAGATGAATATAGCTGAACTTTTCAGTATTAGCAAGCATAGTGTAATTAAATTTAACATCTTTCATGGGGAGGAATACCAAAGAAGCCCACCAAAGTAGCCTTTAACTTCAGAAAGGGGAACCACACAAAGAGGAGGAAGCTAGTGAAATGCAAATTAAAAGGTATAGTCACAAAAGTGAAATACCTGCAATCTGCATGAAAACTTTTTAAAAACACCATAATAGAGGCTCAAATTAAATGTATACCCCCAAAAAGTTCCACCATGCCTAAACAACAAAGTAAAAGAAGCTGGGAATGGGCAACGGGGGATGGATACTTGATGATTACCTGTTCTGTTCATTCCCTCTGGGGCACCTGGCATTGGCCACTGTTGGATTATGGGCACTAGAACTGGACACAGTATTCCAGAAGTGGTTGCACCAGTTCCAAATACAGAGAAATATAACCTTCCTACACCCACTCAAGATTTCCCTGTTTATGCATCCAAGGATCACATTAGGTTTTTGGCCATAGTGTCACCTGGAGCTCATGTTCAGTTGATTACCCCCATGACTCCCAAATCTTTTTCAGAGTCACTGCTTCCCAGGAGACAGTTCCCCATTGCATAAGTGTGACCTTCATTTTTTGTTCCTAGATATTTAACAGTACAACTGGCAATGTTAAAATGCGTATTGTTTGCTTGTGCTCAGCTTACCAAATCAGTAGCCTGTCCTCTCCATTATTTACTATTCCCCCAATCTTCATGTCATCTGAAAACTTTAAAAATGATGATTTTATGTTTTCTTCCAAGTCACTGATAAAATCTCAACTAGTGTGGGGCCAAGAACTGATCCTTGTGGGGCCCTGCTAGAAACACTCATTCAGTGAGGGTTCCCCATTTACAGTTACATTTTGAGAACTGCCACTTGGCCAATTTTTAATCCATTTAATGTGTGCCATTATCAGCAGGTAAGTATGCCCAGTGGTCTGTGATGGGATATTAGATGGGGTGGGATCTGAATTACTACAGACAATTCTTTCCTGGGTGCTGGCTGGTGAGTCTTGCCCACATGCTCAGAGTTTAACTGATCACCATATTTGGGGTCGGGAAGGAATTTTCCTCCAGGGCAAATTGGCAGAGGCCCTGGAGGTTTTTTGCCTTCCTCTGCAGCATGGGGCACGGGTCACTTGCTGGAGGATTCTCTGCAGCCTGAGGTCTTCAAAGCACAATTTAAGGACTTCAGTAACTCAGACATAGGTTAGGGCAGGGGTAGGCAACCTATGGCACGGGTGCCGAAGGCGGCACATGAGCTGATTTTCAGTGGCACTTACGCTGCCTGGGTCCTGGCCACCAGTCCAGGGGGCTCTGCATTTTAATTTAATTTTAAATTAAGCTTCTTAAACATTTTAAAAACCTTATTTACTTTACATACAACAATAGTTTAGTTATATATTATAGACTTATAGAAAGAGACCTTCTAAAAATGTTAAAATGTATTACCGGCCTGCTGTATTTTGGGCACAACACTAGCCACTAGTGAAAAGAAGGTAGGTGGGATTTACCCCAGTTGTGGAGCTCCCAAATTGCCTAACAGAGGGGTTTCTTTCAGCAAAAGCCAAATTTTCAGAAGTCATGAGTTGGGCCATCAGCTACCATGAGATTTTAAAGAATAATAACTTCAGTTCTTTTTAGAGAGAAGGTGGGTGAGGTAATATCCTTGATTGGACCAACTTCTGTTGGTGAGAGAGACATGCTTTCAAGCTATACCGAACTTTTCCTCGGGTCTTGGAAAGGTCCTTAGAGTGTCACACTATTCTGGCTTCTGAGCCTTTACAGTGCACTTGGCTCAGTTTCCCAGCTTTTTTTCATAAGCACAAGGGCTAGGAATTGACTAGTTTTAAAAATGTAAGTTGAGATTCTCCCATAATTTCTGGGCTCAAGGAACTGGACTTTTAAGAACTACATCAAATATTGTTAGAGTCATGATAAAATCACATGAGATGGCAACAAGGAGTCAGATTCCTCTGAGTGTGGGTAAAAAGGAAAAACAATATTCTCAAACTGATGGTGAGAGCACTTTCTTCGCATGTGACAGTAAATACACTTTAAAACAGAGAGCAGACACAGTCTCCTTTCGTATAACCTTGTATGCATGAAATAACAAAATGTTATTTCCTTTTTTTTTAAAGACATTTACACCAAAGCTCGTACTTCTGGATCTCTCAGACATAAACTGCATTCAAGATGTAGCTAAAGAAATATTGGATTGCTATGGATGTGTGGATATACTGATCAACAATGCTAGTATGAAGGTGAAAGGACCAGTGCAGAGTATTTCATTGGAACTCGATAAAAAGATTATGGATGCCAACTATTTTGGACCTATAACACTAACAAAAGGTATTCTGATTTTTTCTTCTTTTGAAAGTGCTATTTAAAGATTGGATGCCAAGTCATTGTGTCATGTTGTGGCATGGCTTGGGTTAAATTTTGCTTTCAACTCCATCAGTGTAAATCAGAAGAATCTCTACTGAAAATCAGTGGTGTGAAATTGGAGCAAGTGAGAACAGAATCAGGCCCCCTGAGTGTGAAGAGAAGAGTGTTTATCAACAATAGGTGATATCATGGCCCCATTTTCAAAACACCCAGTTGTATGTTTGCAGTGACCCCTGTAGGCATGTGCTTCTGCTCTGCTGTGAAGACATCAACTGTCACAAATCAGTAAGGAGTGCATGCAGCCAGGCTAAAACTTAGCCATGACAAGACGCATCCAGCACATAATTGTGTACAAATTTGGGGTGCACTTAGGGCTCGATCATGCAAGGTGCTGAGTACTCTGGTCCTGATGCAGCAAAGCACTTATGCACATCCTTAACTTTTAGCATGTGAGTTGTCCCATTGACTTTATTGGGGCTCCCCATATGGTTAAAGTTAAGCACATGTTTAAGTGTTTTAGTGGACTGAGGTGAGAGCACCATACAGGATCTAGCCCTTAGAGCAGAGGGATTTTGTAACGGTACCTCAAAGTGAGGTGTTTTCTGTTTCTCCCACCTTTCTCCCCCTTCCCTCCCTCGTTTTTTGTCTGCTATCCCAAGAGCAACCAAAGTATCATTCAGATGCTCTTAGTTCTACTCTGTTCCTCTTTCTCATCATCCCAGGCAAAGCATCTCAAGACTGCTGTCAGCTCTGTTGCAGGGAGGACACCTCTAGAACTGCTAGTCACTTGCTCATGTTCATTTGTAACTTTTTAACATTTTTCACTCTTAAGGAAAAAACAGTCTCAGCTCCAGCCATCAGACAATGTATACTTGAAAGTGTGTTCCCCAAAACACTAAGCTGTTGTATACGCTCCTGGGAAGGCTGAGAGCTGGAGTCAGGCTCTGGCAGAGGCTGCAGAAGGATCTCTCAGTTGCCAGATCTCTTCATGAAAAAGAGATGGGAGGAAAGTACTGGGTCTCAAAATTACACTAAATAGACAGATGGACAAGAAGATTCCAGCTACGCCACAGGAATCAGTGCCAGAGGCAGACCCTCGGGCAATCCAGCCATGGCAGAGAGCCATTGGAGTGGGGACTTGAACATGACCCTCCCAAGGGCGCTATAGAGTCAACCTCTCACTTCCTTGCTCTCTGTCTGACCCAATGAATATTGAATTATTTTATACAAAGTGGAACAGCTTAAACAGGAGAGATAGGGTTTAGGGCCCAGATCCATATCTCTTTCTTCTACATTTCACTCAGGGCTAGCTTAACTAGCACCCTGCTCAGCTTTCTGGGTTCTAAGGATCCCTTTCTTAGGCAACTAACTCTCTCCATACAAGGCATAGGGAGCTTGGGCAACTAACTCAGGGCTGTGAATGCCACTGGGCACTAGAGTGCCTAGGATTTAGGCTTTGCAACACCTAAATCCTCTTTGTGAATCTAGTCCTTAGCTTCTGTGCACTTTGGTTCCCCACTTTCCTGCCTTGCGGGGCATTGTGAGAATAAATATACTAAAAATTAGAAGTGTGACAGGATCCCCAGGTGCACGCTGAGACTGTGGGACCACTGTGCCCCCTTAACTCTCTCCAGCCTGGGCTCTCTCTCACAATGCCTTGCTAGTGACCAGCAGCAAACCCCTCCAGGAGCTGCTATCACTCAGCACAACAGCATGTAGAGCCCCACACCCAGCTATATTGCATGAATGCTCCCAGAGCCACTCATGAATCACACAGAGAAAACCAATTTATTGACTACAAAAGATAGTTTTAAGTGATATTAAGTGATAGGCAAAAAGTCAGAGTTAGTTACCAAAATAAAATAAAATATAATCACACACACTTAAATTCTCAACCCTATTAGACTGGGCACCATCTAGATTAAGCAGTTTTTTCTCACTCCACTGGATATTGCAGTCCTTAATATACAAGTTTGTCCATTAAACCTCTGTTGGAGTCTTGTCTTCTTCTGAGTGTCTTTGTTGCTTGCAACATAGGTGGGGGCAGGAGAAAAGCGAAGCATGGGCCTGCTCTGTTCTGTTTTATACCCTCAGTCCTATGTGCTTACATCTCACTCAGAGAGTGCTGAAAGGAAACCACCGTTGTGTGTTCACACTGTCATTTGCCTGTGCAATAGCGTGTTCACACTTGCGGAACTTGCATCGATATTCGGAACAATGCACTCTGGGCAGCTATCCCAGAAAGCATCTCTTCCTCTTCTGCCGCTAAGAGTTGGGGGAAAGCAGAGGGGGTTGTAGGGCATCCTGGGTCCTGTCCCAATGCCCCATGATGCATTGTTTCACATTGCAGCAATCCCTGTGCTTCCATCCGCATTTGGCGCCATCTTTCAACAGTTTTTGTACTGCACACTCTGCGTCTTTGGGCTGCAGGAATGGATCCCGCACTGTTGACCAATATGCTGCTCAGTCTGACCAACATGTCACGAGTGGCAGTGGAGTTATTCCTTAAACTACAAAGGCAAGAGGAGTTCGACATTGATCTCACCACACTATGACATGAGATTGCTTGTGGCATTGACACAACAAGCACTGAGTGATGGGATCACATCTTAATGCACATCTCAGGTGACGAGCAATGGCTGCAGAACTTTCGGATGAGGAAAGCCACATTCATGGGACTATGTGATGAGCTCACCCTAGCCCTGTGGACATGAGAATGAGAGCTGCCCTGTCACTGGAGAAGTGTGTAGCAATTGCACAGTGAGAGCTGGCTACTCCAGACAGCTACTGATCAGTTGCTAATCAGCTTGGAGTGGTAAAGTTGACTGTTGGACTCGTGTTGATGGAGGTGTGCAGGGTCATTAATCAGATCCTGCTCCATAAGACTGACTCTGCACAATGTGCGTGACATTGTGGATGGCTTTGCACAAACGGGCTTCCCTAACTGCCGAGGGGCGATAGGTAGTACACATATTCCAATTCTGGCGCCAAACTACCTAGCCACCAAGTACATTAATCAGAAGGAGTATTTCTCTATGGCTCTCCAGGCAATCGTGGATCAACATCAGTGTTTCACAGACATTAATGCAGATGGGTCCAGAAAGGTGCACGACACATGCATTTTTCGGAACACTGGCCTGTTCAGGAAGTTGCAAGCAGGGACTTTCTTCCTGGACCTGAAGATCACCGTAGGGGAAGTCGAAATCCCACTGTGATCCTGGGAGACCCTGCTTACCCCTTAATGCTGGGGCTTGTGAAACCATACACGGGTAACCTTGACAGCAGCAAGGAGCACTTCAAAAGGCTGAGCAAGTGCAGAATGACTGTTGAGTGTGCGTTTAGCTTTTTAAAGGCCCACTGGCACTGCCTATATGGGAGGCTGGACCTGGCTGATGACAATATTCCTATGCTTATAGCTGCGTGCTGTACACTCTATAACATTTGTGAAGGGAAGGGTGAAAGCTTCACTCAGGGCTGGACCGCTGAGGCTCAGTGCCTGGAGGCTGAATTTGAACAGCCAGAGACCAGGGCTATTAGAGGGGTGCAGCACGGGGCCATAAGGATCAGGGATGCCTTGAGGCAGCAATTTGAAGCTGAAAGCCACTAATATTTCTTGCTATGCTCAGAAGCGCTGTGTTTGTAATGCTAGGGGTGATTGGGACTGAGGCGGATGATGCCCTGTGATGGTTTAATAAAATTGCCTGTTGCTTTTCAGGGCTCTGTTTGCTTTCAGTTAATGGAATGAAGATTGCTTTCAAACCAAAACAATTCTTTTATTAAAAAACAACAACCAGAGGAAAGAGACAAACAAAAAACACATCAGCACTGTGGGGGATGGGGAGAGGGAGGGTCCCAGGAAGGGGTGGGGGCCTGGGACAGTTAAAGATTTGTGTATGTCCAGGTATCATATGCAACCTTGCCTTTGGAGTACAGTGCAGTGGGTACTGTTCTTCAGCAGGGCTAAACTGCAGAGGGACGTGCTGAGTGCAGTGGGTACTGGGAGTCCACAGGGCTGGACTGTGATGGGGCAGGAGTGGAATGCAGTGGTTACAGACTGAAGCCAGGAGGTTGACAAGAGTGTGTTGGTGGTGTCTGGGGGGTGCATGGTAAAGAGTTTTGCGACAGAGGCTGCAGGGGAGGGTGGGCGCTCGGTTTGCAGAGCTAGTAGCACCTGGAGTATGTCTGCTTGGTGCTCCATAATATTTAAGAGCCACTTTGTGGCTTCATTCTGGCACACTGTGTTCTCCTTTCGGTCCGTCTTCTAGCTGTCCAGCCACTCCTTCAGTTCTTGGTTTTTGGCGGCAGAGTGCATCATGACATCACTTAGAAAGTCCTCCTTTCTAAGCTGCTTTTTAATTCTGAGCAGCCATTCAGCTGATGATAACAAAGAGGGGAGCTGGACTCCCAAGGTCATATCTGTGAAGTCAAAATGAAACAGTTTACAGAAGCATTATTGTTTGCAACACACAGACCACTGATTCAGTGATTTAAAACACAGCTACTATTCACATACCTGTCACAAACTGGCTAACCCCAGGCAAGCACATATGAGCCACACGGCCCCCAAAATGGTGAGTAACCTCAGGGGCAGGGGAAATCGCTCTTCCGAGATCCTGCTGTACACTGGGCACGTGGCTCTAGGGGAGAGCCAGCACTGTAGAGGGGCCTCATAATCATTAGTGTCCCCACATTTTCCACAGGCTGTGTTCATTGCAGAAGATATCTCGCTGCTGAGGGTGAGCAGGGAATCAAGGGAGAGTCTTCTCCAAGACTGCAGCTTCTGCCCTGGCCCTTATGCGGCTCGCCTGTGTGCAATGGTCCCTCTCCAGTGACAGCAGAGTGGCACAAAAAAGTTACCCTTAATGCGGCAGCAGATTGCCCAGTATCTCCATGACAATTTCCATGAGGTAGATTCCCGTGAAGTGAGGGAGTCAAACAATACCCTGTTCCACCGCTCAGACAAGGCATGTGGAGGTACACGCATCATACAGACACAAGGTTGCTTTCTGCAACCCTCCTGCTCCCAACAACTCACTTCAGTGATTCCCAAAATCAAAGCCACTTACCAGGGCCGCCTTCTCTTGTTTGCGCTTCACCAAGCTCCGAGCACTGTGACTGGCTAGCCTCCTCTGAGATAGAGATGAGCTCCTGGCTGCATGCATCTCTGACCTCTGCGTGATCCTCTGCCTCTGGGTCCGCCTCCCTCTCCACATCCTCATCCAAGATTTTCTCCCCCTGGCTTGGTCCACTCTCGATTGGCACGCAAGCCACCGAGCGTTCACAGTGGAGGTGGGGTCACCACCAACTATTGTGTCTAGTTCTTTGTGGAACCAGCAGCTCATGGGCAAAGCACTGGAGCGGCAGTTTGCCTCCCATGCCTTGTGGCAGGCATTCTGCAGCTCCTTCACTTTGAACCTACACTGCAGCGTGTCCTGGTCATGGCCCCTTTCTGTCATGCAATGTGAAACCTGTCCATAGATATCATAATTCCTATGGCTGGAGTGCAGCTGAGACTGGACAGCCTCCTCTCCCCAAATGCTGATGAGGTCCAGTAGCTCGGCATTGCTCCAAATGGGGGATTGCCTGGTGCGTGGAGCAGGCATGTCACCTGGAAAGATGTGCTGAGGCCACTTAATGCGTCACCAAGCAAACAGGAAGGGGACTTCCAAAACTCCCAAAGAATTTAAGGGGTGGGGCTCACAGTTGGTCACCTGAGGGCAGGGCAGTAGAATTAAACCGATGACCAGAGAGGCAAGAACAGGAATTGTGGGAAACCGCCCGGAGGCCAATTGCAGTGCTGTAATCGACCAGGGTGTCTATACTGGCACTGCAGTGCTGAAGACCTGGTGCAGAAAGCTGAACCCCTCTTGTTGGGGTGGCTTTTTACAGCACTGCAACTGTGCAGTTTCTGTGCACTAAGTGGCTTGGCAGTGTGTGCACCTTGGGAGTTACAGCACAGAAAGCTGCTTTACTGTGCAGAAACTTGCCAATGTAAACAAGGCCTGAGTCTCCAGGCAAGGTTGATCAATTCCCCTGATATGGCCTCATGCAGGTAAGTCATTGAATTGTAGCTCCCTTGCTGGACAATGGCTGTTGATGTGTTGTTTCACACTCCACCCAGATGTGGGTTACTTTCCTAGCTGTTCCCTCTGGGGAGCTAATATCTGGCTGATTCCCGGATTTACAGCATGTTTTAGTGACAACCATACAACACAATTCTCATAACTTCATATTCATTAATGATATACATATATGGATAGAAAAATGACTTTCAGCAGATCATAACCTTTCCCCTGATCCGTTACAAGGCATGCTTTATATATAATATCACAATTATATAAAAATGAGGAATATGGGAGTTCCAGGATGGTCCCCCAAGGTATAGAATGTCACAGTGAGGTGCTCAGTAACTATGATAGTGGAGGCCAGATAAGAACCTAAGACAGATAAAAATCCTACATCTGAAATTCTGTAAACAAATATGTCAAGTGTACAGGAATTCCACCAATGATCGATGCTAATCAACATACAGAAAAGAACATACAAATTCTGGTGCTATCTCATCCTAAGCAGCAAGGGATCCTGTGATAGCCTGTCCCTTTAAATGTTCAGGGGCTCTGTGCTTCCCTCCTCCACAGGGCAAAGACTCACTTTAGCATTAGTTTCAATTTTGCAGCCAGAACCATAAAGCCCACAGCTGTGTGTCCATCAGCTCCCCCTGCATCTGACTGTCTATTTCTTTCTCTGCTGGATCTAGAAATATAACATTGGCAAGTAGTAGGGTTGCCAACTTTCTACTTGCACAAAACAGAACAGCCTTGCCCTGCCCCTACTCTGCCCCTCCTCTGAAGCCCTGCCCATCCTCTGAGGCCCTGGCCCGCTCTCTCCATCCCCCCTCCCTATGTCACTGCTCTCACTCACTCGCTCATTTTCAGTGCGCGGGCTCAGGGGGTTGGGGGTGTGGGTTCTGGAGTGGGGCCAGAAATGAGGACTTCATAGTGCAGGAAGGGGCTCTGGTCTGGGGTAGGGGGTTGGGGTGTGGAGTGGTGAGGGCTCCAGCTGGGAGTGCGGGCTCTGGTGTGAGGCCAGGGTTGAGGGATTTGGGATGCAGGAGGGGGCTGTGGGCTGGGGCAGGGAGTTGGGGCTGGGGTGCGTGTGAGAGCTCTGGCTAGGGGTGCAGACTCTGGGGTGGGGTTGGAGATGAGGGGTTTGGGGTGCAGGAGGGTGATCCAAGCTGGGACCAAGGAGTTTGGTGGGTGGGAGGGGAATCAGGCCTGGCGCAGGGGGAGTTGGGCACGGGGGGGTGGGGTGAGGACTCCAGCTGGGCGGTTGGGCTGGTAATGTGAGGTTTGGGGTGAAGAAGGGTGCTCCAGGGTAGGATTGAGGGGTTCGAAAGATGGAAGGGGGCTCCTGGGTCAGGGGGTTGGGGCAAAGCTGCCAACTTTCATGCAGCAAATAAGCACCCAGACTTTCATAATAAGCCAAAAATCAAGCTAATCTCATTTCAAATCAAGGCCAAACCAAGCCAATCTCTAAGAATCCCAAGATTCTATGTGACTAGATCCCCTGGTGCGCAGTCTGGGACTGTGGTGGGCCCCCTGTGTTCCCCTGACTCTCTCCTCGAGCCCCTGCTTGTCCCTTGCCCCTACTTGCTGGGAGCTGATAAAAAAAAAAAGAAGCAACGAGCTACAGGCCAAACAAGCAACAAGTTGGAAGCCAAAAACTAGCCAACAGGCAACTCACAAGCCAATTAAGCCAAAAACAAGCCCAATTTCTGCATTTTTTCCACTGGTTTGGCATGTCTGGCTTGGGGCACAGGAGGGGGTAAGAGTTGCAGGCTCTGGGCAGCGCTTACCTCCGGGCTCCTACGCAGAGGCGTGGCCAGACAGCTATGCATCCTGCCCCATCAGCAGGTGCTGCCCTGCAGCTCCCATTGGCCATGGTTCCCAGCCAATGGGAGCTGCAGAGCAGGTGCTTGGGGTAGGGGCAGTGTGCGGAGCCCCCAGCTTCCTGCACACATAGGAGCCAGATGGGGGACACGCCGCTGCTTCTGGGAGTTGTGCAGAGCCATGGCAGTCAGGGAGCCTGCCTTAGCCCCGCTGCACCGCCCACTTGACTTTTAATGGGCCAGTCAGCAGTGCTAACCAGAGCCACCAGGATCCCTTTTCGACTGGGAGTTCTGATTGAAAACTGGACACCTGGCAACCATAGCAACAAGGAATTTATATCCCAATTGTGTTCAGTGCTGCCTCTGCCTGACCTGATGCTATGAAAAATGAGGTTAAGTTCCCCTAGAGGTGTAGGGTGACAGACTGCTTTTTTTGCTCCTGGACAGCATGAACCAGCCAGTCAGAGGGAGGAAGTAGGAAAATCAAGATCGAACATAACATAAAAGTACTGCAGTTAGTGCTGGGGCTGTTCAAACAAGATAGTAAAGTGGAAGCAAGCAGGCAAACAGCTTAGCTTGCACTGAGGGTCTGTAGCCAGCAGAGGGAGCCCAAGTATAGCCAAAGGAGCATGCAAGCACACAGCCAAGTAGAGGGTGATCCAGCTCACACAGTCCAGGAAAAAAAAATCCCTATGGAAAAGGGGTGACGTCCAACAAGAGACCAGAGAACTGGCATCTTTTGTCAGCAATGTTAGCGAGTTTGATGAAAACCTCAAATGATGGGTGGCATAACTTGAGCAATCTGTAACGTGCAACCCCGTTCCGGAAGGACAGAGTTTCAGCCTTGCTGACAGTGACAAGTCCAAAGGCAAATGAACTGCTGCATGATCTATTATCTCCAGCTGTACCTGGAACTGCCACAGGCACTGCAATTACTCCAGCATGGCAGGAACAGTTTTGTCCTACCCTGTTGATGATAGCAGGATGATATCAGTTCCATCAGCAACATGAGGGAAGTGGAGAATGAGTAGCACAGTTTGTTGCTGCTTCAAGGAAGTTATCAGAGCATTGTCAGTTTGGACTAACATTAAGCGATGCCCCGTGTGACCAGTTAGACTCTGGATTATGCAATTACTGGGTCTGGAGGAAGGTACTGATTGTATCAATGTTTACATTCAAGAAGGCTGTTGAGGTAGAAGTTGCAGTGAAGACCTCAGAGAAGGTGTGTGAACCAAGTTTTCCTCCTGCATTGATGCGACAGAAAACCAAAAGAACACAAAGAATTTCTGTGAGGGCCATTATGCACAAACTACATACTCTGAGAAGGATTGCTGGGGACCTTAGGTTATTGGCAGAAAGTGCTAGAAGAAAGGACACCTTACCGCAACCTGTCACACAATTCAGCGACCAGCGACACAGAGTACATCTAAGAAGACACTCATGAAGACTGAACTTAAGAAAGGATTGAAATCAGAAATTCATAATGTGGAAAAAGACAAGAGCTGTAGTGACATTGACCAAGACCTAACACTGCATGTGTTATCAGAAGCTGGTTTCTGAGATGGTGTCTAGGTTACACCCTTGATTGAAGGAGTTCCTACAAGAATGGAGCTTGATACTGGAGCTGCTGTTTCACTGATTTCAGCATCTACCTATCACCAGATTTTTTCACAAGTTCCCCTGGAAGAAACCTCCTCAGTTTTGAGGATTTATACTGGAGAAAATTTAGTCCTAGAAGGAACACTTGAGGCAAAAATTCAGCTAGATGGACAATCAGTCATTTACTCTTGTATATGATCGAAGGGAAGTGTCCCCCATAATCTGGCAGACCTTGGCTTGTGATGCTCAAGGTGAATTGGACCAAGATGAAGATGATCACAAAAGCACCTCAAAATCTTCAAGCAATACTGGACAGACATTCCAAAAATTGTAAAAAAGAACCTGGGCAGATGAGCAGAAGATCACGGAAGCTCATTGTTAAGTCTGACACTCAGATGAAATATTGCAAGCCCAGAGTTGTGCCTTATGCTCTGAAGCCTTTGGAGGAAGCTGATTTGGACCGTTCAGTGAACACTGGAATCTTGTCACTGGTTTCACACAGTGAGTGGGCTATACCCATCATGCTAGTGATCAAGAAGGATGGCTCAATCCAGATTTGTGGAGATTTTGAAGTGGCAGCAAATCCAGTTTTATGAGCAGACCAGTAGCCACTATCTCATATTGCAGATTAGTTTGCTACTCTTAGGCAAAGTCTACACTACACAGATAAGTCAACCTATGTTAGGTTGACGTACAGCCACTGCATTAAATACTGTGGTGGCTGATGTCCACACTACCCTATTTCTGTTGGTGATACGTGTCCTCACCAGAAGCACTTCCACTGACTGAAGAGGGGCAATGTAGGGGATTGAGAGCCAGAGCCAGAGCCAGAGCCAGAGCCAGAGCCAGAGCTCTCAGCTCTCAGCTCTCAGCTCTCAGCTCTCAGCTCTCAGCTCTCAGCTCTCTACAGCTCCCCCTCCCCACTAAAAACCTAGCTAGCCCTGCAGCTTCTTGCCTCCAAGCTCTCAGCCAGGAGTGAGGGGAATCTGCCTGGGGCTTCTTGCTTCCAGTGAGGAGATCAGCACCCAAAGTCTAGTCAGGTGTCATGCTTTTGGCAGGGAGCGGGGAGCTGAGACTGACGCAGCTGGAGATCCAGGGTCAGAGGACCAAAGGGCAGGTGAAGAGAACTGAGAGACAAAACCCTGGATGGGTGGGGAGGGGTGCTGCTCCATCCCAGAGCAGGAACCTTTGCATGTAAGCTGACAAACTATGGCACTGAGACATGTGCTGTTGTCAGACTGAGGACTGGCACCTGTGGAGGGCAACAGAGGGGTACCATGATGGACCCAGTTGGACTGTGAAGGGACTTGGCCCAGGGAAGGCTACAGTACATCACTGAGGGCTTTGATATAGGCCCAGTTGGACAGTGTACTCCAGAAGGGGGTTATTTTGTTTAGTTTTCACACATGGACAGAGTGTGACTCAACCAGAGGGCTGAGTCACCAAAGACCCGCCTGACATGTGGAGCGGCTGATGTGGGGCACTGGGAGTCGATAAATTGAGAAACTACAGATGGACACACGTGACCAGAGGGCACTCATGAGAGGTGGGTGCCACCCCATTTCAAGGACACTGTCTCACCATCATCACCATGTTATCTCAACAGAGTGTGAAAACCAGTTGTGCACCTGAATGTATAAATTATTTAGTTAGTGAGTTGCTATTATTCCAGGGCAGAATAAACCCTTGCAATTTACGAGTCTGTGGTAGTCCACCTGTAACTCTTAGGTTATATAATGTTGTCTATTAGCCTTGTAAACGATAATGTATGTGTGTTTGGAAAGTTTTTTAAAGTAGAGTGAAGGAATGTGATGTCCTGTCCCTTTAAATGTTCAGGGAAACCTGTGCTGTCCACCTTTCCCCAGTGCAAAGCCTCACTTTTGTATTAGTTTCAGTTTTGCAGCCAGAATAATAAAGTCACCATATCCCATAGCTGTGTGTCCATCATCTCCCTCTGCATCTGTCTGTCTCCTCCTCTGCTGACTCCAGAAATGCCACCGATCCCTCCAGAAACTGAATCCAAATAGATGAATACAGTGCCCCTCTGCATATTATCACTCCCTGGACTCAACAACTCTAACTCCCAGACTTAGGGCAGAAATCATCCCAACACAAAATGCTCCAGATTCAAGATTAGCACCTAAAACACTCACATTCAGGTCACAGGAAAGAGCAAAGCAAGCCAGACAGCTCCAGATCCCAGCCAAACACTATCACACTAGCAGATGTCACAATCTGTTATCTATAGCCAGGCACTCAGCTACAACAAAATATGCACTGAGGAGAAAGTCACCTTAACAAATTCAAAATCACCTTCACCAAAAAGGACACCCCACCAGAGAAGTAGATTTCATCATGGAATGGGTCACCCAAATACCCACAGGAACCAAACCCCCTTCAATCACACACTCCTATTAGTCACCTGCCACCCCACACTGGAACTCATACAGAGTATCATTAAACAGTTACAACTAGGGCTGTCAAATGTTTTAAAAGTATTCACAATTAATTGTGAGATTAAAAAAATTAATCACAATTAATTGCAGTTTTAATGCACTGTTAAACAATAATAGAATACCAGTTATTTTAATATTTTGGCTGTTTTCTATATTTTCAAATATATTGTTTCAATTACAACATAGAATATAAAGTGTACAGATCTCACTTTATATAATTATTTTTATTACAAATATTTGCATTGTAAAAAGATAAACAAAAGAAATAGTATTTCAATTCACATCATACAAGTACTGTAGTGCAATCTCTTTATCATTAAAGTTGAACTTAGAAATGTAGAATTATTATGATTATTATTTATTTATTACATAACTCTCTTCAGCTGAGTGAGCCCTTGTTTGCAAAGGAGGGTGGATTTTACCTTAGGCGGCGAGGCAGAGAGGCTGGTGCAGGGAGGCTGAGCTTGCCAGGTCTCTGTTCTCTATAGCAGTGTTTCTTAATTTTTTTGTGCTGGTGACCCCATTTGGACTTCAAAAAAAATTGTGATTACCCACCCCCTCCAAAAAAATTGTGATCCCCCTGTTTTCAGCCAGAGGGGGTTAGGGGGCTCAGGGTGGGGGCTTCAACCCTGCTGCTGGATGCAGAGCTCGGGGCTTCAGCCCCCCCTGCCACCACCTCTGGACTGCTGGGCTGGGGCTTCTATCACCCTGCTACCACCAGAGCTCAAGGCTGGGGCTTCAGCCTCTCCCACTGCCTGAGGAGCTGTGGGCTGCAGTTTCAACCCCCTCCCCATGCCTCTAACACCTCCCTCCCTGCCCAGAGGTATGTGATTAACATATTAGAAATTAACATGTTAATTTTGTTTTCAGTTAATTGCAGGCATTAACTGTGATTAATTGACAGCCCTAATTACAACCCATACTTGATAGAGACCACATCCTGAATTAATCCTTCCTTAACCCACTTTTCTGGCCTTCAAAAAACTGCCCAACCTCTCCAAGCTCATCATCAGAAGCCAGTCCCCACAGACCAGGAAATACCAACTCAAAGTAGCACCAGACCTTGCCAGAACAACAGATGCAAGATGTGTAGATATATCTCCATTGCTACAATGATCAACACCCTCCACAACACACCTTTCAAAATCTTTGGGTCTTACACATGCGTATCACAACATGTGGTGTACCTCATGCAGTGCACTAGATGCCCCAATAACAACTATGTGTGTGAAATCAGATAATCACCATGTTCTCAAATGAACTCTCACAGAAAAAAATAATAAAAGATTAAAACACCCTACCACCCATGGGCAAATGCTTTTCACAAAACGATAACTCCATATCTGACCTCTCCGTCCTCCTACTCAAAAAAACCCTACACAACACCTTCAAAAGATGAGCCTGGGAGACTAAATTCATAACTTTGATAGACACTAAAAATCATGGACTGAATAGAGATACTAAATGTATGCCTTATTTTTATTACAACAATCTATAACCAACTAACCCCCTCCCAGCCTTTTTAATCACTCCCCCCTATGACTGGAGGGATGTTAACTTGCCACTTTCCCTTGAATGGTACTTTGAAATATGTGTTAACTATTTGTAATAAACAATCTGTTCCAGGTTGTATTTAGCTGTGACATTCTGAGTACATTTCCCAGGCCTGAAGAGTTCTGTAAAGCTTGAAAGCTTGTCTCCTTCAGCAGCTGAAGTTGGTCAAATAAAATATATTACCTGTCTCTCTAATATCCTGGGACCAACATGGCTACAACAGACTTTCTGTATCTCTGCTTAGTTCAAATTCATTTTTTTTTCACTTTTTCCTTGTTGTGTTTGTTTTTTCAGCCCTTCTTCCCAGCATGATTTCAAGAAGAACTGGCCAAGTTGTCCTAGTAAATAATATCCAAGGAAAATTAGGAGTCCCATTTCGTGCTGCTTGTAAGTCATTACAAGACAAAATTTGCATTGTAAAGTGTGAACTATACTTATGACATGAAAATTATGATATTAGCTCATTAAATATGCTAATTTGGAGTAGGGTTCAGCAAATCATCTCTGACTTCTGGGATGAATAAATTGCAAAAAAGTGGCTAGTGTGGTATTGGGCTTTATTTTATTTTTTTTAGTTTGTCATTATGTTCTATGCAGTTGTTAATATAGTTTTTTAATTCACAACAACCATGGCCTTGGCCAACTGGGAAATATCAAATCAGGCCCAGATCCTGCAGTGGGTGTGCACGGAAATGAATGAGGCTTCCCATGGGTGCACATGCCTGCATCAGATTGCAGGACAGGGGCTGATGGCCCCACTAGTGTTATTGATAGGTTACATAAAAGTACCCCAGAATCTATATGCTTCTGGAAAGAACAGCAATGTATAGATCTGAGATAATAATACAACATTTACCAAAACCGCATTTTAGTTGCATATTTATTCTATACATTTCAGGATTCATTCTCAAGAGGCAGTGAGGGGACAGAAGTAATGGGCCAGATTCCCAGCTGGTATAAATTGGTGTAGTTCCACAGAAGCCAATAAAGCTACACTGATTTACACCTACTGAAAAGCTGGCCCACTGTTGGGGGGGGGGTTGGGGCTGCTGCCAAAAATTAATTATATTTCTTCTAAATCAGCTTTTCATAATTCTCTTCTTTCCTTCCAATACATAATTATACTCCATATTTGCTACTCAAATAGATTTTACAAAAATCACTTACATTATATTAGCCATATGTTTCTTCAGAATCTAGTGGATCCAAGAGTATCCTGCAGGGTGCAATGTTTGTAGCTCAGGTATGACTGGCAGATTAAGATACTCAAACCTTTGGTGACTGCTTTTTTGTCTGCCCTAGCATGGTGCGGCAGGTAGGAAGCCTGGACAAGTATCAGGTTAAAATAATGTTAACTCTTTAGTAATCTGAATACCCAGGGTTGGGCCCTAAGTACTTGTGTCTGGGAAAGAGAAGGACAGGAACCAGAAAAGGAAAGGGTCACAAAAGGCAAGAGCAAACAAGGTGTGAAGAAGGAGAGTGTGATCAGCAGTGTGGAAAGCAGCTGAGAGGTCAGGGAGGATGAGGAATGAAGAGATGCTCTTAAAGGTCCCCAGGAAGCTGTTCTCAGAAACTTTGGCAAGAGCAGTTTCAGGGGAGAGGAGAGGGCTGAAGCCAGACTGGTGTTATCCTGGCTGGAGTTAGAGGAGAGAGACTCCAAGAGACGCATTCAAAGAATCTGGAAGTGAAGGCTAAAACTGGTGAGGGGGCCGCAGATAGAGAGGTGGGTGTTGATGGTATTGAAGGGATGTCTTTGATGTGGGAAGACCAGGTCATGGTGATATTGTGTAGGAGAGGAGCTGAGAAGTTACTACATAGATACTGAGTAGTTAAGGAGGAGTATCAGGTGCTATACTGTTTGAGGAGTCTGATCTCTATGACCTTTATCTGAGCCTGCCTCCTCACTCTATAAGCACTTCCTTTCAGCTGCCAAAAAGTAGACACAGTCATCGCCACTCTGAGGCCTGGTCTACACCTAAAAGGTAGATTGCTTTAGCAGCAGCACTCAGAGCTCTAAATTTCTTACACGCCTGAGAGATGTAGTTAAGCTTATCTAACCCCAGTGTATACTGTCACGGAGTCACCGGGCGATGCTCTGGAACTGCTCCCCACCAAGCCAGGCAGGACTTTGGGGAGCCTCCTCTCCCTTGGAGCAGACTTGTTCAGGGCAAGAAGCTCACACGTCTTCACCTCCTGGGTTTCTCCTTGGAGCATTCAGCATCCTCTTCCCTTCCGTGCGCTTCCCACAGCGAGTCCACCCCAGTGGGGTCCTGGGGAAGCCACTGGGTTCTGCACCCTCACTTTGCAGTCAGACGTGACTCGCAGCCAGCCAGTAAAACAAGAGGTTTATTCAATGACAGGAACAGGGTCTAAAACAGAGCTTGTAGATACAGCGAACCGGACCCCTCGGCTGGGTCCATTCTGGGGGGCAGTGAGCCAGACCCCCAGGTCTGCCCTCCACCCTTGACTCCAGCCAGCCCCAGACTAACAACCTCTCCCAGCCCCTGCTCTCTCCTCAGCCCCTTTCCCGGGCCAGGAGGTCACCTGATCCCTTTGTCTCCAACACCTTCAGCTGGCACCTTTGCAGAGGAGGGGCCCAGGCCATCAGTTGCCAGGAGACAGAGTGCCAGGCATTTAGGTGCACTGGCCCTTTGCTCTGCCAGATACTTAAGAACTGCCATGGGGACACTGAGGCACCAACACAGTACTCAGAGAAAACATTAAGAACTTTCCCAGTTCGTCACATCTCTCCCCCCTTCGAGACGGAACTGAGCGAGGTCACTTCAGCCAGTGACCTGGGGAAGTTCGAACCCACCAAGGTTCCCATGGATGCCCCAGCATCTCTCCCATTCCTTGGTGTGAGTTACACCAGGACAGTCCAGTCTCACGCCCTCCCTTAGGTCGGGTGTGCTTGATTGCACTTGCAGGCCGCATGTGGGAAGGTTTATGCAGCCCACACCCTTTGCCACCCCAGTACCCCTGGGGTTCAAGCTGGGATTGGGTCTTTTCCCAGCCCTCTGGTCTGTGATTCGGGCTCTCTTGGTTAAGAGCCCCCATCTTGGCCTTTGCCAGCTCTGGGCTTGGGCAGCCGCTTCCCACTTTGTGGCCCAGACACAACACCTCTGCCGTCCCTCCTTGCACTTTCCAGCTTTTACCGTCAGTCCCACCTCCTTGAGGCAGCCCAGCCCCCTCTTCACCTGGGACACCTGTTTCTCCCAGGTCTGGCTAAAGATGCACATGTTATCAGTGTCTGCCAGGGCCAAGTTGTCCATCCCCCTCTGCTTGTCTAGAATCTCCCCAGGCCTAGGCATGGGGTCGGCATCGGACACTGTGATGGCTTTAAGCTTCTGATAGCCCCCATAAAACCAGATCATCCTGTCTCGCTTGGGGATCAGCCCCACGGGTGAGGCCCATGGGCTGTAAAACGGCTGGATCTCATCTAAAGCCAGCATGTCCCTGACCTCTCTCTCCAGGTTCTGGGCTGCTTTCCCAGTGACTCTGAACGGGGAACACCTGATGGGGAGATTGGCTCCCACCTCAGGGAAGAGATCCCCCAGGGGGTCTTCCCCCTTCTCCATCCAATCCTCCCCCTTCAGGTCCAGGAGTCCCCTCACTCTCCTCCCATCCAGCAGCTCGAACGGGAAGAACCCTGTGGATTCCTGGGGCACCACCAGCTGCCTCCTGGTTCCCCCCAGTTCTACTTCCCCTTGGGGAGCCCACTCCCGGTACAGGAATCCCTCCTCCTGCAGGACTCTGTCCCTGCAGCCTTCCCCAAGGGGATTTGCAGCGCTGTGGCCAGCAAGTTCCCTCAGCTTCTCCAAGGAGGGATCCTTCTGCAGCTCGGTCTGGGATTCAGCAGCTGGGGCAGGGAGTGTGTCCTGTTCCCTCTTGCTTGTTGGGCCTGGGGTCACAGCCCCCCTGAGCCCTGTCCCTGGTAGCTCCCTCTCTGCTGTGCAATCACTTCCCAGCAGCACGTCTGGACCAGGCAAACCTGTTTGGCAGCCGACCTGCCCTGCCCGGGTGTCCCCCCACTCTGCTGGGGTCTCAGCTCCCCCCATGCTCAACGCTGCTCTTGCTGTCCCAGTGGGGGCAGGCAGCGAGCTCTCTGCTCTGGTCACAGCATCAGAGCCAGTGTGAGCCCCCTCTCCGCTGTGCAGGGGGGCAGGGAGCATCTCTCCCTCCCACTCAGCCCCAGGGGGCTGGTTACAGGTAGGCAGGTATCCTGAGCCCAGCAGCCCCTCCCCCCTGCCAGCCAGGTCATTTGCATTTTCACTGACCATTTCCATCCTAGCCAATTGGTTCCCTGGATTTGAATTCAAACCCTCGGCCGTTACAGGAGCAGGGCCTGGATCCTGTCCCATGGGGAGACAGTCACCCCCCAACAGGGCCTCCCAGCCGATATCCTGGAGAACCCCAACGACCAGCCAGCCCAACCCCTCCTGGGTCTGCACAGGGATCTGGGCCCTAGGCAGGGTGAGGGGCTTCACCCCAGGGAACTTCACCCAGGTCCCACAGTCCCTCAGCATCTGGGGCTGCACCACCACAGTTCTCTCTGTCCCAGGGTCTCGCCCCCGCAGGCGTGTTTCCCCACTAACCCCTGGGCAGCCCCCTATGTCTCTCTGATCCACCATCACCAGTCCACGCTGCTGCTGCTTCTCCTGCAGCTTTTCCTCGGGCTCTTGCTCTCTCTCACGGTCCTCTCGCTCTCTCGGGCTCTGCTCCCATCCCATCCGTCTCCAATCTCCTGATAGGGAACCCAATCGTGAAGACCCTCGTCTGATTGGGGACCAGACTCCCGGGGATGCCTGGCTGATGCTCCAGCTGCTGTCAGATCCTCTTGTAGCCCCATCTGGGCAAGGAATCTGCTCCTCAGAGCGGTCCTTCTCCTCCAACTGCACGATTAACTGTGCCTTGGTGAATTTCCCCATGCGTAACCCTCTGTTTGTGCACAGGATCACAATGTCCTTCTCAAGGAGATGGTGATAGGCCATCACTTCACCGTTCCCAAGTGGCTCTGGACTCACAGGCCTGTGTGCTCTTGGCTCCCCCACGGTTTCCAGGAAGAACCCCTGGTGTGCCAGCCCTTCTCGTGATCACCACCTCTTTGCCAGGGTCGAGCTGCAGACTCCTCCGCCCCTGGGACTGCTCCTGCAATCCCCCGGGGAACGCTGCTACTGCAAAAATCCTTCTCTCTCCCAGGGTCGAGCGGCAAGCTCCTCCGCCCCTGAGACTGCTCGCTGCAGTCCTCAGGGGGACCCTGTTACTCCAACAGTCCTTCTCGCTGGTCACACACTCCCAGAGGTTAACTGCCCCCTGAAACCGTCCCACTCTGAGCCTTCGGCATGCCTGGTCCTCATTATCCCTCCTTTGTTTTACTGCTCCCCAGTCACTTACTGCAAGCAGCGCCATTCACGGGGTGCAGTACATCCCACCGCTGCCACCAGTTGTCACGGAGTCACCAGGCGATGCTCTGGAACTGCTCCCCACCAAGCCAGGCAGGACTTTGGGGAGCCTCCTCTCCCTTGGAGCAGACTTGTTCAGGGCAAGAAGCTCACACGTCTTCACCTCCTGGGTCTCTCCTTGGAGCATTCAGCATCCTCTGCCCTTCCGTGCGCTTCCCACAGCGAGTCCACCCCAGTGGGGTCCTGGGGAAGCCACTGGGTTCTGCACCCTCACTTTGCAGTCAGACGTGACTCGCAGCCAGCCAGTAAAACAAGAGGTTTATTCAATGACAGGAACAGGGTCTAAAACAGAGCTTGTAGATACAGCGAACCGGACCCCTCGGCTGGGTCCATTCTGGGGGGCAGTGAGCCAGACCCCCAGGTCTGCCCTCCACCCTTGACTCCAGCCAGCCCCAGACTAACAACCTCTCCCAGCCCCTGCTCTCTCCTCAGCCCCTTTCCCGGGCCAGGAGGTCACCTGATCCCTTTGTCTCCAACACCTTCAGCTGGCACCTTTGCAGAGGAGGGGCCCAGGCCATCAGTTGCCAGGAGACAGAGTGCCAGGCATTTAGGTGCACTGGCCCTTTGCTCTGCCAGATACTTAAGAACTGCCATGGGGACACTGAGGCACCAACACAGTACTCAGAGAAAACATTAAGAACTTTCCCAGTTCGTCACATATACACTGATTGGTTGACAGAAGAATTTCTTCATTGACCCAGCTACCACCTCTAGAGGGGTGGATTTACTACAGCAATGGAAAAAAACCCTGCCTTCACTGTAGCAAGTGTCCACTCTACAGTGCAACAGTAGAGTAGTTGCAGCTGTGCCTGTAGCATAGACATGCCTTGAGTATTAGAACCATAAGTGAGAAGGTATTTTTAGTGCTTATGAATTTCCAGGTGTCCCATGTAGTGCATTACCCCCCTTTCCCCCCCCCTCCCGAATCTCAGAAATATATCTGGCAGGAGGGTTTAATGCACTACATGGGATAAATTTATGAGTGCAGCTGTATGTTGAGGGGAGAGGGGACAGTTTTTCAGCAGCTCTGGGGGTCCCTTTTGGTTCACATCTTATGTCCTAAAATCTCATGCTTCAGGGCTTAAGCTAGTCACTTGAAGGGACCAGAAAGGGATTTTTTTCCCTCAGTGTATTCTGGCTTTGGAGGGCTTTTTTGTTTATTTTTCTCCTTGCTCTGAAGCTTCAGGATGGCCATGTCTGGAGATGGGACATTGGATGGAGAAGACCAGAGCCCTGAAGTGGCACTGAGAATTTTCTCTCTCAGAATTTCTCTCTCAGAATTTTCTCTCTCTGCCTGGCTGATTCTCGCTCACATTCTAAGGGTTCAAGTGGATCATGAAGGATTTTTCCTCCAAGTCAGGATGACAGTGATCTTGTGTGGGGCACTGGTCTCTTGCCAGGATCATCTGGATATCTCACTAAATCATTTCCCTATCGTTTCAGGAGGGTCGGGCACTGGTGTACCTTGGTTCCGCCAATTCTTTCCCCGTGGATCACAATGGTTTAGTTTCCTGTTGGCTATAATACTTTGGTTTAATTTCAGTTGTTGGGTTGAGTGTGCAAAGGGTTGGTGTACTGTTATATACAGGAGGCCATATTAGATTACCTGGAGGTCCTTTCTGGCCTTAAAGTCTATGATTCTTTAAACTACCCAACAAAACCAGAACCAGAGCCAACAGCTGGGAATTGAAGCTAAACAAATTCACGCTGGAATTAAGGTACAAATAGTTAACAGTGAGAAGAACAAGAGTACTTGTGGCACCTTAGAGACTAACAAATTTATTTCAGCATGAGCTTTCGTGAGCTACCGCTCACTTCTTCGGATGCATAGAATGGAACACACAGACAGGAGATATTTATACATACAGAGGACATGAAAAGGTGGAAGTATGCATACCAACAGGAAGAGTCTAATCAATAGAGATGAGCTATCATCAGCAGGAGAAAAAAAAACTTTTGAAGTGATAAGTAAGATGACCCATAGAAAGTATGAGGAGAACTTAACATAGGGAAATAGATTCAGTTAGTGTAATGACCCAACCATTCCCAGTCTCTGTTTAGGCCTGAATTAATTGTATCTAATTTGCATATTAATTCAAGTTCAGCAGTCTCTCTTTGGAGTCTGTTTTTGAAATTTTTTTGTTGCAAAATTGCCACCTTCAAGTCTGTCACTGAGTGGTTAGAAAGGTTGAAGTGTTCTCCCACTGGTTTTTGAATGTTGTGATTCCTGATGTCAGATTTGTGTCCATTTATTCTTGGCCAAACCGGACTGTCTCTATGCAAAAGAATAAATAGACACAAATCTGACATCAGGAATCATAACATTAAAAAACCAGTGGGAGAACACTTCAACCTCTCTAGCCACTCAGTGACAGACTTGAAGGTGGCAATTTTGCAACAAAAAAATTTCAAAAACAGACTCCAAAGAGAGACTGCTGAACTCGAATTAATATGCAAATTAGATACAATTAACTCAGGCCTAAACAGAGACTGGGAATGGTTGGGTCATTACACTATTTCAATCTATTTCCCTATGTTAAGTTCTCCTCACACCTCCTATGGGTCATCTTACTTATCACTTCAAAAGTTTTTTTTCTCCTGCTGATGATAGCTCATCTCTATTGATTAGACTCTTCCTGTTGGTATGCATACTTCCACCTTTTCATGTTCTCTGTATGTATAAATATCTCCTATCTGTGTGTTCCATTCTATGCATCCGAAGAAGTGAGCTGTAGCTCACGAAAGCTCATGCTGAAATAAATTTGTTAGTCTCTAAGGTGCCACAAGTACTCCTGTTCTTTTTGCGGATACAGACTAACACGGCTGCTACTCTGAAACCTGTTAACAGTGACAGTAACTGGAACATTGAAACAGCTTCCCAAGAGATGTGGCAGATTCCCATTTACTAACAGTCTTTACATCAAGCCTGGATTTGTTTCTAAAAGATACACTGTAGTCCAACCAGAAGTTATTGGGCTCAGTGTAGGAGTCACAGGATTCCATGGCCTGTGCTATGCAGGAGATCAGACTAGCTTATCACAACGGACTCATCTGGCCTTAAATTTCATTAATCTATGGTGATGAGCATCCTAACAAGCATCCTCATAAGTCACAGGCATCATGGTCTTTTATATTCACCCAGAGCCGGGGACAGGAAGGAGTTTAGGCACTGTAAAGGGAGTTGTGATGGCTAAAGGAATGACATCATGTGGGGAACCAAAACATGAGGGCATTTGCTTCTGGAGTAACAAACCACTGGAATCAGATCCTTGCCATTTGGAGGAAGCTGTGTAATGGACCTTTAGAAAATGGAGGCATCATACTCCAATATGCTTCACCAAGGGACATTCTCCACAAGCAGGGATCCGTGCAATGGCAAAGGAAGAAGCCACCCTTTGGCACCAGATACCTCATAGGAAGGAGATCCTGTGGACCAGAGGGGCAGAAAGCCCTCGCTGACTTCTTCACTCTGAACTCAGTAAATTCCTACGTGCCGGTTGGGATTACGTTACAAGTGGATGGGGTTCTAGTACAGGCAGGGTTGGATATAGGAGCAGTGTTCTTCCTAGAACCTTGCTTTCTTCAACAAAGAGTTGTGGTCTCTTTCCAGGCTTGGAAGAGACAGTCTCCATTCCTTGGTACCAGCTGAACCAATACATTCATTTATAGCAATATACAAAGAAGCAGGATGTGCAATCAGTTGGTCAGACTGGAGAGGTATCTATTTTCATATTAACATATTTACACATTAAGTTTATGCAGAGTTAATTTATGTGAATGTTTCCCCCATTCACACACAAACTCTCTCATGAGTATGGTAGTGTTTTCAATCTGGGCCAACCTGGTTCAGAGCAGGCTATAGGCTAGAGCCTGGGTAACGCTTTCACCTTGCAGTGAGGATGCAGGCTACTACTCTAGTGTTGATAGTCTTCCAATGTCTTCTCATAAGTCCCTGTGTGCCCAGAACATCACACAAGTTTCCCCATAATTCACTTAAAGTGATCCAGCTGACTTAAGCATTAAAGACCATTCTCTCTCCAGAAACACACAGAGAAGTGCAGCATCAGTGAGGACACAGTAATTTGGGTATGGGTTGCAGTGTGGCTGCTCTCACCCTGACAAGGCTGATTGGGGTGCTCAGGCCCAAGTGCTGATCAACTAACTCTGCAGTGAAGATACCTCCTCTCTGAACAGCTCTGTTTGGCTCCGTTTCTGTCTTTCTTCAACTGTCCTACTAATACACATTGCTGAAGTATCATGAGATCCAAAGGTTAAAAAATTATAGGTCAGATCCCAAAAAATCATGAAACTTTAAAAAAATATCAGATTTTGGGATCTGTCTTTTCCTTGTTGATTTCTCCCCCCATCCCACCCCCAGTATGTGTATGTGATAATTAGAGTTGCCAGCTGTGATATACCAGGGTACAATCCAGATCAATGAGTAGCTGTGTCATCCCACCCTGTAATCTGGGGTGCCCTTTACTCTGCTTTGCTGCTGTAGCCTCCAACCTGGACTGCTCACAAACAGCCTCCAGCATGTAAGTCACTCCCAGCTACATCTGTGTGTGCTGCAGCCAGCCAGTCACACCTTGACTCTTCCCAGCCTACGTTATGCTGCAGGGTGATCCCAACACACTCCCAGTCTTGGGTTTTCCTCCAGAAATGTATGTTCTATACTGCTCAGCCCTCTACTGAACAGTACAAATATGTTAAGTCCCTTATTCGTTTAACAGAATAATACACACACAATTTGTTACCCCAAATGAAGGTACCCAGATGCTTCAACTTGAACACACTGGATTAGATAAAATAGTAAAACAAGCTCATTAAGTACAAAGAGCTAGATTATAAGTAAGTATAAATAATGAGGCATTCAAGTCGGAAGTGGCTACAAGGAAAATAAAGATAAAACACATACCAGGTGCCCAACTTAATAAACTATGTTAGATTCAGAACAAAGTTTTCTCACTACATGCTTTCAGCAGTCTTACTGACCAAAATCATTAGGTCAGGACTCCTTTCCATCCCCAGAGTCCAACCGCCTCTTCCTTTGTCTATTCAGGTGCAGTGAGTGTGATGGGCAGTGTGGGAGAGACAGGGGTGCCTTGGGGTGTTTGCATTTCCTTTTTATAGTTTCAGTCCCCCTCTACAAAAACATTTCCAGCTGAGAACCAGGAGTCAAAGAGTCTATGTGGAAGGACAGTCTCTACTGTTTTATTTTCACCTGTTTGAACTTCCTTTGTTTTCCTTTCTGCTTGATGCCTCTGTTTCCTGCTTAATGCAAATTGAGGCAAGCGCACATTCCTTCCTTTTTTTAGGACAGACCTGACTTCTGCCTGGGCAGGTCTGTGAGGTTTGGAACGTGTGTTACTAACACCAGACAGAGCAATCCTATAACTTCACATGCAATGTTGCCGTACATATTTTACCAGGACAATACTGACCAGCAAATTATGATTTTTCAAATGATACCATACAAGGTGTAGGCCTGGCTTAACATAAGTGACTTGCCTAAATTCTTAGTGGGCATGACTGGGAAGGTGAATGGAAGGTTAAGTTATAAATGGGGGCTTGACAAACTGTATGCTAGAGTCAGGCTAGTGCTAACTAAGATAAGCAGTAATACCCTGGTGCTAGAGACAATGGATGAGATAAAACTGGAATGTAAAGATCAGGTGCCCTGTGAACAGCACATGGACAGAGCATGCTGTGCAGGGATTGGTTCCTGCAAAGTAGCCAATCCAATAAAAAATGTGTGATTTAATATAAAGCAAATACAATGTGTTAATAGATATAAAGGAAGAGGTTTTCTGTGTAACTTTGGTTGTGTGGTATGCCCTATACCAACCCCTACCTTCAAGTCTGATAAACACAGAGTAGCTTTGCTCTATGTCAAATAAAGGAACTTGAATGATAAAATCCAGAATAGAACTGAGTGTTTTGGATCCCAGAGAACTGGATGAAATGTTCTCCTAGAACTGGAAAAGGGGTTCTTGTTAAGCCAAGTGGAAAAGGTCTCAGCGGGAATCTCAATAAAAGGCATGCTTTGTATAAAGATTATTAGAATAGTGTGTAGGATGTAAATACAGGGGTGTATTCAGTGACACCAGCTCTCCCAGATTTATTGAGGGAGGTGATTCTGTTCCCAGCAGCAGGTGCTCTCGCTGCTGTCTGATGGTGCAGAATATTCATCTTTTCTTCAGTCCCCCAAATCCCATGAATTAATTCTGTCTCTCCCACCCTGACACCTACCTAATCTCCAGCCCTGCCACTAATTATATTCCTCCACTGCATGTCAATGCTTGTCCAATATCTGCACCCCCGGCCCCACCCCACTTAGCAATTAATTTTGCTCCTCAGACTTCAAATCAATTCTGTTCCCATATCTGACAGTCACCCAGGCCCAATATCAGCCCTGTGTCCCCTCTAGCCTTCACTTCTGCTTCTGCTGCAGCTCTTGGGGGATCTCCACAACCTGTTTGCAGGCCTTGGAGGGTCAGCTGCAGTTGGCCCCTCTTCACTCCCCCTCTTCCTTTTCCCAGGCCTGGTCTTGCAGGATACGGGGACAGAAGAGCAAGGAGCAGAGTGACCCATTACATAGGGAGCTGCCCTGAACTGCTGGGATCTTTCTGCTCCTTCTCCCTGGTCTCCTATACAAAAGTATTCTCTGGCTCCCATGGCAGAGGGGAGAGTTCTGCCTGCCCCCTGCCCCTACTTCCTGAGCAGAGAAGCCAATCGGAGGTACAGGCTGGACTGGAAATGTGTGTTGGCTGGTGTTTCTCAATAATGCTAGCCTGGCTCCAGCAGGGCTCAAAATTGGGTTATTCGATGATATGGCCAGAGCTGGCAATTATTTTTAACTCAGACACCAATTAACAGATTTCCTTGTAAATTCTCATAAAAATTATCCTGCATGCAAAGAATAAGCGCTGTAAGTTTGGGGAGATACAATCTATTTAAGCAAAGTGGTTAAATCCCTGGTTTAAACCTTACATTCAACTCAGCTATGCTCAACTTAGCTATGGAGTGATGATCAGCGCTTTCATAACTATGTCTGTATGATGTACTACTGGGTGTCCATTTCACCTGCCCTCAGTTGCAGAATGAATCTATCCAATCATTGACTTTGGTTTCCTCTCCTCTCTCTGGAAAATTGTTACCATGTGCAGGCACAGTTATGAAGCAGAAAAGTCAAGGTATGCGTAAGTCACTGTTTCTGCATGTTATAAGGCTGTTTCTCCTGTTGCTTTTCTCTTAGATGCTGCTTCTAAGCACGCTGCACAAGGATTTTTTGATTGTCTTAGAGCTGAAGTGGAAGAATTTGATGTTTGTATCAGCACCGTGAGTCCAACATTCATCCGTTCATACCATGTTCAACCAGATCCTGGCAACTGGGAGGCCTCCATATGGAAATGTAAGGTTCAAAGAACAAATGAGAGCCAAAGGAGCAGTAGAAGTGGATAGTGAGATAGGGGGTGGGTGGATAGAAGAGAGATAAGAGGACTATGTTTCAAAGTGGATCAGAGCTGATCAAAATGTTCTAGAGAAATGTTAGTGCATGGCAGCAGAGTCCACACCTTAGTGCAGGCAGATTTGCATCCCAGCTTGCTGTGAACTAAGGGTATGTCTACCCAGCCTGTGGAAGTGAGCTTCTCAGCCTAGGTGGACAGCTCTAAAAACAGATGTATTGACAGCTCTTTGAAGTTGCAGTTTGGGCTGGAGTCTGGGCTCTGAAGCCCACTCCCATCCTTAGACAAACCATAAATGTTCATTGAGACGAGCCCCCAGAGAGAACAGATGATGGCGGGCAGAATAAAAGATAGATTGCATAATCATGTGAGCAGTGTAGGGAGAGGAGGAAAACAGGGGAAAGTGTAATGGAGTGTGTGAAAAGAAAGGCACTAGGCAGGGGAGGGGGCTGTGATGAGGAAAGGAAGTGGAGATGGGGAAAGGTGTGCTGGGAGTATGGAAGAGAGGCCAGCAAAAGGGCAGGTGAGGAAGGGAAGGACAGTGAAGAAGGAGTATCACTGGGGTATTGAGAAGAAACAGTAAATGAGTTCAGCTTGGGTGAGAGAAAAAACCATGCAACTTTACTCACCATTCTGCCAGAGGAGTATTCGACTGGGAAAGCTTTTGCAGCCAGTTGATTTGATCCTGTATTGTCAACCCAAAGCACCGTGTCAGGCCCCTAGGAATCATAAGAATGACTTAAAAATCATGTTTTTTTTTAAAGTACTAAATATTGTGTCTGTTTCTTTACTAACTGGTCTCAGTCTTTAGTTTTCATTTAGTTCACCTTTTCAGGCTTTTCCTCATGCCAGGTGGGCTAAAAACTGGGTGTTTGGTGGTTCGTGTGTGAGATGAATTTGCTGCGTCTGAGCTCTGATAGCACAAGCTCCCCACTGTACTTTGCATTAATGCAGGAGCTCTCAAACTCTTTGCCAATGTGACCTCATTTTAGTGATTTATCCCCCTGAGACCACAGACAGCAAGGAAGATGCCATTTTGAAGAGCAAAATGGCATTCTCCGCACAGTGTGTCTTCACATGCACTGTCTTGTGTAGTCTGTTGGTTTGAGAATGATGTTTTCATGCTATTTCTTTTTGTGGATTCTGAAGTCCAAAGGGTGACGCGCATGCTCGTGAGCAGATCGGGCAGACAAAGTCATTGGTGAGTGTCTTGGTAGCTATAGACAGGGCTGCCTAGAGGGTGGGACAAGAGGGGCAATTTGCCCCAGGCCCCACAGGGGCCCCCATGAGAGTTTTTCGGGGCCCCTGAAGAGGGATCCTTCACTCGCTCCGGGGGCCCTGGAAAAATCTCATGGGGCCCGGGCCCCTGGAGCTTCTTCTGCACCCGCTCTTCGCCGGCGGGGGGTCCTTCCACTCCGGTACCCGCTGCCGAAAGTGCCCCGAAGACCCGCGGCGGGAGCCCCCCACTGCCGAACTACCACCAAAACCCAGCTGCACTTCGGTGGTGGATCCCTCTTTGGCGGTAATTCGGAGGTGAGAGGCTCCCGTCGCGAGTCTTTGGGGCACTTCAGCGCCGGGTCCCAGAATGGAAGGGCCCTCCGCTGCCGAAAACCCCAGGCCCCCGGAATCCTCTGGGCAGCCCTGACTATAGAAGTGGTATGAAGCTTTTCCTTGCAGCTGACAGTCAATTATTTCTGTCTTCTTCAAAAGCTTGGAAAGCTCTGAGTGTTGTGTGTCACCAGACTGATCTATTTGATCAACCTCCTCAAAATCATCTGATTTTATTGCACCAAAGTGTGTGCTATTCTTGATGCTATCCTTGTAGCACTTTCTGAGGTGGCCTTGATTCTGAAGTCTTTGTGCCAATTATCCATAGACATTTTTTCTGGGGATTCGATGTTCAGGCATCCTAATGATGTGTCCAACCCAGTATAGTTGGGCTTTTATCAGCATGGCCTCAATGCTTGTGGCATTTGATTTTTGGAGAACCTCTGGTTGGTAATTTTGTCTTGCCAGCAGATCCCCATAATGGTGAGCAGAGACTACATATGGAAGGCATCTAGCTGTTTGATATGACATTTGTATGGTGTCCAGGTCTCAGAGCCGTAGAGGAGAGATGTGAGCACAAAAGTGTTGTAAAGTTTTATTTTTGTTGAGAGGGTTCTGTTGTGGGATTTCAGGACTTTGTTGCATAGCTTTCCTAATGACTGAGAAACTTTATGTATCCTGTTCATGATCTGTTTATCAAGAGATCCATCATTGGAGATGTTGCTGCTGATATAGGTAAGATTGTCAACTTGTTTTAGTTGGGTTCCACTATTGGAGATGCTGTGGGATATGGCATGGAGTGAGGAAGATGACTGATGCAACACCACAGTTTTCCCCAGGCTGATTGTGAGGCCAAACAATTTTGATGCTTCAGTGAAGCGATCTATGATGCACTAGAGATCTCCCTTTGTGTGTGCTTGGAGAACACAATCATCCCCAAAGAGTGCTTCTCTTATTAGAAGATTGAACCGTCATGTCTGTATCTGATGTATATGCATCTGTTGAGCCTGTTTGTAGCATGGTTGAGAACTTGGGTGAAGAAGAGATTGAACAATACAAGGGCAAGGACACAGCCTTGTTTGACTCCATTTGAAATGGGAAAGGAGACAGTCAGATCTCCATTAAAAAGTACCTGACTTTGCATCCCCTCATGGAATGAATGTATGATCTTTACTAGTTTTGGAGGGCAACCAAATTTGCCACGGATCATCCATAATCCTCCTCTGTTGACAGTATCAAATGTTTTTGTCAGATCAATGAAGATACTGAACAGATCCATGTTTTGTTCGATATATTTTTCTTATATTTGCCTGATACTAAAAATCATGTCTATGGTGCTACAGCCAGGTCTGAATCTGCACTGAGCCTCAGATAGATTGGCTTCTGAGACAGATGAGATCTGTCTGTTCAGGAGGACACGAGCAAAGATATTTTTCAGCAACAGACAGGAG
This sequence comes from Gopherus flavomarginatus, assembly GCF_025201925.1. NCBI lineage: Eukaryota > Metazoa > Chordata > Testudines > Testudinidae > Gopherus > Gopherus flavomarginatus. Next base: position 25,775,142 of record NC_066628.1, read on the forward strand.
AGATATGCCGCGGTAGTTTTCACAGATTATTTTGCTACCTTTATTTTTAAATAAAGGAATAATTATGGCATCTTTGAAATCTTGTGGCATTTCTTCATTCTCCCAGCTGTCAGTAAGGATCTTCTGGAGTGTTGTTGCCATCTTTGGACCAGCAGATTTATATATTTCTGCCAGTATTCCATCCCTGCCTGTGGACTTTCCTGAGCTCAACATATGGATTGCCTTTTCTGTTTCTTCAAGTGAGAGTAGTGAGTCATGGTGGTGCTGAATAGGCTTTTGAGGTATCTGGTTGGTAGCACTTGTTTCAATTGAGGATGTATGCGGTGTATGGGAGAAGTAATATCTTTGAGCAATTTGAACTGCTGCACTCTGGGTGGTTCTTTTCCTCTCTGGTCTACACTGAACACCCAGTCTCACTTGTGGTTGCCACACCCCAGTAAACTGCCTCACTCAGCGGACGGGCTAAACCAGGTGAGGGTAACTGGAAGTGTGGAAACTGATGGTGATTTAGGGATTGCCCTTCCAAGCATATGAAGACTGTTCTGGTAGCCAAGGTGAAAGAGACCATGTGCTATTCCAACGGCTTGAAAAGCAGCGCAGCGACGCATTGTGGAAGGTGAAAGGCATGATGGGGCACTATAGAAGTCCTGGCTATCCACTTCAGCTAAAGAAGCTTCCAGTTGTAACAGCCTTTGTGCCACTGGACCAAGCTTCAGCAGTTGAGAGAATGGGATTGTTCCAGTGCAACGACTCCCATTTTAATCAACCTCACGCACACGTCATTCGTGCACATCTCTCTTCAAAAGTCCTGTGGCGATGGAAGAGTTGCAAAGCAACAGGTGAAGTTGATTACTGGCAGTCATAGCCACAAGCCTGTACGTAGGCAGCCTGGGACATTGGTCACCCATCCCTGACCCATGGGCAGCAGGGAAGCTCAGCAACTCCCCAGGCAACTGAGCAGTCCTTTTTAGGATTACACTGCTCTTCCTTTGTAAGGGAAGGGGCTAGAAAAGATGCCTCAAAATTTGCCTGTCCAAATCATATCTGGCCAGCTTACTGCAGGTGGTGGATCAGCCTCAGTGCTGTCGAAAACCAAAGATAACTAAAAAGGCACTAAAGATTGTGGATAGGAACATCAAGACCATGGTAGACAATGACAACACCTCTCAATTTGAAAGAAGAACAGCTCTCCTTTCAAAACATGTCATTGAGATTGTAGCACTCAGTGAAACTAGATTGGCAGACACGGGCATTATTAGAGAACCAGCTGGGCATTGCACCTTCTTTTGGAAAGGAAAAAAAAAACACAGAATCCCTGGAGTGGGAATTACCATCAAGACCAAACACTTGCAATGTCTTTAAGACTTCCCAATAGGCATCAACATAAGACTCATGAACTCCAGTTACCACTAAATAAGTCACGATTTGCTACCATCCCCCACTGCACCAATGAGACAACTCAGCCGAGATGCCAAGAACTGCTGGGCTGTGGGGACTGAGCTATCCCTGGGGCCCTGTATGGGGTGTGCAAACCCTGCACTAGGCAAGAAAGGGTTAATCCCACAGTGTGGGTGAGGAAGTCCCCCCTTCCCAGAACCTGCTGGTCATGCTCCAACTACTGTTCTAGTATAAAGGAGAGCAGCCCAGCTCAGTCTGGGCTGACAGCCAAGGAGGAAGGATGCTTGGGTAGGCTCCAGCCCAGGAACTGTTATAGCCCTTGCCTACAGGAGCCAGAAATCCTGATACCCAGATTAGAGACCTGTTGCTTATAGCTGACTGGCAGGAGTCGGAGTCCCAGGGAGTTACCTGTGCCAAGGAGGCCGGAGACCCCAACAGCTTCAGGACTACAGCTTCAGGATACATGGTAGGAAGTAGCCCATGGAGGTGGAGTGAGTGGTATCTCTCACCCATGTAAGCTCAGTGTGTTGTGGTTGGATTCCCTGCTGACCTAGTTGTGGATAACTCTGCCACTGTTAGGGCCCTGGGCTGGGACCTGGTGGAGTTGGGTGGGCCCAGGTCCCCCTACCCTAGCTCCCACTGCCCTTTGGTGGTGGCCTCCCAGATCTGGCCACTAGACCACACTGCCCTGCATGTGAGGGCCGCAGTATTGACTCTGGCCACTAGGCCATGCTACCCTGCACTTGAGGGCCACTATATTGAGTCTGGCCATTAGGCTACTTTGCCCTGCACTTTAGGGCCATTGTACTGACTCTGGCCAGTAGGCCATGCTACCCTGCACTCGAGGGCTGCTGTATTGACTTTGCCCACTAGGCCATACTGCCCTGTACTTGGGAGCCGCTGTATTGTTTCTGGTCATTAGGCCGTGCAGCCCTGAACCCAAGGGCAGCCACTGTATTGACTCTTGCCATTGGGCCGCACTATCGTGAGGCCCAGGATGGTCTGGTAGACTGTAACCATGGTGTCACCACACCCATGATCCACTCCAAAGGGGGACAAAGTGTACATACACTGCCACAGGCCCCTAGAACAGTTGTTCTCAATTGGGTATGTGCACCCCTGGGGGTACACAGAGCTCTTCTAGGGATTATGTAGACTAATTGCCTAGTTTTACGAGACCAATGGTTTTCAAACTAGGGCTACCGCTTGTTCAGGGAAAGCCCCTGGCAGGCAGGACCAGTTTGTTTACCTGTTGTGTCTGCAGGTTCACTGATCGCGGCTCCCACTGGCCGTGGTTCGTCGCTCCAGGCCAATGGGGGCTGCAAGAAAGGCAGCCAGCACATCCCTCGGCCCGTGCCGCTTCCTGAAGCCCCCGTTGGCCTGGAGCGGCAAACCATGGCTAGTGGGAACCGCAATCAGCTGATCCTGTAGACATGACAGGTAAACAAACCGATCCTGCCCACGTGGGGCTTTCCCTGAACAAGCGGCGACCCCAGTTTGAGAACCACTGCAATAGACTACATGAAAAGCACTAGTGAAGTCAGTACAAATAAAAATTTCATACAGACAAGGACGTCTTTATACTGCTCTATATTCTATACCAGTGTTTCTCAAGCAGGGAAGTTGCCATTTATCTTATAATTACATGGTAAATGAAAAAGTAATTTTTTCACACTTTTATATTTTTATGTCTGATTTTGTAAGCAAGCAGTATTTAAGTGAAGTGAAACTTGGGGTACTCAAGACAAATCAGGCCCCTGAAAGGGTACAGTAGTCTGCAAAGGTCGAGAACTGCTGCCCTAGAGGAAGTTCTCCCCTAACTCAGGGCTGAGCCATGCTGCCAGGGCAGTGTGTGGGGAAGCTTTCTCTAATGCTGCCCTATAGATAAACAAAGGGCAGGACTATAGGAACAGAAACCCTCTCTGCAGGTGCCACAGTATCTGCATGTGGCAGAAAGCAGCATTTACAGGCAAATGCCTGCTTCGTCCCCATGGTCCAGCTGGCTGCATGGATTCTGCTGGGTGCTGGAGAGTGATGGGGCAGCGAGATATGCAAGTATCAAGTGTGATGCACGGCATTTGACTGCCCTGATCTGGGCATGGCTGATGCATGGGGCCCTTCCCCAAAGGGTTGTGATTCTGTGAATGCACAAAATCCAATGGTACTTTTCCTCTGTCCGAACCCACCCCTTGTGTCAATGTTCTGTCTGTCCCAGAAAGCAGGGCTGGTGCTCTAGTAAGATCTTCCCTGCTGGAAACTGTTGTGGCTGCTGGCAAGCATCAAAGCCATAGGGAGTTGCATTGGTGCAACGGTTCCCAGGCATGGGGAAGATACTCTTCAAGAGCAGCTCCCACTCCCCAGCTTCCACTGTAGGGCAGATGGAGGGGTTGGATTAAAACCATGATGATGGTGTGACTTTGGGCTGGGTTGTCAATGGTATTTAGATGTCTAAAAATGCAAATAGGTGCCTAGAGGGATTTTCAAAAGCACCTAAACACCTGTCAGCAATTCCAGGAGGTTCACAGTGGCAGTTGTACACCCCTGCAAGCTTGCAGCGGTGTGACCCACCCCTTCAACTCTATGGGGTGTTCTCCTTCACCAGTGGTGTCAGCGCTGAGTGCTTATGGTGTGCAACAACTCTGACTCCTCAAATGTACCCATAACAGCACCATGTGCCTGTGCCATGCACTGAGCCTGCCCATTCTCAGCTTGCCAGCCTGGTCTCTGTGTGTTAGTAGCATATACTCAGCCAATATTTAAAAAACAGGGCGGGGCTATATTGCTGTATCCCTGATTCTGTATCCCTGTATTTGTAAATAATTCTACATCAGGCTTTCAACCAGGCTAAACCCCAATAATTCTACACCAGGCTTTCAACTGACAGCAGTCTTCAGGCCAATCAGACTATTCATGTGGATTGTAGAGCACTTCGAAAAATCAACTCTGAACAGATGACTCTGCTCAACCTAAGCTATCATGCTGCAAGGGTTGCCTCAGTATTAACTGTCCTAAGCCTGCTTCTCTTCTCCTGTTTATCCCTATAGTGCTCCACCATTCGCTCCTGAGAGTTGAAGTTCCAACAATGTGCTCAGTCTCAGCTCCTGTTAATAAAACATGGGTCATCCAGGCAGGGAACAAGAAAAAAGCCATATGACAGGTCTTCTCTAGGTGTGTAGATGGTTTCCACCACTGCGGTGTTTGGGGGCCTCAAGCGGCCAGTCACAGCTCAGATGGTGAATACCCAAATGAACAAGTATAGGGTGGAGTTCATGTGCAATGAATTTGAATTTGGTCATGCAGAAAATGCATTGAACAGTTTACTAATAGCAAAGAAATTCATAAAAGGTGATCTCTGGCTGTAGATAATTCATGATCTAAAATTCACAAAATCCATTTGTTGCTGCTTGAGACAGGCACCTCCCCAATAGCTTTGTTTCAAATGGTCATTCAAAAGATAGGACAGAGCAGAGCTTGGGCTCTGTTGCTAGCTCCAAATTAAACATGCTATTTCTTGTATTAGGCCCTCCTCTGTGGTGCTGTGTCTTTTGCCCTTTACACAATAACAGTAGAAGAAATCACATGGGGACAGTGGAACCCGGATGTACTAAATATACACATCATGTAAAGTCTAGTTACAGACACACTGCTTCTGTGGCTGGCTTCTAAACCACCACTAGATCAAAGCCAGAAGGAACCATTCTGATAATTTAGTCTGACCTCCTGCCTAGCACAGGCCAGGGAATTCCACCAAGTGGTTCTTGCATCCAGCCCATAATTTCTGGTTGAACGTTTGAGAAAAAATGGTTCAACCACATTTGAGAGAGAATAGAAAAAAAAAAAGACACCTTTCCCCCAGCAATTTTTGTGTTTGTGTTTTCCCTTTGACCAGGTTTCTCAGGGCAATGGTTTAGGGGCCCTTGCCATTATCTAGTTAGAAATACGTTGATAACACACATATGCGCATACACATTGATACAGGCAAACATAAGGAACTAGGAACCAAGAATGCAAGTCACACTTACGGAATGTGGTACTGCATCCTGGAAAGCAATTACACTGAAAAGGACTTAAGAGTTGTAGAAACCAACTGAACCTGAGCTCCCCAGGCCATGCTGTGACTAAGACCACTAATGTGATCCTTGGATGTATAACCAGTGAGATATCTAGTAGGAGTAGGGAGGTGGCATTACTGCTGTATATGACATTGGTGAGATCATTACTGGATACTCGGTTCAGTTCTGTGGGCAACACTGAAAAAAATGTTTAAAAATGGGAAAGAGTTCAGAAAGGAGCTACAAGAGTGAGTCGAGGTTTGGAAAAGCTGACTTACAGTGAAAGACTTAGGAAGCACGGTCAATTTAGTTTATCCAAGAGACGGTTACAGTCTGTAAGTACCTACAGAGGTAGAAATTTCTGATAGTACAGGACTCCTTAATTTAGCAATCAAAGGCTGAACAAGAAGCAAGTGTGTAAGCCGCAGCCAAACAAATTCAGACTGAAAATGTGTGTCAAATTTATGTAACAATGAGGATATGTAACCACTGGAATAACTTGCCTGGGAATGTGGCATGTTCTTCGTCACCTGAAGGTCTTTAAACTGAGAATGGATATCTTGTTGTAAGAGATCCGCTCTAGCTCAACTCGACGTTATAGGCTTGATGCAAGAATCTCTGGGTGAGGTTCTCTGCCCTGTGTTCTGTAGCATGATCAGAATACCCCCTTCTGGCCTTAAATCTATTAATCTAAAACAGAAAAATAAAAGAATTGAATGGTGGTTTTGCCACAAGCCCTGTGCATGGGCTGGCTGGTATCTGTGCTGCAGCAGGAGCAGTGCAGGAGAGGAGTTCTGCCTCCAAAGAGAACAATTCCTTTCCTGCTTCCCCATTGTTCCCAGGGGTGTAATAATTTCTGTTGCCCTACACCTATTGAATCAGGAACCCCCCCACACACACACACACCAGTTTAACTAAGCTGGACAGTGCAAGGCTCTCCCCACTCTTCACCTACCCACTCCAGAGTAGAGATGTAAGCAGTGAACTCACTGCACCTGCTTGCACAGCTCAGATCAATATCAGGGTGCCTGCAAGGAGATTCGGATATATGTAGGGTGAGGTGATTGTACTCCACCTTATGCTCCTGCATGTCTGATCATCCCCTGTGAGAATCTAGCCCATAGGAGTTATTCTATTTCAATGCATACTAGAGCTGTCAATTAATCCCAGTTAACTCAAGCAAATAATGAAAACAAATTAACTTGATTTAAAAAGGTAATCACTGTTTTAATTCCACTGTTAAACAATAATAGAGTACCAAATGAAATGTATTATAAATATTTTTGGATGTTTTTCTACATGTTCAAAGATATTGATTTCCATTACAACACCATACAAAGTGTACAGTGCTCACTTTATATTGTTTTATTACAAATATTTGCACTGTAAAAAAGATAAATAAAATAAATAGTATTTTTCAATTCACCTCATATAAGTACTGTAGTGCAATCTCTGTCATGAAAGTGCAACTTATAAATGTTGAATTACTGTTTTTTTTTTACATAACTGCAACCCAAAACAAAACAATGGAAAACTTTAGCACCTACAAGTCCACTCAGTCCTACTTACTGTTTACCCAGTCGCTAAGACAAACACGTTTGTTCACATTTACAGGAGATAAAGTTTGTAGCCAGCATTGCAAGGTATTTATGTGCCAGATATGCTAAACATTCAAATGCCCTTCAAGACAAACATTCATATGCTAAACATCCATATGCCTCCCATTCCGGAGGGCATGCTTCCATGCTGATGATGCTCATTAAAACAAAAAAGTGTTAATTACATTTGTGACTGAACTCCTTGGGGGAGAAATGTATGCCTCCTGCTCTGTGTTTTACCCTCTAAAGATAGCTACAGCACTCAACCCAAGGTTTTTGAATCTGAAGTGCCTTCAAAAAATCTGTGGAACATGCCGTCAGAAGTCTTAAAAGAGCAACATTTTGATGCAGAAACTACAGAACCCAAACCACCAAAAAGGAAAATCAGCCTTCTGTTGGTGGCATCTGACTCAGATGATGAAAATGAATGCGTATTGGTCTGCACTGCTTTGGATCATTTTTTAGCAGAACACCGCCCCTCAGCATGGAAGCATGTCCTCTGGAATGGTGGTCAAAGCATGAATGAGCATACAAATGTTTATCATATCTGACACATAAATACCTTGCAACGCTAGCTACAACAGTGCCATGCAAACACTTGTTCTCATTTTCCAGTGACATTGTAAATAAGAAGCCGGCAGCATTATCTCCCATAAATGTAAATAAATGTTTTTGTCTGAGTGACTGGGTGAACAAGAAGTAGAACTGAGTGAACTTGTAGGCTCTAAAATTTTACATTGTTTTATTTTTGAATGCAGTTATGTAAAAAAAAATAATTCAACATTTGTACGTTACACTTTTACGATAACGAGATTGCACTACAGTGCTTGGATAAGGTGAATTGTAAAATACTTTTTCTTTTGTTTATCTTTTTTACAGTGCAAATTTTTGTAATAAAATAATACAAAGTAAGCACTGCATATTTTGTATTCTGTGTTATAATTGAAATCAATATATTTGAACATGTAGAAAACATCCAAAATATTTAAATAAATGATATTCTATTATTAACAGTGCGATAAAAACTGCAATTAATTGTGATTATTTTTTTAATCTCTCAATTAACTGTGATTTTTTTTAAATCATTTAACATCCCTAATTCATAAACATATTCTCCTCCCACAAGTATCCCTCCACAATAATATCCCCCAATTGCCGGCTTCTTTTGATATTGACAATATATCACATAAAATGTATATTCAGAACTATGCATAAAACACCAAAGGCCCGATTCTGATCACTCTCTCTTGGAATCAGAAGTAATTCCATTGACATCACAGAGCTCTGTACAAAAGGTGCAAGGACATTCAGAACCAGCCTTTTATTCCTAACAAAAAAATGAAAACAAACGTGTAGGGTTGTGTAGGGTGTGCGTGTCTCCTGAGATGCGAGTGAATGCTCAGTGATTATTATATGGCAGTGAGGAGTTACCTGGATACCTTAATTGCATTTCCAGACTTTCTAACAGTTTCTAAGGGGTTTTTCCTTAATTTACAGAAATTCTGTAGCTGTAAGTGTAATATTTTTAGGTGGTGGTGCTGGTCGTGGCAACTGGTAATGCTACCTGATCTCCATTGAAATATGCTTTTAACCTTCTTCTTAAACAAAGCTTCTTGTCTGGAAATTTCTTCACAGTTTTAAAAACATTAAAGATGGGCTCAATGTCGGAAAGGCCTGTAGACTTTCCAACTCACACAAGGATTGTGTGTATGGGGAAAAGGAAGCCAGGAGAAAGAGGGAACAGAAGGAGATTTTTAGAGGAAAGCTGTAAAACGATTAAATGAGCTGGGGATGGAGGGAGAGAGGAGGGGATGGGGCAGATGGACGGTAGGAGTGGGAGGAACTAAGGATTCAGGAAGCAGGTTGGGGTCTTCTTAGCACTAATTCACAGCTGGTCTGTCTGTTGCTCCATCGCTCCCTACGTCTGCTTCAGCGTGGCTACACTTCTGTTCTACTCCACACCATCTGGCTGCTGCTCACTCCTCTCTGGTCTGATTTACAGTCTTTTTCAGAAAGCTGGCATATGGGGTGCATCCAGTGGAGGTTGCTGAGGAAGTTCTGCAGACAGTGAGCAGAAAGAAACAGGAGGTGTTTATGGCCAACGCCATCCCCAAGGCAGCTCTTTACATTCGTACTTTCTTTCCGGAATTGTTTTTTGCCATCATTGCGTCTGGTGTTAAGGAAAAGCAGAAGGTAGAAGAGAAATGATTTTGTTCAGCTCTTTTTTCTGTTTGTGACCTGAATAAAGCCCATGTTTCAAGAGTGAGCATTTAACTTCCCTTTCAGTGAACAGTAAAGCTGCCAGTAAAGCCAGGTTGCTGCCAGACTACAGCAAGGAATAGCACAAATGCCTTTAAAGATTGCACCTCTCTCAGAGCCCATGGCTAAGATAAAGTGTTCTGTTATTTATATTAAAGTAGCACCTAAGGCCCCACTATGCTGGGATATGCATGGACCCAAAGTGAGAGACAGGCCCTGCTCCAGAGAGTGGACAGTCTATAACTGGACAAGACAGACAGGGTGGAGGGAAGAGTGCTAACCCCTGCTGGGGCTCCCCGAGACCTCTTCCAATCATTTCCCCAAGTACTCAGTTCAACTCCAGGCATTGTCACTCAGGTATTTTTATTTGGCATCCAGCATGCTAGGCTGAGTTGATCAGACTCAGACCCAGAGGGATGGATGCAGGGTATATCACAGTTCCAAAGTTACACAGAAACCCTTTCACTTTATATTCATTATACATCTCATTGCATTTACTATACATTGCATGACATGTTTTTGGATTGGCTTGGTTACTTTGCAGGAACCAATCCCTGTGCAGCATGTTCTGTTCCCAGCCACGGTGAGTACAGCCTGAGAGCCAGGGGGTGAGTTAGGGGATAACTCATGGGCATGACTATATGTGTATAGGGCAACTGAACTGAATACTGGCACCATTTTCCAGAGACAGTGGTGATTTTAGTTAATATCGCACTCCTGAGGATAACAGAAACTGAAACGGAACAGCTCCTGCAGGTGTCCAGCTGCAGACCAGGGCTGTATGCTGCTAGCCGGTCTGCTGCAATGCTGAAGTAATCACTGAGTGATGGGGGAAAGTGTCCTACCATGGTGGAAGAAATAAAGCATCCCTCCCCAGAAACATTTGGTAAAGGATTTCAGACTCCTCCAGGAAAGTTTCATTGAGATCATAATGGACTATTCATGGGACATCCTGAAGTATATGAACAAACTGTTCTGTATGGCCCCCTCTTTCTAACTCAACAGGGGAATGAGAAGCAAATAGAAATTCTACATCTATTAGTGCGGGGGGGTGGGGGGTAAGGGATAGCTCAGTGGTTTGAGCATTGGCCTGCTAAACCCAGAGTTGTGAGTTCAATCCTTGAGGAGGCCATTTAGGGATCTGGGGCAAAATCTGTCTGAGGATTGGTTCTGCTTTGAGCAGGGGGTTGGACCAGATGACCTTCTAACCCTAATCTTCTATGATTCTGTAGTTGTTTCACTACCTCTTCTAGTGTCAGAGTAATCAACATATGTGTCCTGCTACTTTGGGAGTTCCATCCCTGCAGTTTCAAAGCAAACTGCATACTTATAAGAGGTTCCCTCCCCTGCATCAGGCTCACCCATTCTGGACCACAGGGACAGGCTGGACTACCCAGGAGTCAAAAACAGGTTCTGGCTCCCTGCAGCACTGGATTCCCCTGGTCACCTGTCCCCCATACTCTTCCTTCTGTTCCACCTCCTCCTTGCTGTTCACATGACTCATGCTCCCCCAGAGTGTCCACAGGGCTCTTCAGGGTGGTGGTGGGGATCTCTGGGACTGAACCATGCTTTGTTCTTCTGTAATTTTGCCTTGTCAGTTGCTACCATGATCTTTTGAACCTGTAAAATCTGCATCTGAACCCAGGCTTCTAACAGGGCCACTGTAACCAGATGGACTGGAACCATGTCACTTTTATCCTCCCACAATCTCATTGTCCTTTCCATTAAGGCCTAGCAAGGGGACAGTCCTGTGGATTTGCATTGCTTAGGTTTGAGGTGCCATGTATCGGTGGTAATACTTCATTCCAATTCCTGCCTGTTGCATTTCACCCCTTTTTCTTAGTTTGGATTTGATGGTTCTATTCATTTGCTTAACCTGTCCTGCTGCTGCTGGATGATAAGGGATGTGAAACTTCTGACCAGCAGGTTGAACACTTCTTTGACAACTGACTCCACAAATACACTCCCACTGTTGGAGTCAATAATCTTAAGCACCCCCTGTCTGCAGAGCAGATAGTACAGTACATCAATTGCTTTGCTGTAGTTATGACAATCATTTCTAACAATGCCTCCACTACCTGAACTGGATGTGTGGATTCTTTATGTTCCAGTAACTGCCTCTGGGGCAGTGAGTCCTCTCCTACAAGGAAAATGTAGGTGTGCACTTGACAATATCCCAGTTTCGACTTGGAAACCTCCAAAAAGGTCTCCACTAATTGGGGTACCCAGGCAGACATATCCTGCCCATTTTGTACAGGTATTTTCTGTGCGTTTTTAATTGATTCCACAACTCCAGCCATGGGCATGACGCATCCTTCTTCATTACCCCAAAGCATTATGTTAGCCAAATCTACCACTAATTTCATTTCCACGATAACCTACTTACAACCTCCAAGTAGACAGATCAGAAAAACAGACTCCCAGGAGCATGTTACTGCCACAAGTGGTGACTTTTAATGGGTTTTTTTGAGGAGGTGGTGTTTGGAGCCAAACAGCCAATCAATACAGGACACAGACTGGCCCAAGGGAGCACTGCAGAAAGCAGCCTGATTATATCATCAGTGTCTGTCTGTCCCTGCTACAGCTGCCTGTGTCTGTACTCCACTTCCTCCCTACTTCTTACTGCACCCCACCCAGTGTAGCTGTACCTGCTGCAGCTGCCTTCTGACTCAATCTCTGCACTTCTCTCAGGTTAAGATATTTGCTTTCTAAACTGGTAGGAGGGAGAGAAACTGGTGTGATAATCAGATGAACATGTATTCAACTCTCCTGTTATCCCGGAGAGACAAGGTGAGTGAAGTCATATCTTTTAATGGCCCAACTTCTGTTGGTGAAGAAGAAAAGCTTTGAAGCTACACTGAGGTTGCCTCTGGGTTTGGGAAATATACTCAGAGTGTCACGGCTAAATACAAGGTGGAACAAATTGTTTAGCACAAGTAGTTAACATATATTCGAAGGGACCATTCAAGGTGAAATGGCCTGTTAACACCTCTGCAGTCACAGGACAACCCTAATTCTCACCTGCTACCCTAAACTCAAACCCACACAGAGTATAATTACAATTACAACCCATCCTTGATGGGGACCACATTCTGAAATTAACCTTTCCTGAACCCCTTCTTCTGGCCTTCAAACACCCCTCCCCCCATCTTTTGACCCTCATCATCAGAAACAAGCTTCCTACAGATTGGGACCCACCAACTCAAAGCAGAACCAGATCCCACCCAAACAACAGATGCAAAACCTACAAATATATCTCCACTGCTATGATGATCAGCACCCCTTAAAACACACCTTTCAAGATCCATGTATGGTTTACCTCATTTAGTGCACTAAATGCCCCAATAATAACTATGTGCGTGTGATATTCCAGACCAGTAAGGGACTGTGTCATCCTGGCCCTGCAACCTTGGGTGCCTTGCAATGCCTTGCTGAAGTAGGCTCCACCTGGGCTGCTCACAAGCAACCTTCCAGAATGCAAGTCACACCTGAGTGTTTGTGTGCAATTGGAGCCTGCCGGCCACACACGGGTTACACTCTGAGGGTATGTCTACACTATGAAATTAGGTCGAATTAATAGAAGTCATTTTTTATAAATCGTTTTTATACAGTTAATTATGTGTGTCCCCACAAAAAATGCTCTAAGTGCATTAAGTTGGTGGACTGTGTCCACAGTATCGAGGCTAGCGTCGACTTCCAGAGCATTGCACTGTGGGTAGCTGTGAGTAGTTATCCCACAGTTCCCACAGTCTCTGCTGCCCATTGGGATTCTGGGTTAAGATCCCAATGCCCGATGGGGCAAAAACAGTGTCACGGGTGGTTCTGGGTACATGTCGTCAGGCCCCCCTCTCCCTCCCTCCGTGAAAGCAAGGGCAGACAATCGTTTTGCGCCTTTTTTCCTGGGTTACCTGGGCAGACGCCACACCATGGCAAGCATGGAGCCCGCTCAGCTCACTGTCACTGTACGTCTCCTGGGTGCTTAAGCAGACGTGGGACTGCATCGCTAAACAGCAGCTGCTGCCCTTTGGCAGCAGACGGTGCCTTATGATTGGTAGCCATCGTCGTCATATTCCTTGGTGCTCTTTTAGCCGATCTTGATAAGAATGGTCAGGGGCACCTAGGCAGACATGGGAGTGACTCAGCCAGGTCATTCCCATCTTCTGCCGAGCACCCAGGACATGACGATGGTTAGTACTCATACTGCACTGTCTTCTGGCGAGCAGCCAGGAGATGATGATGGCTACCAATCATAATGCAGCATCTTCTGCTAAGCACCCAGGAGCTGATGATAGCTTGCAGTCGTACAGCACCGTTTGCTGCCAGCCTAAGACGTAAAAGATAGATGGATCAAAACAAGAAATTGACCCGATTTGTTTTGTGAAATCAATGGTCTGCTAAACCCAGGATTTTGAGTTCAATCCTTGAGGGGGCCATTCTGTGTGACAGTTGTTTGTGTTTCTCCTTGATTCAAAGCCACCCCTTTTGTTGATTTTAATTCCCTGTAAGCCATGTCATCAGCCACCCCTCCCTCCGTCAGAGCAACGGCAGACAATTGTTTTGCGCAAAACCAGGCGAGGAGGCGACAGCAGCATGGGGACAAGAGGGACATGGTCATAGACTTCTCACAAAGTACAGGCCGGACAATGTTCCCCGGTAATGTGCACATCAAGCTGATGAGCTCTGCATGAACTCTGCAAACACGCTGGCCAAACAATAAACAAAATTCAAAAGTTCGCGGACCTTTTCCTGTCTACCTGGCCAGTGCATCTGAGTTGAGAGCACTCTGGGATAGCTGCCGGGGGCCAATACCGTCAAATTGCATCTACACTATCCTAAATTTGACCCAGCAAGGCCAATTTCAGGGCTAATCTCCTTGTCGGAGGTGGCATAAATAAATCGATTTAAAGAGCCCTTTAAGTCGAAAAAAAGGGCTTCGTCCTGTGGATATCGGGTCCAGGCTTAAATTGAGGTAACACTGCTAAATTCGACCTAAAGTCATAGTGTAGACCAGGTCTGACTCTCACCAGCTTTGGTTATACTGCAGGGTGACCCCAGCATACCCCCAGTCCCAGATTTCCTCCAGAAATGTATGTTCTGTGCTGCCCAGCCCTCTTCTAGACAGTACAAATATTTTAAGTTTGCTATTCCTTTAATGGACACTTCAAATTAAACACATTGGATTAGATAAAACAGTAAAACAAGTTTATTAATTACAAAGAGAGAGATTTTAAGTGAGTCCAGTACAAGTAATGAGGCATAAAGTCAGGAATGGTTACAAGAAAAATAAAGGTAAAACATTTACTAATGTCTAATACAACAAATTATATTAGATTCAATCAAAGTTTCTAAACACATGATTTAAAAGATTACTGACCAAACTCTGAAGTCAGAACCCCTCCCCCAGTGTCCAATGTCTGCTTCCATTTTCTCATCCGGTGCAGTGAATGTGATAGGGGATGGGGGTCCTTGGTGTGTTTATCTCTCCTTGCTTTAGTTTCAGGTCCCCCACACCCAAAACCCATTTCTTACTGGGTACTAGGACCCAAAGAATGTTCCCTGCTGGCTTTTTCTCACCTGTTGGAGCTTTCTTTGTTTTACTCCCTGATTGGTGACTCCATTGTAAATGCAAATTAAGCAGAGCACACATTCCTTTGTTTAGGACAGACCTGTTGGCCAGCTTCTGTTAGGGCAAGGCAGTGGGGTTTGGAACATGTGTTAATAACACCATACAGGGGAATGTTATAACTTCACATACAATGTTGCCACACATATTTTACCAGGACAATACTGAACAGCAAATTAGGAGTTTTCAAATGTTACCCTGGTCACAATGTCTGGAGTAATGCACAACTAAGACTAAAAATCTCAGGTCAGACCATCAGAAAACAGGGAAGACACCCCAAACTGGTAGTATATTCTATAACTAAAGTCTGCCAAACCAGTAACATGCATGCCCAGCTGGATTACTATATTAGTTGTACCATAGAGTCACAGGCAGTCCTCTTAGGCTCTCCAGTGCATCTTGCCACTCAGACACACTGGACTTTGTGATGAAATATTATTAAAACCAAAAATCATCACACATTAGGTCACTCCTGACGCCAAAGGGCCAGTCACTTACTTCAGGTCAACGGATACTCGTGATCTCACACCAAAGACAACATTGTAGTAATTTTCACTAGAAAACTAACTAAAGATTTATTATCTAACAAAAAGAAATGAAAGTTACTGAGAGGTTATAGCAGTTAAACACATTAATAGGTGATTTAGAGTTTGTAAGTCCAAATGATAGCAGATGTGTAGTAATTTGCTAGTTTTTCCTGTCTCTGAGAGTTACTCAAAATGACTTTGAAGATCTCAGTCCAATGGCTCAGAATTCTACCTTATCAGAATCTATCAGTCAGAGATACAAGATTAGTCTCAGGGTTCATTCATATAGCTGTCCTCCCAGAAAGCAATCTGGCAAGTGTTTCCATCACAGGATGGGCATATAGATTTCCCACTGTTGAACACAATGACCCACGCTTTGAAGATAGCATGCTTCTTTATTACAGCCCTAAGGCATCAGTCCCATTTGATGGGCAATTAAGTTACAGATATATGCATCATACATTTAGTTACAGCAATCACAGCAATTTTTCACTAGTTTTCATGAATATTGTGATAACGAGAAACAATCCTTCATTAGTTTTCATGCAGTTTTACACATTAAGTAGATTCTCATCCTAATACTAATAAACATTTTTGATCTGAGGTTATCTAATTACAGGGTATACACATATATTGTAAATTTTAATTGTGAGAGTGAAATGATTGCGAAGCTAGATCTGTTCAGACTGCAGGCAGCAGAAAAAGAGAAAGAATATAGGCATACCTTGGAGCTAAAAGAACTGGAAATAGGAGGCCCAGAAGCAAGCTATGGAATTAGCATATCAGAGGGCTGTGGAATTAAAACAAGAAATTGAGGAGAGAGAGAGAGATCAGAAACATCAACTGGACTCGCTGGAAAAGCAGAACCAGAACTCCCCCACAGCACTGATTCCCACCTCTCCAAAAATCCACAAATGGAAGCAATTGTGTCCTGCATACAGCACAGTGAGGAAGCCATTAGAGTCATCCAGAGAGTGCTCCAGGTACTTCAGTGACATGGTTTTGTCATCGACCTGGAAGAGCTCATTGACAGCTTCTTAGGACTTAGAATCATAGAATCATAGAAGATTAGGGTTGGAAGAGACCTAAGGAGCTCATCTTGTCCAACCCCCAAAGACCATGGAACCAGGTCTTCATACAGTGCAACAAAATTCTCCTTCCTATCTTGGAATGGGCCAGGACCTCTAGAACTCCTTCCTACAGATCCCAGAGGCTACCATTTGGCAGCATCTGCTCATTCTGAGACTCATGGTGTCCTGCTTGGAGGTGGTATGGAGAGCAGTATCCCATGTGAAGTCTCTACGGACTCTCTTGCTGGTTTGGGACCATGCCAGGAGTAGCTGAAAAACTATCTCATAATCATTCACTCTGTCCTGTGGTCACTGAGTTGATGGTATGGACTGAGAAACCAAACACAAAAGAAACTTTGACAGATGAGAAGGATACCAGGGATACCTGCCTCATCGTCTCGGAGCTCTCATGGCATCCCTTCCCTGCCAACAAAAGCAATATCCTTCCTTCAGAACTCAAGATTGCTATGTCATGCTTCTCTCCTCCTCCTTGCTGCTCCAGCCCAACAACAAGACAGTAGTAGGGAACCCTAGTTCATTGCTCAGTACTCTCAGCTGGGCAGAGAAGAAGATTGGTATTCGTTTTCAATGAGCAGGGCTGACTCACTGCACATGGTTCCCAGGAAAGGTGGGAACTGAACAGAAGGAGGCATCAGTCAGTGCTTGAACATAAGAATATAAGAACGGCCATACTACATCAGACCAAAGGTCCATCTAGCCCAGTATCCTGTCCTGTTTGCTTATGGCCAATGCCAGGTGCCCCAGATGGAATGAACAGAACAGATGATCATCAAGTTATCCATCCCGTGATCAAGTGAGCCATTCCCAGCTTCTGGCAAACAGAGGCTGGGGACATCATCCCTGCCCATCCAGTCTAATAGCCATTAATGGACCTAGCCTCCATGAATTTATCTAGTTCTTTTTCAAACCCTGTTATAGTCTTGGCCTTCACAACATTCTCTGGCAAGGAGTTCCATAGGTTTACTGTGCATTGTGTGAGAAAATACTTCCTTTTATTTGTTTTAAATCTGCTGCCTATTAATTTCATCTGGTGATCCCTAGTTCTTGTGTTATGAGAAGGAGTAAATAACACTTCCTTATTTACTTTCTACACACCAGTCATGATTTTATAGACCTCTATCATATCCCCCCTTAGCTGTCTTTTTTTCCAAGCTGAAAAGTCCCAGTCTTATTAATCTCTCATCATATGGAAGCCCTTCTATACCCCTAATCATTTTGTTGCCCTTTTCTGAACCTTTTACAATTCCAATATATCTATTTTGAGATTGGGCGATCCTTTTTCCCAGCTCATTTAGGAATATGTTGAATACGACTGGGCCCAATACAGACCCCTGGGGGACATCACTATTTACCTCTCTCCATTCTGAAAACTGACCTTTTATTCCTACCCTCTGTTTCCTATCTTGTAACCAGTTAACAATCCATGAGAGGACCTACCCTCTTATCCCATGACTGCTTACTTTGCTTAATAGCCTTTGGTGAGGGAATTTTTCAAAGACTTTCTAAAAATCTAAATACAATATATCCACTGGATCCCCCTTGTCCACATACTTGTTGACCCCCCCGTCAAAGAATTCTAGTAGACTGGTGAGGCATGATTTCCCTTTAGAAAAACCATGTTGACTATTCCCCAACAAGTTATGTTCATCTATGTGTCTGACAATTTTGATCTTTACTATGATTTTAATCAGTTTGCCCAGTACTGAAGTCAGGCTGGAGTCAACTCTGGAGCCCTTTTTAAAAATTGGCATCACATTACTTATCCTCCAGCCATTTGGTACAGAAGCTGATTTAAATGATAGGTTACAGACTACAGTTAATAGTCTTGCAATTTCACATTTGAGTTCCTTCAGAACTCTTGGGTGAATACCATCTGGTCCTGGTGACTTATTACTGTTTAGTTTATCAGTTTGTTCCAAAACGTCCTCTAATGACACCTCAATCTGGGACAATTCCTGAGATTTGTCACCTAAAAGAATGGCTCAGGTTTGAGAATCTCCCTCATATCCTCAACCGTGAAGACCAATGCAAAGAATTAATTTGGTTTCTCTGCAATGGCCTTATCGTCCTCAAGTGCTCCTTTAGCATCTTGATCGTCTAGTGGCCCCACTAGTTATTTAGCAGGCTTCCTGCTTCTTATGTATTTAAAAAAAATTTGCTATTACTTTTTGAGTCTTTGGCTAGCTGTACTTCAAATTCTTTTTTGAGCTTCCTAATTAAATTTTTACACTTCATTTGCCAGAGGTTATGCTCCTTCTATTTTCCTCACTAGAATTTAACTCCCACTTTTTAAACGATGCCTTTTTGCCTCTCAGTGCTTCATTTATTGTGTTATTTAGCCATAGTGGCTCTTTTTAGGTTCTCTTACTATGTTTTTTTAATTTAGCATATACATTTAAGTTGAGCCTCTAGTGTGGTGTCTTTAAAAAGTTTCCATGCAACTTGCAGGGATTTTACTTTTGGTGCTGTACCTTTTAATTTCTGTTTAACTAACCTCCTCATTTTTGTGTAATTCCCCTTTCTGGAGTTAAATGCTATAGTGTTGGGCCAGCCATAGGGATGTTTTCTCAGCCATTGGGATGTTAAATTTAATCATATTGTGGTCACTATTACCAAGTGGTCAAGCTATATTCACCTCTTGGACTTCATCCCGTGCTCCACTTAGGATGAAATCAAGAATTGCCTCTCCTCTTGTGGGTTCAAGAACTAGCTGCTCCAAGAAGCAGTCATTTAAAGTGTCAAGAATCTTTTTCTCTGCATCCCATCCTGCAGTGACATGTACCCAGTCAATATGGGGATAGTTAATATCCCCCATTATTATTGTGTTTTAATGTTTATAGTCTCTCTAATATCCCTGAGCTTTTTACAGTCACTATCACTGTCCTGGTCAGGTGGTCGATAATATATCCCTATTGCTATATTCTTATTCAAGCATGGAATTACTATCCATAGAGATTCAGTGGTACAGTTTGGTTTCTTTAAGATTTTTACTTCATTTGATTCTACACTTTCTTTCACATATGGTGTCACTCCCTCACCAGCATGACCTATTCTGTCCTTCCAATATATTTTGTACCCTGGTATTATTGTGTCATATTGATTATCCTCATTCCACCGAGCTTCTGTGATGCCTATTATAACAATATCTTCATTTAATACAAGACACTCTAGTTCACCTATCTTAATATTTAGACTTCTAACATTGGTATATAAGCACTTTAAAAATGTGTCACTTTTTAGCTGTCTCCCATCACGCAATGTAATTGGATGGGACTTTTTTCATTTGACTGTTTCTCATCAGATCCTCCCTATATTTTATCATCTTCCATCCTCTCCTCCTTACTAGGACATACACAATGTCCATTAGTAGATTCTCCCCTAAGGGATGTCTCTGTCCAAATCATGTGATCCTCCGCGCTTTGGCTTTCCCCCAGCCCTTAGTTTACAAACTGCTCAATGACTTTTTTCATTTTAAGTGCCTCCTTTTTGGTTTAGGTGGAGCCCATCCTTCCTATATATGCTTCCCCTTTCTCAAATGGATCCCCAGTTCCTAATAAATCTAAACCCCTCCTCCCTACGCCATCATCTCATCCACACCTTGAGACCTGCAGTTCTGCCTGTCTTGTCCTGCGTGTGGAACTGGAAGCATTTCAGAGAATGCTACCATGGAGGTCCTGGACTTCAATCTCTTACCTAGCAGCCTAAATTTGGCCTCCAGGACCTCTCTTCTAACCTCCCCTATGTCGTTGGTACCTACATGTACCATGACCACCGTCTCCTCCCCAGCACTACACATAAATCTATCTAGATGTCTCGAGAGATCCACAACCTTCGCATAAGGCAGACAACTCACCATGCAGTTCTCCTGATCATCTCAAACCCAGCTATCTATGTTTCTAATGATTGAATCGCCCATTACTAATACCTGTCTCTTCCTAATAACTGGAATTCCCTCCCCCGGAGAGGTATCCTTAATGTGAGAGAATACTGCAACATCATCTGGAAGGGGGGTCCCAACTATTGGATCATTCCCTCTGCTACAGTTGGATGTTCTCCTTCCCTGGGACTTTCATCCTCCTCAACAGCATAGAGGTTGTTAGACCAGGGGTGAGACCATTCTACTCACCATCTGCCAAGCTCCCCCCTCCTCATCTCCTTCTCCCCACACCTGAGCATGCCACCTCCCCGCTCCTCCCCCGCCTTCCCAGCACTTACCACATCCCTCCCCCCTGCCTCCTAACAGCTGTTTGGTGGTGCTTGAGCCTTTCTGGGAGGGATGGGGAGGACCAGGGATGTGGTGCACTCAGGAGAGGAGATGGAGAAGATAGAGGGCAGGGGTGGCGACTCGGGGGAAGGGCTAGAATGGGGGTGGGGTGAGGGCAGTGCAGGGGTGGGAAGAGATGGGGCAGGGGTGGGGGGGGGCGGTCAAGCACATACCAGGCAGAGTGGAAGTCAGTGCCCCTGCGTGCTCTAATATGGAGCAGGGACTTGAAGTGGGTGTCCCATATCCCAGCTAAGTGTCCTAACCATTGGGCTCTTGGGTATTCTGGAATACACCACACCTTCCCTGTGTTTTGTGTCAGGGCTGATCTAGCAGATGACACTAAACTGGGAGGAGTGGTAGATATGCTGGAGGGTAGGGATAGGATACAGAAGGACCTAGACAAATTAGAGGATTGAGTCAAAAGAAACCTGATGTGGTTCAACAAGGACAAGTGCAGAGTCCTGCACTTAGGATGGAAGAATCCCATTCATTGTTACAGACTGGGGACCAAATGGCTAGGCAGCAATTTTGCAGATAAGGACCTAGAGGTTACAATGGACGAGAAGCTGGATATGAGTCTACAGTGTGCCCTTGTTGCCAAGAAGGCTAATGGCATTTTGGGCTGTATAAGTAGGGGCATTGCCAGGACATCGAGGGATGTGATCATTCCCCTCTGTTTGACATTGGTGAGGCCTCATCTGGAGTGCCGTGTCCAGTTTTGGGCCCCACACTACAAGCAGGTTGTGGAAAAATTGGAAAGAGTCCAGCGGAGGGCAACAAAAATGATTAGGGGGCTGGAGCACATGACTTATGAGGAGAGGCTGAGGCAACTGGGATTATTTAGTCTGCAGAAGAGAAGAATGGGGGGGATTTGATAGCTTCTTTCAACTACCTGAAAGGGGGTTCCAAAGAGGATGTATCTAGACTGTTCTCAGTGGTATCAGATGACAGAACAAGGAGTAATGGTCTCAAGTTGCAGTAGAGGAGGTTTAGGTTGGATATTAGGAAAAACTTTATCACTAGGAGAGTGGTGAAGCACTGGAATGGAGCAAAGAGTCCTGTGGCACCTTACAGACTAACAGACGTTTTGGAGCATGAGCTTTTGTGGGTGAATACCACTTCGTTGGATGCATGGTCCAAAATGTCTGTTAGTCTATAAGGTGCCACAGGACTCTTTGCTGCTGTCGTGGAAAGTGACCACCACCGTGTTGAGTTGATCAGACAGCCTGAGGCTCCTTTATTGATCAATCAGAGATACATGTGTACACACGGAGAGACGACAAATCCCCTAGCAAGAGGTAAGTCGCTCTACCTTACAGCAGTGATAGCTGGGTTTATAAAGCCGAAAACCGCAAATTATCATATGAACTCATACATCCGATGATACCTTATTTGGTTAATACAATAACATCTTCTAACCATCTGCTAAAAACAATTTTATTAATATACCGGTTATGAGCTAATTTGCAAGCCTGCTCCTTTGTTACTTCCCCATTTTACAGGTTTCGCGATCGTCAGGACATTGACACCTGGTTTTCCACCTACTTGTGGTTACGCTATTGCACGTAGCTCAGGCCTTTTTGAGGAACTTGGGTCCAAAAATACCTATTGGTGTACCTTTGGTCAAATGATCATGAGTTATATTTTACTCCCACACAAGCAACTTAATAAACCATAATAAACTAAAAGCTGTTATAACTTAACAGATTTTCTGGTTCCCCTTTATCCAATTCTAGTTCCTTTTTTTGGGGCCCTGACCACATTTTTTTGCCTCAGCGTGCCCTTTGTACAGAAAAACAAGTTTAGCAGGAGTTAAAACTCTTGCTTCTAGCTAAGGGCCTACTCTTACTTTATTCTCAGAAAAAAGCCTGGGGCCTTGGGTAAGGTGAGGTCGGGGGGGGGGGGGGTTTCCCTATCACTGCTTTTACAGATCCAGACTAACACGGCTACCCCTTGGACACTGGAATGGGTTACCTAGGGAGGTGGTGGAATCTCCATCATTAGAGGTTTTTAAGGTCAAGCTTGACAAAGCCCTGGCTGGGATGATTTAGTTGGGAATTGGTCCTGCTTTGAGCTTTGACTAGATGACCTCCTGAGGTCCCTTCCAACCCTGATATTCTGTGGACATATTCTGAGCATGCCTATTAGATTGGGCTCTGCAGGTGAGATAGGCAGAGGCACACTTAGTTTGAGAATCCTACTGGGGCTTAGATCTGAGCTAAGGCACTGAGCTACACATGCATACCTACTGGAAAAAATGTCAGCACTTTGGCTCTTTGCTGGCAGAAATGTGTGTATCTGCCTGACCAGTCAGCATCTGAACAGTGGGGTTGAGGATCTCAGGGGAGTTAGGTGGCTAATGTAGCAGTCTCTTTGTGGATCTAGCCCAAAGTACCTACTAATGAAATAAGAGAAAATAACCATTACAATAACTTTTGTAGCTATAAAACAAAAACCATTAAACCAGGGAAATTCAAAGTCAAGGTTAATTGAAATGTCTGCGTGGGTGAAAACCTACATCTAAAGCATGAGCCACCTTCACTTTGTTCCTTGTAGTGCTTTCCTGAGGGAAAAAAGAAGCTCTGAGATAAATGTATCCATTCAAAGCAATTTATTTGGATCATCAGCACAAGTGTTAGCACCCAAAGAATGTGCGTATGGGAGCACATGCAAACATGCACAGTGCAGGCCAGGTTGAGGCCCTGCTGTAATAAGTGATTCATAGATTCCAAGGCCAGACAGGACCATTCTGATCATTTAGTCTGACCCCTTACATAACATGGGCAATAGAACTTCCCCCAAATAATTCCTAGAGCAGATCTTTTATAAAAACATCCAATATTGACTTAAAAATTATCAATCCACCATGATTCTAGATAAATTGTTCCAATGATTAATTACTCTAACCATTAAAAAAGTTATGCTTTATTTCCTGTATGAATTTGTCTAGCTTCACCTTCCAGCCACTGGATTGTGTTATACTGAAGAGTCCATTATTAAAATTTTGTTCTTCCTGTAAATATTACTACTCTGTAATTAACTTACCTCTTAACCTTCCCTCTGTTAAGCTAAATCAATTGAGCTCTTTGAGTCTATTACAAAAGGCAACCCTCTCCAATTTATCAACATCTTTCTTGAACTGGACACAGTATTCCAGCAGCGATTGCACCACTGCCAACTATAGAGGTAAAATAATTTATCTGTTCCTATTTGAGCATCTGTTTATACATCTCAGGATCACATTAGCCCTTTTGGCCACAGCTTTGCATTGGGAGCTCATGTTCAGCTGATTGTCCACCATGACCCTCAAATCTTTTTCAGAGTCATTTCTTCCCAGGATAGAGTCCCCCAACCCGTAAGTATGGCCTATATTCTTTGTTCCCAGATGCATACACATACATTAACTGTTTAAAAACACATATTGTTTGCTTGTGCCCAATTTACCAAGCAATCCAGATCACTCTGTCAGTGATTCACTATTCACCATTTCCCCTATTTTTGCGTCATCTGCAAAATTTATCTGGATAATTTTGTGTTTTCTTCCAGGTTATTGATAAAATCCTTAAATAACATAGGACAAAAAAACGATCCTTGTGGTACCCCACTGGAAGCATGCCTGCTTGATGATGATTCCCCATTTACAATCATACATTGAGACCTATCAGTTAGCCAGTTTTTAATCCATTCAGTGTGTGCCACAGGAATTTTAAATTGTGCTAGTTTTTTAATCAAAATGTTGTGTAATACCAAGTCAAATTCCTTAGAGAAGTCTAAGTTTATGACATCAACACTATTACCAACTAGACAAGGAGCTATTGATCACTACCCGCTGAGCCCGATGATCTAGCCAGCTTGCTACCCACCTTTATCTATCCTAAGGCATGACACTTAACTGTGGTGAACATGACTGATGTCTTTCCTGCTCCCAAAACTTCTCATTCACATTAATGCTCACAAAGTAAAAAATCTTTCCAAATATGCAATTTTAAAAACATGTATTAGTCCATGGGACCATTCAATCTGTATACAGGGATTGGTAGAGCAGATCAGCCCTGGGTCCATCTGGTCCAGTTTCCTGTCTTGATGTGACCAGCACCATCAGCTTCAGAGACAGGTACAAGAAACTTCTGTAGCAGACAGTTATGAAATAATCATCCCATAGAGGATGTTCCTTCCTAACCCTTCTCAGTTAGCATCTGACAAAGTGGGTATTCACCCACGAAAGCTCATGCTCCAATACGTCTGTTGGTCTATAAGGTGCCACAGGACTCTTTGCTGCTTTGAAATACGACAGTTCATCTCACTCTCACTTTTCCCTACCAAATGTTATTGTGGATGTAATCATTATACCTAGGGACATCTAATTTTTTTAAACTCTTACTAAGATCTTCACCTCAATGATATCTTGTGACAGAAATATCCACACATTAATTATGTGTTAAGTGAAAGCATATTTATTTTGACCAGTTTTCAATGTTTTGCCTTTCAATATAATAGGATATCCCCTTCTGCAAATAAGCAAATAAAGGCACCTGATTTACCATCTTTAGACCATTCACTATTCTGTATATTTCTGACACAATCCCTCTTGTTAGTCTCTTCTATATACTAAACAGTCTCTCCTCATAAGAAAATCTTTCAAAGACTTTAATCCTTTCCACTGCTCCTTCCAATTCTGCAAGATGAAAGGTGAACCAGAACTTTGCACAGACCTCTGTGCCTGGAATACCGTCACAGACACTGTATCATGTAGTCTTCAGTAAACTGATCCCAATAAACATGCACATCAGCATAGTGATGGATAGATAGATATAATCTATAGACCAATTCTGAAATAACTCTTTGCAGCTACAAAGCTCACCATCTCTACTATGAATCTGATCTCAGAACTGTACTCATGTCTATATGTATACTGATCTTTTAACCAATACTCTCTCTCTTTTCTTTTTTAATTAATTTTAGTTTAGTTCATAAGAATTGGCTGTAAGCAAGTATTTGGGTAAGATCTGGAATATTCATTAATCTGGCAGGTAAATTGTCTGATCCTTTGGGATTGGTAGAACTTTCTTACATGATGAATAAGATTTTTAGTAATCCTCATCATATTTGACTTGGGTATCTGGATGGAGGCCTAAGGCTGGGTTACTTAAAGGGAACTCTGTTGCTGGTTTCTGGGTAACTAGTACGGTATTATAGAAGCTGTTTTGTGCTGGCTTAGTAAATCTAAGTATTGGAATATCCACCAGCTTTGGGGATTGTCTACCCCATTCCTTACAGTTTATCCTATTTGAGTTACCTCAGTGTGGCTCCCCGGGACCTCCGTCACATGGTTAAACTAATCAGTGTAGCCTGAAATGTGCTGAATTTGGCTGGGAGGTTGCATCTTTACTAATAAATAACCTATTCCAACTCTGGACCCAATTGTGGGCCAGATTCTTTGTTGTCCTGGTGTTGTCATTTCCACTAGTAAAGTGGGTGTAAGCCAGTGCTATGCCAATGTAGTAGTGTTCACACCCACTTTGCACATGTGTAAATGACTGTACAGGATGCAGGACAATGGAGAATATGGCTTATTGCCTTTTGTGAACCATTCTATCTGGATCAGCTCCATAAACACTATGTGTTGCTTGAAGCATTGATAAAAGCAGTTCTCTTTACAAAAAACAAATAATGCTACACAGATACATTTTTTTAATTAATAATATTATAGAACATATTTAGCAATACTCCTCACGGTGTTGCTCAGAGATATTGTTTAAATCTACAAACACTGAAATGCTGGCTGGATTATGTATGTTCTTTAACTGATGCACCAAGTCCTCTGTAGTGTTATGAAAAGAGCTGACATACATATTCCAAGCTTTCCCTGGAACTCCAGGATCTGGACACTTGTATTTATTCTTTAAACTTCTCTCCAGCTTTTTTCGTTTGTGCTTGAATTCCAACATAGTTTTTGTGTATCTGTTAATGGCGGTGACAGAGGCAGCCATACAGCAAGCGAAGGAACCCCATGCAAGGCTGTCAACAAAAAGGCTTGTTAGAAAGTGACAGCAGTTTTGCATCCACATCATACTACTGTGTCTCCCAAATACACTGTAGCAAAAGTGATCAAGCTATCCATTTATTGCTATAAATCATGGGTTAAATGGGGGAACAGACTCCTAGGGGAAGGTTTTAACAGCTACTGTAGAACGACACAGCTCAAGATGAAGCAGAGTTAACTGAGTCCTTAAGTTCAAAGCTCGCCTTCAACTGTATGAACATTAAACAGCACATTTTTGTGTTTTAGAACAAAATTTTTCTTCGCATAAGTGAGTATCTATGAATGAAGGGTCCCTCCTGTTGAAACAAGCTGGAGCATGCAGATAACTTAGGTTAAGCAAAGCTATGTTTTGCTAGAATTAAGTTTTAGGCCCTAGAAAGCAAGTTATTTCATTTTGTTTGTAACCCTTTCATAGCTCTTTCACTCTTGCTTGAAATCACTGAAATCTGCATTTGTAATGAGGGACACTCACCTGAGCACTGTAGTACTGCGGGCCTTTTCCTGCTCCTGGTGCTCCCTGTAGGTTGCCGACCTCACTAGATAGGTTTTCAGTGGCTCAGCCCTCCAGACAAGTCACATAGTCAAAAAGTAAACCCCTTCCAGGGGTTATAAAAGTTTCACAACTGTTAGCCCTCACCAGCGTATTCAGCTCTATCTCTGGGCCCTTTAAATCCCACCCTTAGATCAGGCTTCTAAACAAGCCATGTCCCCTTCTCACCACTTGGGACACTTTCCCAGTGGGGAAACCCAAGCCTGCCCACCACTCCAGGTCCTAAATCAGGGGTCCTACACAGAGCAGCCAAATGCTGCCTCCTTTAACTAGTTGCTGCTGTTTTTCCCTTTGATTCTTCTTATGTTATCGCTTTACCAGCACCTCAGGGTTACAGTTCTTAGGTCCTCTCTCTCTCTCTTGCACTCTCTCTCTCTCTCAGGTCCAGTAAATGCAGCGCTCCAAACACCTTGGGGCGGGGCAGAGCAGAGCACCCCTCTAATCCTAGCCAAAGACTGAGTTGCTCAACCTTGCAGCTCCTTTTATTTGAGCATACTGGGCTCTGATTGGCTGCTTCAGCGTAGCCTTTCTAGGTAGGCCTGGAGGACTCACCTTCACTACTCCACCTGGGGCAGAGTGCAGTGGGATTGCAGGGTCTCCAGTAGGGGGACAAAGGGCCAGGTGCCAGGGCCGGCTCCAGTCACCAGCCGACCAAGCATGTGCTTGGGGCAAAACCTTGGGGTGGGGTGGGTTTTTTTTCCTGCCTGGTGGCACTGGAGGGTTTTGTTTGTTTGTTTGTTTTGGTTTTGGCTGGGTGTCGCTGGAGGCGGCTTGGGCAGTGCAGCATTCGGAGGAGCAGGGGTTTGGGCAGCGTGATGCGGTGCTCAGAGGGGTGGGGGCTTTGGTGGCGTGGCACTCGGGGGGGGGTTCAGTGGCGCTCACGGGGGAGGATGTTACGGCGGGGCAGCGCTCTTTTTTTGCTTGGGGTGGCAAAAAAGTTAGAGCCGGCCCTGCCAGGTGCATCTGTCACAATGTTCTTTGTTAATAAACTTATTCTTAGTTTTTACTACAAATCATTTCGGTGCTGTGTAGTAGTGTATAGCAGAGTGTATAACCCCAGCTGAGCTACCAAGCTGTTATCTATACTGGCTCTTTGGAAGCAGTGAACTCGAGGTTACCTCTGTGAGTGTCCAGTAAGAGGAACTGGACACTGCAGGGGAGATGGTTTTGGGGAGAATTGGGACCAGAAGTGTTGTTAGGGTCACTCTGTAAGGAGTAATTGGGCTGGTGTAAGCCAGGGCAAGACCATTATACTGTGAGCAGGCTCCTGGTGTCAGAAGTCTCAATCAAAGCTATACAGCACAGAATCACCCAAGGTTAGAGGCAAGAAGTGAAAGAACCCCTTACTAGGGTGGAAAAAACCCCAAAACATCATAGGAAGAGGATCAAATAACTTTTAAGACACTTTAACAGGACAACACCATCAGGTAAAAAACGTTACCTCCACTCCTGACTTTCACTTGAATTGGGCATAACTACCCCTTGCTTAGTGAGTGAGGTCAATTTCAATTTAAGCATGTTAAGTACAGTGCTGCTGCCCTTTACTCATACAATAAGTATAACAACATTTCATACTAGAGTGAATCTTTACATGAAATATCCAAACTTGACCACTTAGGCAAGCAGATTTGGCTGGTTATCACCTAGGCAGGGTCTATGCAAATACAATCTACTCCTGAGGCTTTTCCCCCCAGTTCTTCACTAGACAGCAGCGGAGATTCATTCAGATCCTGCTTACATTCTCCTCCCAGCCAAGAATTTATTGTCCTGACAAATCACACTGCATATTGGTTGCATTGGTGGAATGGGTGTGCTAGCAACAGGCCTAAATGCTTCTGCTGTGGGGTTTAAAGCCAAAAGAAGTTCAGTAGATAGAGACCAGAATTTGTTCTCTGTTCTAAGATACACCATGGTAGTGTCCTCCGTTTCAGTCTCACTCTGAGCCATGCTGAATAGGGGTGTGTTAGCCCCATGGGGCCCACTGCACGGGTTGGACAGTGGTTTTAGTCCATTTCCTTTTTGCCACCCAGGTCCCATGTCATGGCACATTTTTTACTACTACTTCTCTACTAGAAGGCAGGTCATAGGGCCAATATTCATCCTCTTGCTCCACTACTCTAACGTGTATACAGCCATTATAGGAAGTGTAGTCTCCCAAAAATATCACAAAATTGTTTTCCCAAATTAATGGTTTACTCAAAATGTACTTGCAAGGGGCACTGACCCAGGACCCTGGACCAGCCCACAGAACTGTAACCATTCTGCCAGGTAGACTCGGCAGCAACAAGGACCTGGCTTAATATCTAGGGGTGCCTGTTAACTATAGAAAACAGATCTGACTTAAGCCCTCCCCCAGTAATCTAAAAAACTGTCCACCACCCTTGGGCACCTCTTTGAGGCAACACTTCCTGACTTGCTGAGTGCATGACTACACCGCAATTAGAAACCTGTCACTAGATGGGCCAGCTGACTCGGGCTCAGGCTAAGGGGATGTTTAATTGTGGTGTAGATGTTCAGACTTGGGCTGCAGCCCAAGCTCTGGGATCCTCCCACTTCACAGGATCCTAGAGCCTGGGCACCATCCCAAATCTAAATGTCTACAACGCAATTAAACAGCCCTTTAGCCTGAGCCAGCTGGCCCATCCAGCCACGAATTTTTAATTGGAGTGTAGACATATCCTGAGTCTGTATATAACAAAAGAAACCTTTAATTAAAGAACTAAACAAAGCATTAATTTGAGAAAACACTGCAACAATTACTTGAAAGTATAGAACCAATAAATAACCCCCCTGCCCCACTCTTGGCAGAATCCTTTGGCTCTGTTTTCCACCCTGTGATGTGAAAATCCAACAGATAGATGTGTCTCTAACATGCCATTCCCCTTTTTCTTCCACTGCATGCCATTCACAGTTTGTTGTCCAAGGTCAGCAATGTCCCTAGAGTCCAGGAGTGTATTTGGGTGGGTTTGCCTCCCGGCCCCAAGGGAAGAGTGTAGTTGAGTAACACCTCAGTAACGTCCGTTAGTCTATAAGGTGCCACAGGACTCTTTGCTGCTTTTACAGATCCAGACTAACACTGCTATCCCTCTGATACTTGACACCATGCAAGGCACTGCATTTAGCCGTATGGAGTAGAAATCCATCAACCTCATGAAGAAACTTGCACAAATACAGACAGATATCATCTTCCTTTCCAAATGCAAACAGATGGACATCATACCAAATGGACTAAAGGTAAAAAATCCACTGCTATCTACATACTACACAGACCACAGTGAGAGATTATGCCATACTCTATCAAAGAAACTGAGGAACCACCTGATCAGCATCCGATACAGAAAACAGGAAAACATCAAAAAAGAGCTCTCCAACCTGGAGACTCTCATTAATAACCAAACTTCCATACAAACGGACTTCACTAGAATAAGACAGGAGATCTACATTACTCACTTCACCTCTCTACAAAGGAAAAAGGACTGTAAGCTGTCTAAACTCCTACCTGCCACATGGGGCCACAACCGTGGTACCCCTAACCCACCCAGCAATATCGTCAATCTATCCAACCACACACTCAGCCCAGAAGAAGAGTCTGTCCTATCTCGGGGACTCTCTTTCTGCCCTGCCACCCCCACTAACATGATACAGTTCTGCGGCAATCTGGAAGCCTACTTTCGCCATCTCTGACTCAAAGAATACTTTCAGGATAACACTGAACAGCCCACTGATACACAGTTACTCTCCCACCAACAACACAAAAAGAAAAACTCCACATGGACTCCTCCTGAGGGTCGAAATGACAGTCTGGACCTATACATAGAATGCTTCTGCCGACGTGCACAGGCAGAAATTGTGGAAAAACAGCATCGCTTGACTCATAACCTAAGTCATGCAGAACGCAATGCCATCCACAGCCTCAGAAACCACCCTGACATTATATTCAAAGAGGCTGATAAAGGAGGTGCCGTTGTCATCATGAACAGGTCTGACTACCAAAAGGAGACCGCCAGACAACTCTCCAATACCAAATTCTACAGGCCACTTCCCTCAGATCCCACTGAGGAATACACTAAGAAACTGCATCATCTACTCAGAACACTCCCTATGTTAACACCGGAACAAATCAACATACCCTTAGAGCCCCGACCAGGGTTATTCTATCTACTACCCAAGATCCACAAACCCAGAAATCCTGGACGCCCCATCATCTCGGCCATTGGCACTCTCACTGAAAGACTGTATGGATATGTGGAATCTCTACTCAGACCCTATGCCACCAGCACTCCCAGCTATCTCCGTGACATCACTGATTTCCCGAGGAAACTACAATGCATTGGTGACCTTCCAGAAAACACCATCCTAGCCACCATGGATGTAGAGGCTCTTTACACAAACATCCCACACGCAGATGGAATACAAGCTGTGAGGAACAGTATCCCTGATGATGCCACAGCACAATTGGTTGCTGAGCTCTGTGCCTTTATCCTCACACACAACTATTTCAAATTTGATGACAATATATATCTCTAGATCAGTGGCACTGCTATAGGCAACCGCATGGCCCCACAATATGCCAACATTTTTATGGCTGACCTGGAACAACGCTTCCTCAGCTCTCGTCCACTCTCTCCCCTTCTCTACCTATGCTACATTGATGACATCTTCATTATCTGGACCCATGGGAAGGAGACTCTGGAAAAATTCCACCACGATTTCAACAGCTTCCACCCCACCATCAGCCTCAGCCTGGACCAATCTACATGGGAGGTCCACTTCCTAGACACCACGGTGCAAATAAGTGATGGTCACATTAACACCACCCTATACCAAAAACCTACCAACTGCTATGCCTACCTTCATGCCTCCAGCTTCCATCCCGGGCACACCACACGATCCATTGTCTACAGCCAAGCACTGAGGTACAACCGCATCTGCTCTAACCCCTCAGACAGAGACCAAAACCTACAAAATCTCCACCAAGCATTCTCAAAACTACAAACCCGCATGAGGAAATAAGGAAACAGATCAACAGAGCCAGATATGTACCCAGAAGCCTCCTACTGCAAGACAAACCCAAGAAAGAAACCAACAGGACTCCACTGGCCATCACATACAGTCCCCAGCTAAAACCCCTCCAACTCATCATCAGGGATCTACAACCCATCTTGGACAATGATCCCACACTTTCACAGGCCTTGGGTGGCAGGCCAGTCCTCACCCACAGACAACCTGCCAACCTGAAGCATATTCTCCCCAGTAACTGCACACCGCACCATAGTAACTCTAACTCAGGAACCAATCCATGCAACAAACCTCGATGCCAACTCTGCCCACATATCTACACAAGCGATACCATCACAGGACCTAACCAGATCAGTCACACCATCACTGGTTCATTCACCTGCACATCCACCAATGTAATATACGCCATCATATGCCAGCAATGCCCCTCTGCTATGTACATCGGCCAAACTGGACAGTCTCTACGGAAAAGGATAAATGGACACAAATCAGATATTAGGAACGGCAATATACAAAAACCTGTAGGAGAACACTTCAACCTTCCTGGCCACACAATAGCAGATCTTAAGGTGGCCATCTTACAGCAAAAAAACTTCAGGACCAGACTTCAAAGAGAAACTGCTGAGCTTCAGTTCATCTGCAAATTTGACACCATCAGCTCAGGATTAAACAAAGACTGTGAATGGCTTGCCAACTACAAAACCAGTTTCTCCTCCCTTGGTTTTCACACCTCAGCTGCTAGAAGAGGGCCTCATCCTATCTGATTGAACTAACCTTGTTATCTCTAACATGCCTCTTGCTTGCATATATATACCTGCCCCTGGAAATTTCCACTACATGAATCCGACGAAGTGGGTATTCACCCACGAAAGCTCATGCTCCAAAACGTCTGTTAGTCTATAAGGTGCCACAGGACTCTTTGCTGCTTTTACAGATCCAGACTAACACGGCTTCCCCTCTGATACTTGACCTCCACCTTTGCTCATCAACTTCACTGCAGTTTCTGCCACTATCATTCTACCCTCCCTGCTGCCTCTTTCTACAACGCTGGGTTCTGGTGTTCCACCACTTAGGCCAATTCTCACTGATTTCAACTTTCTGCTGATTTCACTGGGTAGTGGGGAACATCTCTGCTGCTAGCTCTTCTACACTGTGTTTTCACTGCAACACTATCTCCACAGATAGACTAAAAAGCTGCTCCAAAGGAGCTGAATATCACTATGTGCAGCTCTAGTAATCACTAACAACAATTGAGTCTAGTCAGCTTCGCTTTTAAGAACTGGACAAGAGAGGATCAAATAGATCTAAAGACCCACACCACAAGGCAAGGATATCTGTACCCATCTTCTCTAACTTCCACTAGGATGTGGCATCACTGGTCCCTGCATAACAAGTAAGATCCAATTTAGGGTGATCCTCCCTCAATAGGGCATGCTGAGCCCAGTTTTGCTGCCCTTTACTCATACAATAAAAAGAACAATATTTCATTGTCTCAGCATTCAATACTAAAGCAAATCTTTACAGAAACAGCCAAAATTGATCACTTTGGCAGCATATCTCTCTGCTGATTACCTAGGCAGAATAGGGGTGTCTATGCAAATATAGTCTGCTCCTGACATCCTTTCTCCACATCTTTTCCTCCTGCCCTAGATGGCAGGAGAGAGCTGTCAGACCCTGCTTACAGTGAGTAGCTGAGGGCTATAAAGCAGCTTAGCTGCACTGACAGGGAATGGGACTCGGTGGCATGTTTCTTCCATTAATTTGTCTTCTCCATTCCTGCCTCACAAAACTGATCAAGGAAATCCACAAGGGTGCAGAAGCATACCACAAAAATTATTGCAGGGATGAGGAAAATACTTTACAATGAGAGACTTAAAGAGCTTGGTCTGTTCAGTTTATCAAAAAGAAGATCAAGAAGTGACTTAATTACAGTGTATAATACTCTTAAGGGCTAGATCCAGGAACTTTTGGCACTGCAATGCTGAGTGTTGCAACATCTACCGTTTAGGCATCTTGCCACCCAGTGTAATCCTCAGCCCCACGTTTGGTGCCCAGCATAGGAGATGCATAACTCTTGCATTTGGGGAGGCTGGGTGCAAGTGCCAGAAGCTCCCTTGAAGTGGGAGGGATCACCAGTA
Source organism: Gopherus flavomarginatus (assembly GCF_025201925.1). Lineage (NCBI taxonomy): Eukaryota > Metazoa > Chordata > Testudines > Testudinidae > Gopherus > Gopherus flavomarginatus. Next base: position 25,809,704 of record NC_066628.1, read on the forward strand.
CCTGGACCACGGATCCGCCCCCCGCTCCACCCTGAGCCTCAGCCATTTCTCAGCTTCCTCCCACCTGAGGCCCTGCCCATCTCCACCCCCAAAGTCTTGCCACCGCTTAGTCTTGTCCCCACTCCACCTCTTCCCCAAAGACCTCCCCCTCACTGCCTGCTCCTTTCCACTGTCTCCTCGAGGACTCCCCACCTGCTGCTCAATCCTCTCTTCCCCCTCCTCCAAGGACCCCCTGCCCACTACTCACTCCTCTCTGCCCCCTTCCCCGAGCCCCCTACCTGCTCCTTTCTGCCCCCTCCCCCAGGCTCCTTTGTCTTCTCCTATCCACCTCCTCCCCCAAGGCCCTCCCACCCACGGCTTGCACCTCTCCACCCCACCCCTCAAGCCCCCCGCCACTCACTCCTTTCTGCCACCTCCTGTTTTAAGGGTGAGCAGCAGGCGGAGAGGGGGTGGAGAGGAGCGAGCAGGGACTCAGGGAAAGAGGCCTAGTGGGAGTGGAGCTTTGGGACAGAGTGAGGGCAGTGCCACTGTTTGGGCACCAGTGCCCCCCCCCCCCACTTCTGAGGAGCTTCCAGCGGTGACAATCCAAAGGTGGCAGGCTGGCACGCCTCTAGTGGGAGGTGCTCAACATCTGGCATTTTGTGCTCTGTTTGGAGAGACTTAGTCTCCCCAAGCCTCTTATACATGCCGCCAGGCTCCCTACCCAATGCGCAAGGAGAGTTAGGTGCCTAAGAATGGGAGCCACAAAAGGTAGCACACTGCACAGGGAGCCACCTAATCTAGCCAATAGGAAATTCCACTGTGAGGGGTGTCTCCTAAGCCCCACCCTTCAAAGGTAGCTAGGCACCTAATTGTGGGCTGGGGGGAGGCACCTCTCTCTAATCCGCATTCACAGCCATGAACCCTCTGTTTGGGTTAGGGAGGGGGAAATAGGAGAGAGCGAGCGATTCCCATCCCATTATAGCCAACAGCCCAGAGACAGACAGGCAGGCAGGCAGGCATGCCCCCGCCCTTCTGTCTTTGAGGCCAGTTTGGTAAGAATGCTCTGAAAATGCCTGCTGGGTGGGCTCTTAATGTGAGACAGGCAGGGGATTGTATAGTTTGAGCATCCCACTAGCTAGAGTTACTAAGCAGCTTTGGTGTATCAGGACTTAGTTTTGCACATGCCTGCTGCTGGAACACAGGCACTTACAGGGTTAGGTGGCAGCTAAGTGGGAGTTTTGAAGGACTCAGTGGCACCTAAATGTTGGACTTAAGTGCCTAAAGTGACTGCTAGGCACCTATGTCCCCATGTGGATCTAGCTCTAAGTACCTACATGGGGAGAAAATACCAGGTACTGGAGGGCTTTTTAATTTAGCAGAGAAAGACAAACAAGAACCAATGGCTGGAAGCTGAAGGCAAACAAATTCAAACCGGAAATAAGTCACAGAGTTTTAAAGATGAGTGTGATTACCAACTGGATCACAGTGTCAAGGGAAGTGGTAGGTTTTCCATTTTTTGATGTCTTCAAGTCAAGACTGGATGCCTTTCTGGAAGATACACTGTAGTGAAACACACATTACTGGGCTCAATAGATGGGTAATTGCGTGGAATTTAACAGTCTGTGATATACGGAAGGTCAGGCAAAATGATCTAATGGTCCTCCTGGTTTTATTATCTTGAATCTATTAATTCAGTGCACAGGATAGACTGCAGCTACTCAATACTCAATTTTGTTTCATCCTCATTGTTCAACTTGTGGCCCCCAAGCCTTATTTACTGCACACTAACCATACTCCACTCTGAATATAGAATTCTAATTCCTCCATGGGCTTTTCAAGGATGCTCATCACAACAGTATCTGAGAGCTTCAACTATATTAGTGGAATTATTTTCCCAATACCCCTATGAGGTGAAGTGGCATTGTTATCCCTGTTTTATACATGGAGAGCTCAGGTGCAGAGAAATTAAGGTAAAAGGTATCCACTAATTTTTGGTCCCCAGATCTGAGACACCTAAGACCTGATGTTTCAGAGTATATTATAAAGTATATAGCACTTTATACTTTCAAAGCACAGTTCCCATTGACTTCAGTTAAGCTGTGAGAAGAGTTAAGAAATTTTTTTCAGACAATGTAAATGACAATTTCCTAACTCAAAGAGTATTGCAGCCAGCATTGGGGAATTTTTTTATTAGATCTTGTTTTAACAGATAAAGAGGAACTGAGCACTTAAAATTAATGGTAGTCTAGGTACAAGTGATCATGACTTGATCAGATTTATAATGTACACGCAGAATAAAGTCCAGGCTAGTAATAAGATAGATAGACAGATAGATACACATACACATACACACACACACACACTTGGTGCTTTAATAGAGCCAATTTCACAAAGCTGAAAACAATTATGAGCCAAAGCAGCTGGAAGGATTAATTGAATCAGAAAAATGTGAATGATAATTCGGAATCATTAAGAACTCCTGACTTTAGATACCAAAAAAGCCACAAACCCACAACTGAGGAAGAATGCTGTGCTGATTAAAAAAGCAACTTGGTTTGGAGGGGAAGTGAAGGCAGCAATAAAAACAGTTTTGGTGTTTGTTTATATATATAATGGAAGAAAGGGGAAGTTGATAGCAATGAATGTAAAATATAAATCAGGAGCTAGGAATTGTAAAAAAATGATAAGGGATGCAAAGGGACAAAAAAATAAATCAATTGCCAGCAGCGTTAAGGACAAAAAGAAGGCGTTTGTTCAATATATTAGGAACAAAAAGAATCCTGGTAATGATATTGGTCCATTACTAGATGGAAATGGTAGAATTATCAATAATAATGCACAAAAGGCAGAGGTATTCAATTAATATTTCTGTTCTGTATTTGGGGAAAAAAAACAGATGATATAGCCATATCACATGATAACACTCCTTCCATCCCACTAGTATCACTGGAGGATGTTAAGCAGAAGCTATAAACATTTTGAAATCAGCAGGTGCAGATAACTTTATTCAAAACTGTTAAAAGGGCTAGCTGAGGAGCTTATTGGACTATTAATACTGATTTTCAATGAGTCTTGTACAGGCCTTGCTAGAGCCTTAGGCATAACTAACAGTATGAACCAAAGGCTGTGAACCAGAGTAGGCCTGGCCTTGGCAGAATAGCAATGACCAGGTATTAGCTAATATCAAGCAGGGGCTGCTCTAGGTATTTTGCCGCCCCAAGCACGGAAGGCAGGCTGCCTTCGGCAGCTTCCCTGCGGGAGGTCCCTGATCCCACGGATTCGGCGTCACGCCTGCGGGAGGTTCGCCGAAGCTCTGGGACCAGCAGACCCTCCACAGGCATGCTGCCGAAGGCAACCTGCCTGCCGCCCTCGCAGCGACTGGCAGAGCACCCCCTGTGGCTTGCTGCCCCAGACACATGCTTGGCATGCTGGTGCCTGGAGTCGCCCCTGATACCAAGTAAGCACATTCCTGGCCTAAGAAGATGATACAGAAACACCCAGAGTTCAAAAGTAAATGAGTAAACAAATTCTGAAAGGATTGTAGAGGAACACACTGACTCCTTGTAAGATAAGGATGGAATGACAGGATAATAGATGAGGATGTTTTGGTTGAACTAGCAGATACAAGATATAAGAGTGATAACTAACACCATCTAGAGTGTAATAAGAACATAAGAATGGCCCTACTGGGTCAGACCAAAGATGCATCTAGCCCAGTATCCTGTCTTCCAACAGTGACTGGTGCTGCATGCCCCAGAGGGAATGAACAGAACAGGTGATCGTCAAGTAATCCATCCCGTGTCACTCACTCCCTGCTTCTGGCAAACAGATGTTAGGGACACAACTCCAATACATGAGTTGTTTCTATCAATGTATAAAAGAAGAAGTCATAGGAGGCTCATGTTTGTTTCAGTCAAGGGGACGGCATCCTCTTATGTTGCCTGAGCTTTTACCTTGTCACAGGCATACATGTGTTAGTGTCCTTCTGGCCCAATTGGACAGAGAACTAGTACTGTGCTTTCCTGACAATAAACCTGGCTGAATGGTTTCGCCACCAAACCAAGTCTGTGGTCCATGGGTGGCGTGTGACTCCTACATTCGGGGAGGCTGGGCATGAGTGCTGGAAGATCCCTATAAGTAGAGAGGGGCACTGGCACCTGGACCATAGCCCCACCCTGTGCTCCTCCCCACGGCCCACTCCTGCTTGGCCTCCTCCCCGCAAGGCCTTGCCCACACTCCATCCTGGATGAGGCCATGGCCCAGGGGCCCTTTTGGCTGCAGGCTGGTGAGCCTCCAAAGAGACATGCGCTGCATCCTGTTATGGATGCTTAGCCTTCCCTGGCCTCTTATACCCGCCACCCATGCAGTGGTCTTTATTAACAACATCGAGGTCTGCTAAATCAGCATGCTGAACTTTCTGCTAATGCAGCTAACAGTGGAGGTCCAAGAACTGCAATACTAACAAAATCTTGAAGGGAAGTTAAGACCATAAGAACGGCCATACTGGGTCAGACCAAAGGTCCATCTAGCCCAGTATCCTGTCTTCTGACAGTGGCCAATGCCAGGTATCCCAGAGGGAATGAACAAATCACATAATCATCAAGTGATCTGTCCCCTGTTGTCCATTCCCAACTTTTGGGCAATAGAGGCTAGGGACACCATCTCTGCCCATCCTGCCTAAAAGCCATTGATGGACCTATCCTCCATGAACTTATCTAATTTTTTTTTTAAACCTGTTATAGTATTGGCCTTCACATCATCCTCTGGCAAGGAGTTCCACAGGTTGACTGTGTGTTGTGTGAAAAAATACTTTCTTTTGTTTGTTTTAAACCTGCTGCCTATTAATTTCATTTGGTGACCCCTAGTTCTTTTGTTATGAGAAGGAGTAAATAACATTTCCTTATTTACTTTCTCCACACCAGTCATGATTTATAGACCTCAATCATATCCCCCTTAGTAGTCCCTTTTCCAAGCTGAAACCTCCAGTCTTATTAATCACTCCTCTTACAGAAGCCGTCCCATATCCCTAATAATTTTTGTTGCCCTTTTCTGAACCTTTTCCAATTCCAATACATCTTTTTTGAGATAGGGTGACCAGATCTTTATGCAGTATTCAAGATGTGCGCATACTATGGATTTATATAGAGGCAATATGATATTTTCTGTCTTATTATCTATCCCTTTCTTAATGATTCCCAACATTCTGTTTGCTTTTTTGACTGCCTCTGCACAGTTTTCAGAGAACGATCCACAATGACTCTAAGATCTCTCTCTTGAGTGGTAACAACTAATTTAGACAGTATCATTTTGTATGTATAGTTGGTTATTATGTTTTCCAATGTGCATTACTTTTGTGATGCAGCAGGGCCAGAGAGCAGCAGGAAAGTAGTAGATTGGAGGTATATAAACTCTAAAATGATCAAGGCCTTATTCCTTGTGGACTAGGGAAAGGTTACTACAGGTTAAGTAGAGCACCTGGAGCCACTTAAGTCCCAGCCCAATACCTAATTACCTACCCCCACCCGCTTCAGTCAGGCAGAGATAGAGGGAAGGAGAGCTGACTAGAGTTTGGAGGAGTTACTGTTAGTCAGAGGACCGGGGGAAGGGAAATTCTACCCAAGTAGGGGGAGTCCCTCAGCACAGACAACTGACAGAAACCCTACCCCAAGGGAGAGAGGGTAAGCGGCCTGCAAAGCTGAAGGGGCTGGGACCCAGAGTAGGAGAGTGAACCTGGATCCCTTCCCTGCTCCCCCTCTCTCCCACCAGAGCACTAGCAGAGCCCACCACAGTGCCCAAGAATAGAGTTAAGAGGTGCTGCCCATGACCCATCACACCAAGAAAAAGTGCAGGACCCACCACAGTAGCATCAGCCATTTCCCGCACTTTGCATTTATCAACATTAAATTTCATATGCCATTTTGTTGCCCGATCACCCAGTTTTGCAAGATTCTTTTGTGGCTCTTTGCAGTCTGCTTGGGACTTAAGTCAACAGAAGATTGGAAGAAAGTGAATGTTGTGGCAATATTTACAAAGAGTAAATGGGGAAATTATAGCCTGTCAGCCTGTCATCAATCCTTGGCAAGATAATGGAGTACTTCACATGGGACTCAATTAATAAAGAACTAAAGGTGGGTGATGTAATTAATACCAATCAACTTGGGTTTATGGAAAATAGATCCTCTCAAACTAACAATATCTTTTACGGATGAGATTACAAGTTTGGTTGATAAAGGTAATAGACTATTGTAAGGCATTTGACTTGGTACCAAACAACATCTTGACTAAAAAACTAGAATGACATAAAATTAACATGTCACACATTAAATAGATTAAAAATGAGCTCACTGATAGATATTCAGATGTAATTGTAATGAGGAGTCATCAGTGAGTAGGTCTGTTTCCAGTGGAGTCCCACAGAGATCAGTACTTGGCCCTACACTCAAACATTTTTATCAGTGATCTGGAAGAAAACACAGATCATCACTGATAAAGTTTACAGATGACACAAAAATTGGAGGAGTGGTAAATAATGAAGAAGAAAGGTCACTGATACAGAGCAGTCTGGATCACTCGATAAACTGGTCAAAAGCAAACAATTTTAATATGGCTAAATGTAAATCTATTGGTCTGAGAACAAAGAATTTAGGCCATGCTTACAGGATGGGGGATTCTATCCTGGGAAGCTGTGACTCAAAAAAAGATTTGAGGGTCATGGTGGATAATCAGCTGAACATAAACACCCAGTGCAATGTTATGGTGAAAACAGCTGATGCAATTTTGGGATGCATAAATATGGAATCTCAAGTAGGAGCAGAGCAGAGAGGTTATTTTATCTCTATATTTGGCACTGCTGGCATACTGTGTCCAATTCTGGTGCCCATAATTCAAGAAGGATGTTGATAAATTGGACAGGGTTCAAAGAAGAGAATGATTACAGGACTAGAAAACATGCCTTTACAGTGATAAATTGAGCTCTTTGAGTCTATTTAACTTAAAGAGAAGGTTAAGGAATGCTTGATGACAGTCAATAAGTACCTACATGGGGAACAAATTTTTAACAATGGGCTTTTCAGTCTAGTAGAGAAATGTGCAACATTTTCCAGTGGATGGAAGTTGAAGTGAGACAAATTCGGACTGGAAATAGGGCATACATTTTTTAACGGTGAGGGTAGCTAATCACAGGAACAATTTATCAAGGGTCCTGGTAGATTCTCCATCACTAACAATTTTAAAATCAAGAATGGATGTTTTTTCTAAAATATATGCTTTAGGAATTATTCAGGAGCAGTTCTCTGCCCTGTGTTATGCAAGAGGACAGACTAGATGACCACAATGGTCCCTTCTGGCTTTGGAATCTATGAATATTATTAAATAGTTGATTCATACAAAATGCAGTTTCGGTTGACCCAAAACTATTCACAAATGTGACCTAATTAGTATCAGCTGAGAAAATCTTTTTTCCAGGCCAGAAACACAGCTCTGTCTTTATAATCTGCAGCCCAGTGGTTAGTGCACTTGCCTAGGATGTGGGTGAGCTAGGTCTGAATCCCCATCCTGAAGCAGAGAGTTGAACTCACATCCCTCATCCCAACAAAGCACCTGACCTAGTGATCGACATACTGTTCTGGGGCGGGTCTCAGTCTCTCCTGTGGCAGCTGTTCCACTTTAAATGAATATTCATTGGGCTAGTGATTAAGGCACACATCTATAAGATAAGACATGTGGATTCAAGTTCTTCCTCTGAATCAGGCAGAAAGAACATCTGAATCCACATCTCCTACTTCCCAGAGGAGTGCCTTAATCACCAGTGTATATAATCATTGTCACTGCCCCTCTCTCTCAGGAAATTAAGTTTTAAAGTTTCTTACAAGTCTCTACCAAACACATGCAAACTATGATTTTTCAAAGGCTTCTTACATGAACAAATTGGGGGAGATTTACATGGGGATGGCAAAAGGCACCTCCCCATTACCAATCCCAACCCTTACCAAATGTCAAGTCCCTGCTCCATGGCATCCAGTTCTATGAGATAGGTATATCTCCCTATATTAATTAGTTGGTGGCAACAGCTGATTTCCTTTGTTTTTCCTTCTCAGCTCTTTCAGGTGGGCGGGGGTGAAAGGGTTTGAGGGTACCCCACAGGAAGGAGTTCCCAAGTGAGCCTTCCTGAGTCCCAAAAACTTTTTTTTGCACTTGGGTGGTGGCAGCATCTACCCATTCAAGGTCAGAAAAAAGCTGTAACCTTGGGAGTTTAACACCGGCCTTGAGTGGCCAATATTAATTTTTTAAAAATCCTCGCGGGCCCCCACCTTCTGCACTCAAAGTGCCAGAGTGGGGAATAAGCCTTGACACATGGTCAAAACAATGTATTTTTCCCTAACCTCATTCAGAGCAGCGTACCTTCAACACTACTTTATAGTTCAGAATGCTGGGAAATGACAAAGTATGACGTGTCCAAACTGTCTTCATTTCATACAACCTGACTCAGAAAAATCCTCTGTAAGTGCAGCCAAGAAAATATGAGAACCATCAGTACCAGAAGATATTGGAAATGGATTTGCCATGTGCATGAGATGGAAATGGATTCCATCACCAGAATAGCAATAAGATGGACACCTGAGGGCAAGCAAAAACAAGATTGCCTGAAAACAACATGGCAAAGAGTAGTGGAAGCCGAAATGAAAAACTTGGGGAACAGCTGGGGAACCATTGAAAGACTTGCCAGAAACAGACAAGAGTGGAGGAGCTATGTCATAAACGGATAGTTAAGAGTTAATGGAACAGAAGTACTTCATATCTCTTTTGCCTGTAACCGGTTAACAAGATCAGTAAGCCAGGCTGTCACCTGACCAAAGGACCAATCAGGGGACAGGATACTTTCAAATCTTGAGGGAGGGAAGCTTTTGTTTGTGCTGTTAGTTTTTGGTTGTTGTTCACTCTGGGGGCTCAGAGGGACCAGACGTGCAACCAGGTTTCTCTCCAATCTCTCCGATACAGGCTCTTATAAGTCAGAATAGTGAGTACTAGGTAGATAAAGTGAGTTAGGCTTATGGTTGTTTTCTTTATCTGCAAATGTATATTTTGCTGGAAGGAGTTCAAATTTGTATTTTGCTGAAAGGATTTTAATTTGTACTTGTATACTTAGGCTGGGAGGGTATTCCCAGTGTCTATAGCTGAAAGTTCCTGTACCTATTCCATTTTAAATTTACAAAGATAATTTTTACTATTTTTTCTTTCTTTAATTAAAAGCTTTTCTTGTTTAGGAACCTGATTGTTTTTTTATTCTGGTGAGAGACCCCAGGGGACTGGGTCTGGATTCACCAGGGAATTGGTGGGGAGAAAGGAGGGAAGGGGGAGAGAGAGGCTAATTTCTCTCTGTGTTAGGATTACTGTCTCTCTCAGGGAGAGTCTGGGAGGGGAGAGAGAAGGAGGGGGGAAGATGCATTTTCCTCTCTGTTTAAGATTCAAGAAGTTTGAATCACAGTGATCTTCCAGGGTAACCCAGGGAGGGGAAGCCTGGGAGAGGCAACAGTGGGGGAAAGGGTTTACTTTCCTTGTGTTAAGATCCAGAGGGTCTGGGTCTTGGGGGTCCCTGGGCAAGGTCGTGGGTGGGGGGACCAGAGTGTACCAGGCACTAGAATTCCTGGTTCATGGCAGCGCTACAGGTTCTAAGCTGGTAATTGAGCTTAGAGGAATTCATGCTGGTACCCCATCTTTTGGACGCTAAGGTTCAGAGTGGGGAATTATACCATAACAAGCTATGTCACTGCCCTAAACACCAGAGGCATAATGGGTACTAACTAACTCATTTTCACAATGCCTGAACTGCTTTGGCTGAAATTTCCCCTAAACAATTCAGACTGAGGCAGGCACCTGGCTTGGAAAATTTCATCCTGAATTGTTGAAGTTTGGTAAAGTTATAAACAACTGAAAACAGGTTTTTATAAAATGTCAGCCAGCCCTATTAATAATGGGTGCTAAAAGCCCCATCTAGAGTAACAATAGATAATAAGACCTTGGGGGCAAGAAGGCCCCTGATTGGTGCAGAGAGGCAGGAGGCCCCCGCAACACTGTCCTGTGCTTGAAGGTGGGTGATGAAGTGGGAGCCATGGCACCTGTATGCCCTTGGTAGTGCTGGTACTGGCTGTCCTGGAACTATGGGACCTTATACCATTAGACAAGACTACAGACATTACAGATAAAGCAGTTGGTTGTTGTATTATATCCTCAGTGGAAAGCTCAGATTAGAGCCATTAGTTACTACTTGAGGACAAGGATGGCAGAGACAGCAATTTAAGTGTTAATGAAACAGTTAGATATTTTAATGCAAAAATTACCAATAGGACCAGCCATAATCCCACATCTGTGGTCTCCAGTCTTCTGGACTTAGGTTGACAGTCATTTGAAATACAGTTGTGTACATCATGTGAGCGACCATGCCAAAGAGACCTAGAAAAATATAACTTAGTAAGATATATTAAAAAATAAACACATGCAAAACCCATTTCTGACACTTTATTGGAGATTATTCTTGAATACGGAGAATGCTTTGTGAAGTAGTTAAAGATCTAAAAATAGCTGAAAAAATACTTTACACTGTAAAGAGAATGTAACATCCACCACACTGCTTGTGCTTCTCCACAAACTAGCAACTCATACATGGGAAGCCCCTTCTGTCAGGGACTGAGTTGTTACAGTCACCTCTACAGCACCATGCAAACTTTCACTGTACACTGGGGAATGAGGCTGGGATATTTAAAAACTATTTAAGGAGTTGAAGTGTACAAAACCTACTGAATTTTAGTGGCAGTGAAGCGCCTTACTCCTTTAAGCTGATTTTAAAACCTTATATGAAATTCATCCTGAGTAGTGTAGCTGATAGGGTTAGCTTGCCTTCATTATATTCAGCTGTAATGCAAGGAACCTAGAGACCTATATCCTGTAAGACGTTTGCTTCAGCAATTTTAGCATAGGGCTTGAGGTCTATGAAATTTGGCACAGATAAATGGCCCAATGGAAAACCAAAATATTGGGGAGCTGAAAATAGAGTGTTTAAGGGGAATTTCAGACCACAGGAACATGAGTTCAACCACAAGAGTATCAAGGCAACGAATTGGTGTATATAACAATAACAGGTACATGAGCTACATCTGCAGATACCTAAGCACAAGAGGGCCATGACAATGAATTAACACATATGACAATAAATTGAGATCATTGATATACTAATCTATAGGAGAAGGACGCTCCAATGTTAGTAAGAGGAGGAACTACAAATAAGGAAAAGGGGGAAAACACCTACTGAATATGCATCATACATAATGGCATCAGTATAACATATTATAAGAGTTGCATCCCACCACAACATCACCCTTGTTGCTCCTGCCTCTAAACTTAACCCAAAGATTCTCAACAGGCTTTTCTCCAGTTTCATACTGGAGCTCTGAGCAATCATACTGCTCTCTTACATACAGTGCAACTCCTCCACCTTTCCTTACCTGCCTGTCCTTCCTGAACAATTTATATCCATGCATGACAGTGCTCCAGTCATGTGAGTTACCCTACCAAGTCTCTATTATTCCAATTATATCATAATTCCTTGACTGCGCCAGTTCTCTGAAAACATCCACTCAATGTGCAGTGGCAGTCAAAAAAGCAAACAAAATATTGGGAATAATTAAAAATGGGATAGATAATAAGACAGAAAATATCATATTGCCTGTATATAAATCCAGGACACATCCACAAAGAATTATGGAATATCAGGGTTGGAAGGGACCTCAGGAGATCATCTAGTCCAAGCCCCTGCTCAAAGCAGGACAAATCCCCAGTTTTTTGTTTTGTTGATTTTTTTGAACCCCAGTTCCCTAAATGGCCCCCTCAAGGATTGAACTCACAACCCTGGGTTTAGTAGACTAATGCTCGACGTGCAGATTTGGTCACTCCATCTCAAAAAAGACATATTGGAATTGGAAAAGTTTAGAAAACGGCAAAAAAAAATTAGGGGTATGGAACAGCTTTCATATGAGGAGAAATTAATAAGACTGGGACTTTTCAGCTTGGAAAAGAGACCACTAAGGCTGATAGGATAGAGGTCTATAAAATCATGACTGGTGTGGAGAAAGTAAATAAGGAAGTGTTATTTACTTCTCATAACACAAGAATTAGGGGTCACCAAATGAAATTAATAGGCAGTAGGTTTAAACAAACAAAAAGAAGTTTTCTTCACACAATGCACAGTCAACCTGTGGAACTCTTTGCCAGAGGATGTTGTGAAGGCCAGCACTGTAACATGATTCCAAAAAAGAACTAGATACATTAATGGAGGATAGGTCCATCAATGGTTATTAGCCAGGATGGACAGAGATGGTGTCCCTAGCCTCTGTTTACCAGAAGTTGGGAATGAGCGACAGGGGATGGATCACTTGCTGTTCTGTTCATTCTCTCTGGGGCACCTGGCATTGGCCACTGTCAGAAGAGAGGATACTGGGCTAGATGGACCTTTGGTCTGACCCATTATGGCTGTTCTTATGTTCTTATTTACAGAGTTACAGGTCTATACTGAAATTTATGTTTTTAAGGCAGGTTAACCAGGAGATGACATTTTTCAGGAATGTTCCTTTCAGGAAGGTGGTAACAGACCCTTACTGGTCATTGTGTAATGGGCACTGTCCATTCACCCTGCACGTCCATTAGAATCCTGAGCCTGAGGCTAATCAGGAGATTGCAATATTGACAAGAGAGGAAAGCCACAGGAAAAAACAACCAGAAGGGGGGATCCTGTTTCTTAATAAGGACAATGGATTGTTCTGATATACCTGGGCGTGCAAACAGACACCCTGAATCTTTCATCTAGGAGGCAAGCTGACAGTAAGTTTGTCTCATGAATGAAAGATCACAGCTATGAGACAGAAAAGTATCTAGTTAAATAAGTCTGTGCCATAGAATGCATGTTATTATTTTATTTGATATGTAACCATTTATTTCCAATACTCTTGTACTTGCTATCAATTGAATTTCTATTCTTTGTTAAATAAACTTTTACTTGTTTTTACTATAAATGTATCTACCCTTAACTGTGGCGTAGCTACCACTCAACAAAAATACGTTTAACAATGGTACAGCTATCACTCCACGCTTAGTTATGGCTCAGGTGCTGCTCCACCAGAACAGCCTTAACTGTGGGACAGCTGCCACTCCACCACAATATGCTTATCTAGATTGCAGCTACTGCTCCATCAGAATACCCTTAACTATGGTGCAAGTACCACTCTATGCGAATACCCCTAACCATAGCACAGCTACTACTCCATACGAATATCCTTAACTGTGGTAAAGCTACAACTCCACCAGAATACCCTTAACTATTGTGCAGGTAATCGCCACTACTATATACTTAACTACAGTGAAGGTACTGCTCCACTAGAATACTGTTAACTGTGGCACAAATGTTGCTCCACAAGGAACACCCTTTACAATGGCACAGCTACTGTGGCATCAAACTATCCTTAAGCATGGTGTAAGTACTGCTCCACCATAGTATCTGTAACTAGCACACTGCTACCACTCTACCAGAATAACCTTACCTATAGGAAAGATACCACTCCACCAGTATACATTTGACTGTGGTGCATTCTAAGACCAGAAGGGACCATTGTGACCATCTAGTCTCACCTCCTTTATAGCACAGGCCAGAGAATTTCCCTAAAACAATTCCTGAAGCATATCTGTTAGGAAAACATCCAATATTGATTTAAACAGTGACAGTGATGGAGAATCAACTGTGACCACTGGTAAATTGTTCCATGAATTAATTATTTTCACCATTAAAAATGTATGCCTTATTTCTAATCTCAATTTGTCTATCTTCTGCTTCCAGCCATTGGATAGTGTTTTATCTTTCTCTGCCAGATTAAATAGCCCCTTGTTAAATATTTTTTTCCCATGTAGGTACTTACAGACTGAATCAAGTCACCTATTAACTTTCTGTTTGTCTGTCACTGTAAAGGCATTTTTTCCCTTTACACTTAATCATTTTTATGGCTCTTCTCTGAACCCTCTCCAAATTATCAACATCTTTCTTGGAATGTAGGCACTAGAACTGGACATAGTATTCCAGCAGCATTTGCACCAGTTCCAAATACAGAGGTAAAATAAGCTCTCTACTCCTAACCATGGTATAGCTACTGCTTCATCAGAATACCCTTCAGGGTTCTGCACTCTTCTTACACATCACCGGATTTAGAATTTTACCTCCAAAGAGAATAAATGTGTTAGTACTTGCTAGTGCATAGGAGCCTCTTTCAGTCCTCTTTTTGTTGTACACTGAATCCTTTTGCATATTAACTATTCTTCCAGAATCTTTAGGATATTAGCAAAGAGTGTTTGAATTCCAAGGCACAGACTGTTGGCTCTGAACCTTTGAGCAACCTGTATTCAGGAAATTCATGTGATTGAATATTGTGTTTTACCTTATTAATGCTCATCCCTCCAAGTCTGTGGGAATATGGATGTGGAGGGAAAAGACCCCTCAAACTAAAAAAAAATGTCTGCAGAAGTATGATGTAAACAAGACTTGGTGATTGATAAGGATGCCTATGATGTAATTCTGTTCTGTGATTGATAAGAGGCACTTGTTAGTGCAGCCATTTTCTGTAATGGATGAAATAAGGATTCACTGAAAGATGATTTTTAACTGATTAAGAACGGCCAATAATCACAGCCACCAGTAATAATGACTGGATTAGAATTCCCTTTATCTTATTCATCATGTAACTTACTGCTACCATAAAAGAAATTCCATAAGTAATTAGGTAAAATGAAAACAACAAAAACAGAACACAAAGTGAAATTACTCACGGAAAAGCAATTTCTCCTCCAAACGGAATTTCTTTGTTTAATCATGAGGGTGTGGAAGTGGGCTGGGGAACACAGACTGCTAGCACTCCACCAGTTAAGAGGAAAAGAAGAGAGACACAGAGGCCAGCTCTTTGCCTTACACCAAGGGAGGGAGAGTAATGTATCTATTCTTTCTCTGTAGTGTTGTATTAATCTTTGATTGTCAAATAAGAGGCTCAAATGCAATTATTTCATAAAAGATTATCAGTCTCAACTCATTATTAAATTAAAATATCCAACCAGTCCTTGGTTGTTTCTTTATGCTGAAGGTTTTGTTTGTTTGTTTGTTTTTAATTATTTTTCTGCTTCTTTTTCACATTATAAATCAGATATCATCTCTGTGCTTTTTCTGCAGCACATTGGAGATCTGGCACATTTATGATATCAGAAGGACAGGTCTGTTGGGAGCCAAAGTGCAGCTCATGATGGATAAAATATTTTCTGTCGGCAGCTGTGTCTGACACTCCACATGCCATCAGCTGAATATAAGGCTTTCTCTGTAAGATAAAATCTGGCATAAGAGTGCAGCTCCTGACCGAGATGTAATGTTCACACAGCTCTCAATCAGGGTTGTGGTACAAAGTCTAAACTGTCAGTTAACTAATGGCAAAAATGACCCTACATTTAACCTTTTTTTTTTTTTAAATAAAATAACCCTCCCCCATTGCACTTGCTCTTCTCAGGCACCTTTTGTCCTGAGAGCAATTTGCTGTGACGGAGAGCTGCTGTTGACACCTTTCAGCCAGAATTCAAACAGAAAGACCTCCCATTAAAAACTCCTGAGGAGAAAATCAAAGAAAAACTACACACAAAAGGGCATAAAAGTGAACTCTGCGTGAGTCTTGCCACCAAATGACCACCTAATGTTAGAGAAAAGCCAGGGAGCTCAGACCCCATTTTACAGTGGTGCATTTTACAGTGGGGGGAGGGATAGCTCAGTGGTTTGAGCATTAGCCTGCTAAACCCAGGGTTGTGAGTTCAATCCTTGAGGAGGCCATTTGGAGGTTGGATTTATATGATTTCTTGAGGTCCCTTCCAACCTTAATGATCTATAACTAACCCACACTATGGAGTCACTGCCTGGCACCTCCCTAGTGACTTACTCATTTATTGTCAGGTTTTTCCTGACACAATATACAAATAATTCCAGTTATCCAAATGTCCTTGTTAGCCAATTCCACAGGGTGTCTCTCATGTATCCCTATGTTAATCACACACCAATAACTTTTCAATTACCTCTTAGTGCCTGTTAGTGCTAATCAATGGCTTTGTATTTGTGTAGCAGTTCTGAGTGGTTACCTGCTGTTACAGAGACCTAAGCCCATTTCAGCAGCAAGAGCAGCTTGCCAGGACAACATTGAAAAGAAAAAGCTCTGTGTTGAATCTAAAGTAGAAACTGTATAGTAAGAGCTAAGTCATTCAGAATTAAATTATGTCCACTTTAATGCAATTTTGGTGTTTTAATAAACTCAAAGTGTTTTTTTTTTAACTTTTTAATAAAGTGCAAAGTATTAAGCAAATTTCAGCATTACTGCTTTTGTCCCCCGTATTTGTATATCAGTGAAACTGAAGCTCAAAATAGCACATCTGTTTATCCAACTTCTCGGTTATCTGAACGTTTTGGATGTCCCCAGGCCACTCAGATAAACATGAGTGTACTGTAAGAGATCCCTGCCCCAAACTGCCACAAGCCAAATTAGACAACACAACACAACTAGGGGTGACAATAAGCAAGGAGTGTGACAGGAGGGCCAGGGAGGCTGAGGCCAGGTCTACAATACAGACCTATAGAACTATGTTGTGAAAAATCTGCAGCCCTGAGCAACTGATCTAACTTTCCATGTAGCTAGTGCTAGGTTGACGGGACAGTTTCTAGCTACTGCTTCTCAGGGAGATGGATTAACTATGCAGACAGGAGAAGCTCTCCAGTCTGCATAGCAGCATCTTCACTAAAGCGGTACAGAAGCACTGTATGTGAAGACAAGACCTGAGGGTTAAATAAAGGATCTGCAAGGGGACCATGTATGGAATGGAGACCACAGCAAAACTCGAGATTTGTAACTCTTTAAAGTTGTTTTCTTGACAGCAGACATCCTCATACAGCTGCATTCAGGATCGCCCTACTTCTTATTGTGCTGCTATCTGGGAGCCCCGGAGAAAGGAAGAATAAGAGACATTTCTTATAATTTTTAGCCCAGTGGCTAGAGCAAGGGTCGGCAGCCTTTCACAAGTGGTGTGCTGAGTCTTCATTTATTCACTCTAATTTAATGTTCCGTGTGCCAGTAATGCATTTTAACAGTTTTAGAAGGTGTCTTTCTATGTCTATAATATATATTATATATACTCGTTCATTAGCCCATTCGTTTATATGCCAACCCCCCAAAATGGATAAGTAAAAATAACAAAAACTGTATGACACTTTCATAAGTCAACCCTATATTTCAGGGGTTAGAAAACTTTGGCTTCTGGACAGTCAGTGTAAGCCACTGGCAGGTTAGGACATTTGTTTACCTGGAGCATTCACAGGCACGGAGCCCCTCAGCTCCTAATGGCCACGTTTTGTCGCTCCCAGACACTGGGAGCTGAGGGGCATTGTGCCCGCAGACACTCCAAGAAAACAAAAGGACAATGTATTAGATATTCAATTCAATGATTCCATAGAGTTTAAAATCATCAAATTTTGGTGTAGAGCCGTTTGTTAGCCGACCCTGGCTCTTTGATGCGTCACTTTTTTACAAAAAATATTCAGCTTATGAATGAATATATACGGTAACTAAACTATTGTTGTATGTAAAGTAAATAAGGTTTTTTAAATGTTTAAGAAGCTTCATTTAAAATTATATTAAAATGCAGAGTCCCCTGGACTGGTGGCCAGGACCCAGGTAGTGTGAGTATCACAGAAAATCAGCTCACGTGCCGCCTTTGACGCATGTGCCATAGGTTGCCTACCCCGGCCTAGAGCAATGTTTCTCAGATGTGGCCACACATGGCCACCAGGGGCTTTTCATGTGGCCACAACAGCCTCCTGGGCGGTTGTCATAAATGGATAATAGGAGTTAATAGAACAGAAGTACTTCATATCTCTTTTGCCTGTAAAGGGTTAACAAAATCAGTGAGCCTGGCTGTCACCTGACCAAAGGACCAATCAGGGGACAGGATACTTTCAAATCTTGAGGGAGGGAAGGTTTTGTGTGTGTTGTTAGATTTTGGTTGTTGTTCACTCTGGGGGCTCAGAGGGACTAGACGTGCAACCAGGTTTCTCTCCAATCTCTCCGATACAGGCTCTTATAAGTTCAGAATAGTGAGTACTAGGCAGATAAAGCGAGTTAGGCTTATGTTTGTTTTCTTTATTTGCAAATGTGTATTTGGCTGGAAGGAGTTCAAATGTGTATTTTGCTGAAAGGATTTTTATTTGTACTTGTATACTTAGGCTGGAAGGGTATTCCCAGTGTCTATAGTTGAAAGACCCTGTAACATATTCCATCTTAAATTTACAAAGATAATTTTTACTGTTTTTCCCTCTTTAATTAAAAGCTTTTCTTGTTTAAGAATCTGATTTTTTTTTTATTCTGGTGAGACCCCAGGGGACTGGGTCTGGATCCACCAGGGAATTGGTGGGGAGAAAGGAGGGAAGGGGGAGAGAAAGGTTAATTTTCTCTCTGTGTTAGGATTACTTTCTCTCTCAGGGAGAGTCTGGGAGGGGGAGAGAGAAGGAGGGGGGAAGGTGAATTTTCCTCTCTGTTTTAAGATTCAAGGAGTTTGAATCACAGTGATCTTCCAGGGTAACCCAGGGAGGAGAAGTCTGGGAGAGGCAACAGTGAGGGAAAGGGTTTACTTCCTTGCGTTAAGATCCAGAGGGTCTGGGTCTTGGGGGTCCCCGGGCAAGGTTTTGGGGGGACCAGAGTGTACCAGGCACTGGAATTCCTGGTTGGTGGCAGCGCTACAAGTACTAAGCTGGTAATTGAGCTTAGAGGAATTCATGCTGGTACCCCATCTTTTGGACACTAAAGTTCAGAGTGGGGATTATACCATGACAGCGGTGATGTGCGGGGCAAAGCATCAGCCTCTCCCCCTCCCTCCATGTTGCTCCTGGATGTGCTGCCCTGCACCACCTCTGAAGAGAGATGGGGCACAGTGCTGCAGGAGCAAAGTGAGTTCTTGACCCATGTTGGGAGGAGAGGGGTTAGGTGGCAGGCTCCAGCAGCAGGTCTTCAGGAACCTGGCCATGTGGTCGTGGGTTCCAATCAAGGGGCAGCAAGTGTTGACCCCCCCCCACAACTCTGGCCACGCAGTCCTGGCCTCCAGCTGCGGGGCTTCAGCCTCCGGCCCCTGGTTCCAGCTGTGCAGCAGCAGGTGCTGACTCCTGGCTCCAGTCCCAGATTCCAGCTGTGCAGTGGCAGGCAGTGGCCACAGGTGCTGTCCCCAGCCGCACGACGGCAGGCTCCAGGCAGGGGCTTTGGGCACCAACACCTTGCTCTGGCTACAGGGCAGCAGGTGTTGATCCCCGGCTCTGGCCCCCAGTTCTGGCCATGTGGTGGCGAGCACTGGCCCCAGGCTCCGGCTGTGAGAACCAAGCCCCTGGCACTGATCCCCTGCCCCAGCTGCACAGCAGCAGGCAACAACCCACAGCTTTGTTCCTGGGGTCCAGCACATGGTGGCAGGAGCTGGCCCCAGGTGCTGACCCCTGGCCCTGGCCATGCAGCAGTGAGTGCTGGCTCCAACCTCACAGCGGTGGGTGCTGACTCTTGACTCATGTGCTCCAGCACCCAGCACTGTGGCAGCAGGCACTAGCCCTAGGCGTCGACCCACAGCTCCAACTGCGTGGCAGCAGGCTCCAGTGCTGGCTCCAGCGACAAAGTTCCTGTCCCCAGCTCTGGGTTCTGGCTGTGGTCACTGAGCTCCAGCTCTGACCGCATGGCAGCAGACATCAGGCCCTGGCTCTGGCTATGCAATAGTGGGGCTTATCATCCATCCCCATCATCCCCAGCATTGTATCCATCCCCCTCATTGCCCTGGGCCCCAGCTGCCTCCTCAGGGCCCGCATCCATCCCACCATCGTCTCTGGCTCCTGCTGCCTCCCCCACCCGAATCCAGGGCTTAATCGGCCCTGGCAGGGCTGGCTCCAGGGTTTTTGCTGCCCCAAGCAGCAAAAAGAAAAAAAAAATAAAGCTGTGATGGCAGTCAGCTCTACTGCTGTCGCTTCAGTCTTTGGCGGCAATTCGACATCTGATCCTTCGCTCCAAGAGGGAGACAGGGATTTCCACCCCTCTCCGTTGGCCACCCCAAGCCCCTGCTTGTTGGGCTGGGGCCTGGAGCTGGTCCTGGGATTTGCTGAGAAAAGTGATATTAACAAACATGCAAGTATCACTTTTTACAGCAGACTTACTAGCTATCTGTGAAAAGTGATACCTGTACATTTGTTAATATCACTTTTCATTGCCTCCCAGATAGCTACTAAGTGTGCTGTGGTATTAACAAATCTACAAATAGCACTTTTCACAGCAAGCCCCAATCTAAGCCCTGGGTGGGGGGACTGAGGGAGGCAGCATTATTTTTGTTATTGAGTCTGCCAAAAAACCCTACAAATATACATTACAATGATTTGGATGTGAATCTGTCTATATGTAATTGTTTTTCCTAAAGCTAATTAAGCATTTTAGAGGAAAATGGTCAATGAGGCCAGCAGTGAGAGTTGGTGGCCACACTCTGAGGCCACCAAAAAATGTGTTGTGAGAACTCCTGGGCTACAGCACTCACTTGGTATATGGGACACCCAGGCTCAATTCCACTCTCTGCCTGATGTGTAAAAGGCAGGGTGAATAAAAAACAACTGGTTTCTTTAAAAAAAAATTATGTAAAGTCAGTGTTTATTTAAATCTGATATTTATTTTTATTTACAAAATTTTCTTTTAAAAATAAATCTATTTAAAATTATATTTGAAATTTTGATAACACACATGAAGGCCTAAACTTACTATCACCTATTAAAATAATTCAAATCTTAAAAAGTATTAAGCAGTTTGACATGTTTGCTGACAAAGTTTTAAAGTCAAACCACTGAACTGGTGGAAGCCACTGAGAGTCTCTGGAACTAGATTTTTTAGAAGTGAGGAAATAGCTTTTGACGGTACTAGTCTCTTCTGCAGTCTATTCAACCTGCTAATTTCAATGACTAGTTTATTCAAAGTTAAGAAACCAGTTGGTAGTTGAAAAAGCAGACAAGTTTGTTTTCCTCTTCCAAATCTATGAATAAAAATGAGGTGTGACAGGATGAGATCTATTAATTGTAAACTCTTTGAAGCACATGATGACCAGAAACTATCAGTTAAATTCACTAATTGCAGATAATACTTTCTGTGTTTAATACATCCCCTGGTTTTAAAGGCAAAGCATGCTTTGACAAAATTACTGCGTCCCTCCCCCACATCCAGCACATTTAAGGTAATTTTATTTAACTAAGCAGCAGCAGCAAAAAAGCTTTTTTTGTGCATTTCTAAATTGAATTCCAATTTCCATCCAGTTAGAACTTGACACAAATCACGAGTAAAAAAATCATTTAGCAAATAAGAAATGCATCATTTACCATATTCTAAAATAATAATATTAAAAAATAAGCTATATAATTACTTAATTAATGTGTCTTTCCTTCTGGGTAGCAAAAAAAAGTTCCAAATGTAGTGCGAAGGCTATATTTAGTTGCAAAGCAACTTGTTTTGTTACCAACAAATAGGATCAAACTCTCTTTAAAATTATATAAACTAAAAAATACAAATGCAAAACAAGACAGACATTATTTAAATCAAGGAATTTTGCTTGCTGATTTAAGTCACTTTGATTGGAATCAATCAGCCCTGGGAGAAGGGATTTTAGAATGGATTTTATAACTCTCTGGCGAGTTCCCTAACCACTGGACTAGAGATAGGCTTGGAAGGATTAGACTTTTATGGATAAATGTTGATTTCATCATACACACCTGAACCAGCACACAAATATTTCTATCTATAATAATCAAAATGTATAGGTAAGCAAAGCAAGAAAAATGCTGCTTGAGAAATTAGAATTTCAGTTAAGGCCATTTACTTTGTATATTTTGTCACATGTTGTGTGTGATATTTTGTCACATGTGTTTTAAGAGTTACAAAGTTTTAATTTTTTGAATCTCAGCATCTACTGTCATTAAATAGTCTAAGCCTACCCCCGATTATCTGACCCCCTACAATTTTGTGCAACTGTGAAAATGTATATTGATAAAAAATTGAAAAAACACTTTAAAATAACATTGATATTATCCATTAAAATTACCATCAATAAATAAAAACTGAATTCTCCCAAGCCTATCTATAGAGTAATTCTTACACTTTCTCTGGGCCAATGGATATTCAATATATAGTGGAACAGCTTCAACAAGAAAGACTAAGAAAGCCCCATGCAAGAATACTTGGTAGCCCAGAGGTTACTGCTCCCTCTTTCTCCTACTGTTTTTTGCAAGAGAAATATTTTAGGTGTACATAACACCAGGAAATGGTTCACAGCTCCAAACCCTAATCAGAGACAGAAACCTTCCACTATCCCAGAGATAGGTGGTTAAATCCCTTTGACAGGTGGGGCTTAAACCAAACTCCTTTTCTTGGCTTTTTCTATTAGCTTATTGCCCTGGAATTGGGGGGTATGAGTGTGCCCCAGATTTTGATTAAGCTAATTGGAACCAGCATTCAGCCACCATGAATTAATAAAATAGACCATCACCTAGTTAAGGGTTAATTTGAACAAGCAGAGCTTCTGGAGGCGTGTTCAAATACATTTCTAGACTTGCAGTCTCTGCTAATTAGGAAGGGAGAAAAAGAATCAACAATTTAAGACCGAAAGAAAATAAGTGGATGGGAACCTTGGGTTTGGGGCACTTTTGACACAGAAGCTTATTATGACTAAGATTGTTAGGAATGTTTGTTGATAAGTAGTTTGACATTAGGAGAAGCGATGACCCAGTAGGGGTCACTATGATCTGTATGTTTTGTAAAAGTTAGTTATAAAAAAAGACTACATAATATAGTGTACTTTGAAGCAGTCCTCTGAAGCTATCCTGAGAGGCATTTTTCCTGACAACTCACTCCCTGGTGGGGAAGCAACTGGCCATTGTTGAACTGCCGCAATTTACTCAATATCATCTGACTAGGTGCCTGTCTGTATCTCTAGGTGCCTTTAAAATCTGATCCTAAGTCATTTAGGTACTTCTGAAAACATTACCCTTTGACTTTGTGCAGAATCAAGGCACAATAAAACTGGTGTTAAAACATAGAACCTCATCAAATCCACATTCCATATAACAAACGCAAGATAACATATAGGGACCGTGCAAAGAGAGGCCTTCAAGCCAGAAAGGAGAGTCACACAGAGATATATAACTTCAGTCCAAATCTCTTAAAAAAATACACATCATGTATTCTGAAGCCCAATATTTTCCACAACATTCGCCCCTTGCCAGAGTTCCGATCTGCTACATTCATCTCCGTCAGGACTCCGTAGCCTGGCTTTCTAGAGAGTAGTGCAGAAGGAAAGGCCTAGGTAGCAGGGAAATTTACTGCTAAACTTGGCTACAAGCTCCCCTTCCTAGCACACCCTGGAACAAGAAGGTTCTGAGTAGGGTCACCTAGACAACCGCACAACAGCCATGGCCTGGGCAGCCTGAATGTCTGGAGAATAGAGTGAAAAAGACATAATTGTAAACAATCTTTGTCAAAAATATGCAGGGACAAATGTTCTGCCAATGAGCCTTTTCAGAGCTGTTGCTGTGGGGGGTGCAGGTGGGAATAGTGATAGCAATAAATAGAGTATTTTATTGTGATAGAATAAATTAGAAAAATTGTGGCATTTGGGGGTTACCACCACAGAATCTGGTGACATTGTTCTGCAGAGTACACAGGGACCTGTCAATGAACTATAAACCCTGTTGAAACAATCTCTTACCCTGGGTATCCTACTGAAGGACACAGACGTACTATCACCCATAGAAGAAGATCTTCAAAGAAATTTACACATTCTGCAAGCCTACATGGGCACTCTTGGAAAACACAAATCAGGATCTCTCAGAAGAAGGTTAGCACCAACTAACAGATTAAATTTTTCATAGATTCATACATTTTTAAGGTTTCAAGGAACACCCTATGTTCATGAGATCTGATCCTCATGCATAGCACAGGCCAGAGAATTTCATATAGGGATTCCCGCATCAACCAGAAATTATGGTCTTGAACTACAGCCCATATTTTAGAAACATATCCAGTCTTAATTTAAAGACTCAAAATAATGGAAAATCCACCACATTCTTAGGTGAGTTGCTTTAATGGTTCATTACCTTCACTGTTAAAAACATGCATCTTATTTCTAGTCTGAATTATGTAGCTTCAGCTTCCACTGCATCTCATCACACTTTTGTCTGATAGATTAAAGAGCCCTCTATTATCTGAAATCTTCTCTTCATGTAGATGCTTATAAACTATGAACAAATCACATCTTAACCTTCTCTTAGTAGATTGAGCTTCTGTAGATTCTCAGTCCCAGGTGGGTTTTCCAGTCTGCATATCATTCTTGTAGCTCTTTTCTGAACTCTTAACATTTCAACAACTTCATAACTCAAGGACACCTGAACCGGACGCCATATCCGATAATGGTCTCACTAAGCCACGTACTCAGGTAATACCTCCCCTACTACTACTTGACATTCCCCTACTTACAAATATAAGAATCAGTTTAGCTGTCTTATTCAGAGTATCGCAGTGGGAGTTCAAGTTCAGTTGGTTTCCACCATGGGCCCATAATTTTCAGTTGCTGCTTTCCAGGATACAGGCTCTGAACCTGAAAATGTGACCTACACCCTTTGTTCCTAGATGTATGATGTTACATTTTTCTGTTTTAAAACATATTCAAATAAGCCCAGCTAATCAAGTGATCCAGATCACTCTGTATATCTGAGCTGTCTTTTCACAATAAAGAGGACAATTCTGGTTAAAAGCCTATCTTGGTTAATGGGGCAAATGAAGAAATCAAATTTATATAAGGGGAAAACAGGAGCAGCAAATAGTAGTCAATATTAATTAGAATATAAGAAATGTAGAAAATTGATTGGGCTGGATAAATTTAATCAGGGAAAATTCCATGGCTGGCATGACCAAAGACAATGATCTAAAGAAACACTAATAATTGTAAAGGTTGTTGAGTGTCTGAGTTAATGACTCGAGATTGTCGAAATAACAGGCTCAGGTGAAATTATTTAATCTAAGATTATTAATCAGAGATTAGAGTACAGCACTATTCAGAAATAAATAGCTACATTACAACCCTTTGTTGTTAGACTAAGAGCTGGATACATGTCTTTCCTGCATCTGGAAGTGATGTGCAGTTTTCATTCCCACAGTTTAAGTTTTCATATCACTATCATTATACAGTAAAAGTTTTGTTATTCAGCATGTTAGCAGGATACGGGGTGTTAGTAAGTAAAAAATGCCAGTTAACTAAGAGAGAGGAAGTTTGGTTGTGAGAGGGGGCTAAGTGCTGGGGGTTGGGGCACAAAAGGGGGTGAAGGGTGTGGGCTTTGAGAGAGAGCTTGGGTGCAGGAGGGGGCTCAGGGCAAAGGGTTGGGGTGCTGGATCCAGATGGCGCTCACCTTGGGCAGCTCCCCACAAGTGGCAACATGTCCCTGCTGTTCTTAGGTGGAGGCCTAGCTAGGCAGCTCCGCATGCTGCCCCTGCCAAGAGCTCTGGCTCCACAGCTCCCATAGGCTGGGAACCTGCAGGTGCCACCCCTTGCAGCTCCCATTGGCCATGGTTCCTGGCCAATGGGAGCTGCAGAGCCAGGTCTCAGGGTGGGGTGGGGGCAGAGCCACCTAGCTATGCACCCCTCATGGCTGTTCCTCCACCTAGGAGCAGTAGGAACAAGCTTCCAGGGAGCCACATGGAGCCAGGTAGGGAGCCTGCCGGTCCTGCACCAACCAGACTATAAACCAGACTTTCAATGAGGATCAGAAATGCTGGTTTATAGAGCTTTCCAGTTGGTAAAGTGCCGGATAACACAGCTTTTATTTGTATAGAGTTTCAAGAATATTCTAGAAATATATGTTGTGATGTCATTTCTATACAGCAGAGGTCGGCAACCTTTCAGAAGTGGTGTGCTGAGTCTTCATTTATTCACTCTAATTTAAGGTTTTGCATGCCAATAATACATTTTAACATTTTTAGAAGGTCTTTTTCTATGTCTATAATATATAACTAAACTATTGTTGTATGTAAAGTAAATAAGGTTTTTAAAATGTTTAAGAAGCTTCATTTAAAATTAAATTAAAATGCAGAGCCCCCCAGACTGGTGGCCAGGACCCAGGCAGTGTGAGTGCCACTGAAGATCAGTTCACGTGCTGCCTTTGGCATGCGTGCCATAGATTGCCTACACCTCCTACACAGTCTCAGTTTACCTGACTCATGTGTGAAGGCATGATTATTTACAGCTGAGAGCACTAAGAATTCTTCAATTTAATCTCTCAGCGAGTCTCTCTTACCTCACAATCGTTCTTCCATGTTGATTTACTCAACAGAAAACATCTGCTATAACAATAATCTCTTATTAGTTTCCCTAGTCTATATATGCTTATGTCAGCATTTTATATATATGATAAGGAGATGGTTTACCAGAATATCTGGTGTTTTACAGCCATGAAGGTGCCCTAGAGTTATTAAATACAGCATCATGAATAAATTGCTAAATAGGGTTACTTATTGGTCAAGACCTGTGTTCTGGACAGATGTGTTAGAATTCAGACATACTCTTTGCTTAAGATAAAGGTTCTAAAGAATAGTAACTATATAAATTAATCAAATATACAGAAAGAAAGAACTAAAGGTATTATTATTATTTAGTAACAGGTACTAAACAAGGTCCATTACTAGATCAAGACTGTAAAATTGTTAACAATGAAGCAGAAAAAAGTCACATATGTTCAATAAATATTTCTGCTCTGTATTTGGAAAGAAGCAGGACAGTGTCCTGAGATCATGTAAAGTGATAACCATGGAGGATGTTGAACATCATCAGCTAGGGATGAATATTTTTAAATCAGCAAGCCCAGATAACTTGCACCCAGAAGTCCTAACAGACCTGTCTGAAGAGATGCCTGGCCCTCTGATGTTAATTTTTAATCTATCTTTGAAAATGGGGAAATTCCAGAAGACTGGAAAAGTACTAATGTTGTGCCAAGGAAAAGTGAGATGACCTGGGTGAGTATAGGCCAGTTAACCTGATCTCAATCCTTAGCAAAATCATGGGAAAACTGAAAATGAAGGACAGGATATAACTGATGCCACTCGATTTCATTGTTTAGTGAGACTGCAAATTTGTTGATAAAGATAATTGTGTAGATGTTAAGCACTTTTCAGAAGTCTTATTGTATGACTTAGTACTATGCAACATTCTGGTTAAATAGTTAGCATTATACAATAACAATAAAGCATGTATTATATGGATTAAGAACTGGCTAGCTGACCGATCTCGAAAAGCAGTCGTCAATGGCGAATCATCACTGAATGGCGGTGTTTCTAGCAGGTTCCACAGGGATCAGTTTGAGACCCAATGATATTCAATATTTATATCAATGATCAATATAAAAATCAATTCTGATAAAATATTGGTGACACAAAGATTGGTGAAGTGGTAAATAATGATGATAATAGGGCAGCCATGAGGAGCAATCTGGCCTCATTAGTAAACTGGGTCCAATCAAACAAAATGTGTTTTAATACCGCTAAATGTGGGGTCATTCTTATAAGAGTAAAGAATACAGGCCAAACCTACAGCATTCTAGGGGGCTCCTTGCGTAAGCTAGTCAATGGGAGATGCCAGAGTCCTGGAAAGCAGTGACTGTGAAAAGGTCATTGTGGACAGCTCAACAAAAGCACACAGTGGGATGCTGTGGCAAAAAGGACTAATGTGATCCTTGGATGTATGTACAGGGTAGTAGAGAGAAGTAGAGAGGTGATTTTACCTCTGTTTATGCATTGGGGGAACAGATACTGGAAAACTGTGTCCAGTTCTAATGTCCACACTTTTAAAAGAATGTTGAAAATTTGGAGAGGATGCAAAAAAGATCCACAAAAATAATTCAAGGACTGGGAAAAATGCCTTCCAGTGACAGCACTCAATCTGTTTAGGTTATCAAAGAGAAGAACAAGAGGTGATTTGATGAGGATGTATAGGTATGTTCAAGAGAAGAAAATAATAGATGCTAGGGGCTCTTTAATCCATCAGTGAAAGGCATAACAAGAACCAATGCAGGCAAATTCAAATTAGAAATAAAGCACAAAAATATTTAATAATGAGAGTGATTAACCACTGAACAAAATATCAAGGGAACTGGTGGGTTGTCCAGCTCTTGATGTCTTCAACGTATGACTGGATGCTTTTTTGGAAAACATGTTTTAGTCAAATACAAATTAATAGGCTCAGTACAGGAGTAACTAGATTAAATCCTGTGCCCTGTGTTATACAAGGGGTCAGACTAGATGATCTAATGGTCCACTGTGTTTTTTTTAATTCATGAATCATTATGTACCAGTCCTCCAGTTACTGTTTCATTTGCAAACTTTACCAGCAGTGGTTTTATGGTTTCTTCTAAATTATTGATAAAGAGATTGGTTCGTACTAGGCCAAGAACTGATCCCTGGGAAAACCCTAGACACATTCCTTTAGGAGGAGATTCCCCTTTTATGTTTACGCTGGAGATATATCAGTTACCTAGTTTTTAATCCATGTAACTAGTGTTACATTAATTTTGTTTAGGGCTAAATTTGTAATCAGCACTAAGTCAAATGTCTTACAGAAATTTATTATGTAAATATCTTTGTCAACCCAACTAGTAATCTCATTGAAAAATGATATCAATATTGTCTGACAAGACCTATTTTCCACAAAACCAGTCTGGGTCCAGCTCTGCTATATGGATCTCAGTATGGAAGGGCATATTTATTGAAACCAAGTCTGATTTCTCTGTGTTGCATTTTCTAGATGTAATGAATTATGCCATTTACAGTAGTATAAAAAAATTCCAGGGCCCCAGCCTGCAGTCCTCATTCAGGCAGAACTCTGGTTTAAGGATCTGGTCTATAAATTAAAATTTTTACCACAAAAGCATTTAGCATTGCAACTCAAAGTTACATCTTGAAATGTTACAATATATAAATCCTAAACTGTACCTGCTAGTACAGTGAATATCGCAGCAAAGGCGTTGAGCTTTAACCCATCAATGACTGTAGTGTAGTAGCACACTTCGATTGACATCAAAGTGGCTCCAGTTAGCAGCAAAATGATATAGAGTAGCTCTGCTACAATAGACAACCACAAAACACCTGGAACGACAAATCAATAGCACTGATATTAGCAGCCGTTACAGACATTTAGTACATTTCTTTCTTTCTTCATTTCTATCTGTGAGGGTGCCCAGGCAACGTCTGGCTTTAAACATACTTAGATACCAAACAGACATTTTACATTAGGGTTCATCTTAACAGATAAAGAAAAACTGATCGTAGAACTAAAAATTAATGGTAAGTAAATTACCAGTGATCACATTTATAATGTGCAAGCAGAACAGAGACCAGACCAGTGATACATATACTTGGTGCTTTAAAAGGGGAACTTTCACAAAGCAAAAATAAATTTAGAACCAAATGATCTGGTTGGAGGAATTTAATCAGAAAAATGTGACAGATAATTGGCAATTGCTTCAGACCACTTTACTAGATCCCCAGAAAGCAATAATCCTACAATGGAGCAAGAAGTCAGTATTGGTTAAAAAACTGATCTGGTTTGGAGGAGAAGTGAAGGCAGCTACAATAAAGTTAAAAATAATATATAACAAATGGAAGAAAGGAGAAGCTGATAGTGATGAAAATAAATCAGAAGCTAAAAACTGTAGAAAACTGATAATGGCGGCAAAAGGAGACAAGCTGAAACCTATAGCCTGCAAAGTTAAGAAGGAATTTTTACAATATATTAGGAATAAAAAGAATCCTAACAGTGGTATTGGTCAGTTAATAGATGTAAATGGTAGAATTATCAATAATAAAGCATAAAACAGATGTGTTGAATAAATATTTCTGTTCTGTATCTGAGGGGAAAAAACGGATTATGTAATCATATCACGTGATAATACTATTTCCATTCCACTAATGTCTCAAGAGGATGTTAAACAGCAGTTACTAAAGTTGTACAGGTCCAGCCAACTTGCAACAAAGAATTTTAAAAATAGCTGGCTGAGTAGCTCACTGGACCATTAATACTGACTTTCAATAAGCTTTGGAGGACTGGGGAAGTTCCAGAAGACTGGAAGAAAGCTAATGTGGTGCTGGTATTTACTAAGAGAAGATCCGGGTAATGATCCTGTCAGCTTCACAACTATCCCAGGCAAGATAATGGTGCAGCTGATAGAGGATTTGATTAATAAAGAATTAAAGGAGGGTAATAGAGTTATTGCCAATCAACATGGGTTTATGGAAAATTGATCCTGTCAAACTAACTTAATGATCCTTTTATATTGAGTTTAAAAGTTTGGCTGATACAGGTAGTAGTGTTGATGAGATATGCATAGGCTTCTGTAAGGCATTTGAATTGTTACTACAGGGATATTTTGATTAAAAAATTCAAAAGATATAAAATAAACATGGCACACATGAAATGGATTAAAAACGGTCTAACTGCAGCTAATATAAACCAAGAGATAGATCAGAATAGGAAAAGGTGCAGACAACAAAAATGATTAGGGGTAAGGAACAGCTTACATACAAGGAGAATCTGAAGAAGTGGGTTTTTTACCCACGAAAGCTTATGCCCAAATAAATCTGTTAGTCTTTAAGGTGCCACTAGACTCCTTGTTGTTTTTGTGGATACAGACTAACACAGCTACCCCCTGATACTTGATACAAGGAGAGATTAAAGATACAGGGACCATTCAGTTTAGAAAAGAAATGACTAAGGGCAGATATGATAGAGGTCTATAAAATCATGAATGGTGTGGAGAAAGTGAATAAGGAAGTGTTATTTACCCCTTCACATAAATACAAGATGTAGGGGTTACCTGATTAAATTAATCTCTTTGCCATCCTGAGAGCACTCTCTGTGGGGCAAGGAAGCTGAAACAGCATTGGGGCAGGGGAAGTACCCATCTTCAGAGATGCTGGATACTTTTAATTGCCACTGGCAGGTGTGAGTTGTGAAAGCACAAGGGACAGCAGTGGAGTTTCTGGGTGAATACTTGGAGGGGACACTACCATTCACTGGGGGAGTGTGTGTCCCAGTTTGCATTCTGGAAGGGAGAGCATGTGTGAGACTCTCGGTTCTAGACTGTCAGGTCTGGTGGTGGTTGTGGTGGTTTAAGCCAGACATAGGGTCAGGACTGGGCTGACGGCAGCATGGAAACCAGGGGAGGCTGTGGGTCAGAACTGTGATCAATGTTTGTAAATAAGCCAATTCAAGTTTGTAGTCAGAGTCTGGATGCAGACCAAGTGCCAAAGCTGGGTTGAAGTCAATGCAATGGTCTTGGGGTCAGGAGGTGGGTGCAGAGCTGAAGCAGGTCGGGAACAGGGCTGGATCGGGGTCAGGGTAGGGCGCAGACAAGGTTGAAGGAAGCTTCAGGAAAGGTTGGGGACAGAAACAGGGACAGAATTGAAGGCAGGTTGGAAGCCGAGGGAGTCTGTGACACATGAAGCATCAGGGGAGTTCCTGGCTGGGTAGTGTTGTTGCACAGACTAACTTGCAGCTCTGGTGGGGTCAGGGAAATACCTGTTCCTGGGGGTCATCTGACCCAGTTCCTGCTCTGGTCTGTAGCATGGTGAGTCACTTCAGGCTCTGTTGGAGGGGTGAGTCATATCACCTGAGTGAGTAGCCCTGGTCTGGTTGTGGGGTTGCCTCACCTTACCCTCCTATGAGGGTGCGTCCCAGGCATTCCTGGGACTGGTTTGTTGGGATGGGACTGATGCAAGTCACAGATCAGGTTAGGGCCACGGATGTTGCTCTCTGGCTCCCATGAGTGCTCCTCTGGGCCATAACTTTCCCAATCTATTAGTTATAGGAGCTTCTCTGAGGACCTGATTCAGTAGTTATTATTCCTGACCTGGCACCATGGCTGGAGGAGAAAGAGCTTTTGTTCATCCTGACAGGGAGTTGTGGGTGTGCTATTTCAGTAGGGAGACATGGAACCCAGGGTGTACTCTCGCGGATGGGCAGGGGGTAACTGGAAGCAGAAAATGACCAATTTAATTTGCTAAATGACAAGGAAGGGACCAAGGTACCAGTAGTCAAGTTTGTGTAAGAGACATGAGGTGTCCACGTGTTTTGTGTAAAACCAACACTGATGGGAGGTTTGGTCTATTAGTGGTGGTCAGCAAACCATTTTTAGTCTGCCTTGGTGGCGTCAAGCTTACTTCCTCCTGGATATGAAGGAGGCATTCAACCAGATCAGAGGCTGCAAGGATGTGGGAAGTTGAGGTTCATGAAGGGTAGAACCCGGGGTGGAAACTGTAGCTGGAGAAAAAGGGGCTTTGCTGAGTAGACTTATGTTTAGAATTGTTATAGGCAAACTCTGCAAAGGGTAGGAGTTGGACTCATTTGTCCTGGTGGAAACCACCACATGTCTGTTCTGACTGCCCATCCATTCGGGCATCACAAGTAGTGGAGAGATGTAGATCAACCCCTAAGAGGCAGAAGAGCTCCCGCCAAAGGTGGGTGACAAAATCCGGTCTGCGGTCTGACATGATATTGGAAGATAACCCATTCAGCTTGCAAACATGGTCAAAGACAACATGCGCTGTCATTTCTGCCATGGGAATCTTACAGCAGAACATGAAGTGAGAATCTTGGATAGGAGGTCTACATCTATGACTATGGTTCTGGAGTTAGGGAGCTCCACAATAAAATCCATTGATATTGATTCCTGGGGTTGGGATGGAATACGCAGGGAGATCAAGTAGCCCAGCAGCTTCATTGGGGTACCTTCCTACAGCATGGGAACCTTCACATGAGTCAATGTATGATATCACAGAGGTGTGCAGTCTAGACCACCGGAAATGTCACACAATGAGTTTTGTGGTCTTCCATGTCCAAAATAGCTGTTCAGAGGGGAGTTGTGGCATAGTCGGAGTGTTGCAAGATGGTATTGGCCTTTGGGAGCATAAACACAGTATTTGAATGGAAGTACTCCATTTCTAACAGAGAAGCCTGGGTTGGGCTTGGTATTGTGCAACATCTGTTTACTCACAAATGGCAGCTCTGTAGAGAGGATTTTATAAGGGATAAGAGGTCCATGTTCACTAATACATTAGTGAAATGGTGGGGCTTCAGGATGATGGACGGTCCAGATGGTCCTTTCTTGCCATCAAGATCCTTCCCCTTGTGGGAAAATACATCAGACTTGCCATTTGCCTCCAGACCAATAATGCAGCGTGAACTTCAGACAAGAACAAAGAAATAAACAGGGACCATTGGATTTGGCCTTCACGGATCACAAGTGTTCTGAGTTTTTATGGTCAGTGAATACCTGGATTGGGAAATATGCACCCTCTGAGAGGTGATGCCACTCTTCAAAGGTGGTCCTGGTGGCTAGCAGCTCTTTGTCATAGATTTTGTAGCTTTGTTCTGTGGGACTTAGCTTTCTGGAGTAGAATGTTCATGGATGGAAAATGCTTGGTGACACTCTGCGATTCTAACAGTGCTGCCCCAATGGCATAATTGGAAGTGTCTGTCTTGACAACAAAAAGCTGGGATGGGTTTGGATGCTTCAGTATAGGTGCAGAGATGAAGGCCTTCTTTAGTTGCTCAAGAGCGCATTGGGCCTGTGACTGCCAGTTGAATGCAGAATTCTTATGGAAGAGTTAGGTAATGGGGGACACTACCGGGGTGATGAACCTCCAATAGAAGTTTGTGGATCTCAGGAAGCATTGGATGTCACAGGTACTCTTTGGCAAGGCCCAGTCCACAGTGGTTGTGTGGATACATAGTGATCTCATTAGGCAAGATGACATATTCCAGGAAATCAATGGTGGTGCAGTCAAACTCACATTTTTCTGGTTTGGCATACAGGTAATTTTTCCTGAGGTGATCCAGCACTTGTTGGACATGTTGGTCATGCAGAGTCTGATTTTCTAAGAAGATGAGGATGTCCTCTAAGTAGATCAGAATGAACTGGTCTACAATGTCTTTGAAGATATTATTCATGAAATACTGGAATGTAGCCACGGTTTTGGAGAGGCCAAAGGACATAACCAGGTACTCACAGTGGCAATATCTGATGCAGAAAGCTGTTTTCCATTCATCACCCTCCCGGATGCAGACCAAGTTGTATGCACCATGCAAGTTAAGCTTGATGAAGATCTTTGCTCTACTGACCCATTCTAGGAGCTCATAATCACCAGGAGAATATCAAACTGCATAATTTCCTGGTGGTCTCCTATCTCGACCTAGAGAGGTGCTGTTTTTTAGGAAACTGGTCGGAAGTCAGCATACTACCAACAATAGTCTCCATATGCTCTGGGACACGCTTCTTCTACCTGGACAAATGGCTGGCTCCATCACAGGTGAAGTCCATAAAATTTCTGGACAACCCAGAGTTGATCAATGAAAGCAGGATACAGCTTACTTCAGACGTGGCTGGGACCCAGAGCTGAAGGGGGATCTGCTGGTGTGGATGGTGGTGCTCCAATGGTGCATGGGCAAATGTAGGCTGCAGAGTGGATCCATTTGGGAGTTTGCTGTCTACATTAGGTCCAGCCATGACTCCTCTACCAAGGCTGGATCGAGTGGTTTTCTGGCACTGTAGCGAGTCTGGGATTGTGGGAGCACCCTGAGGTGAAGTGGCTACTTTCCCTGCAGAACAGGCAAGGCCATTTTGGCACCAGTAATCCTTCTGTTGGTCTGTGATGAACTCCACTGGTGACATCAGTTTGCATGAAATCAAGTCATGGGGCCCTTGACACTGGGCTGGGAATGGTTGGAAGCCTATTTCTTTTCCAGGCAATGCTTGAGCAGCTGGTTCTTGATTCTTATGCAAAGCTTGATGTAGGGTACCAACTCAGCATGGGGGGAGAGAGAGAGAGACCAGAGCCAGATCCTCCTTTACAGTTAATGGAAGGTGAAGAGATATTTGTGGAGTCTCATTTCCTAGAAGTGCTACATACATGGACAAGCATAAGATAACCCATTGTTCATTAGAAAATAATCTGAACTCTGCCACTGTGTCCCGTGGCTCAAAGGGGAAGGAATCCTGCTCTTACAGGGTAGCTGGAATTCCCTTGTGTAGAGGGAGGTTGGCATATCCAAGTATACACTACCCTCTTCTTGCCTCCAGGAACCTGAGTAGGCATGGCCAGAGCCTGGGGAGCCTGAGCTGATAGAAGAGCCCTTTGGGAGTTGTTCCAGCCAGGGTAAATTAGAGCACCCCTGAAGTTACCCCAGGACTGTGAAGCAGTAAGTTAGCAGAGAGCCACCTATGTCCCCTCCCTGAGCCTCACTAAGCAGAATTCAGAGTACCCTGTTCATCCTGCTCAGCTAATGCACTACCTGTTCCCCACTGAGATGAGAAGGGAGCTGACGTGTTAGCAGACAAACTCACGGATAAGGATAAAACATTCAAAAAAAGTTTATTAACTACACAAATATAGATTTTAAGAGATTATATGTGGTAGGCCTAAAGATCAGAGATAGTTCCTTATGAAAATAAAAAGTAAATGCGCACTCTAAATCCTAAACTTTTAGACTAAGTAAGAGTTGAACAAAACAGCTTTTCTCACCCCACTGGATGTCTAGATACCTTTAAAATCAGGTCCAATACTTTGGAAACTCCCACTCTTATATTTTATCAGATTTGGGCTTCATCTTGGAGTCTGGAAAACCCAAATAAAGCCCCCAAAGCCTTCAGAAGAGATTAAAGGGGATATTTCCAAAGGCACAAAGGCAAAAATATTTAGAATGCTAAATGTAAAGTAGGAAGGTTACAAGGCCCTGAAGTACTGGAAATATATATTTACCTCGATCTTCAGGTGGAGTCAGACTGATAAAACTTCTACATTTCTCACCTAAAAGACATAGACAAATTTTAAGTTTAAAAATAAAATGCAGAACTACATGACTACAATGCAAAGAAAGGCAAAATGTCCTCCTCTATTCAAATTGTCATGAAAGACATTTCACTGAATGCGTGTGTAAACATACATGCTGGTTTTAGTTTAGAACTGCCCCAAGAAGAGCACTTGTTTTACTATACCATGCACTATATTTTCCAGCCCAAACTAAGTGAATGAAACACTAAATTTATGATAGTAACTGTATAAAACTCAGGACATTAAGAGGCCACGTTCCCAAACAATTATAAATCAGATTGGTAGCCGTGTTAGTCTGTATCAGGAAAAACAATGAGGAGTCCTTGTGGCACCTTAGAGACTAAAAAATCAAAGAATCATAGAATATCAGGTTGGAAGGGACCTCAGGAGGTCATCTAGTCCAACCCCCTGCTTAAAGCAGGACCAGTTCCCAACTAAATCATCCCAGCCAGGGCTTTGTCAAGCCTGACCTTAAAACCTCGAAGGAAGGAGATTCCACCACCTCCCTAGGTAACCCATTCCAGTGCTTCACCACCCTAGTGAAAAAGTTTTTTCCTATTATCCAACCAAAACCTTCCCCACTGCAACTTGAGACCATGACTCCTTGTTCTGTCATCTGTTACCACTGAGAATAGTCTAAATCCATCCTCTTTGGAACCCTCTTTCAGGTAGTTAAAAGCAGCTATCAAATCCGACCCTTATTTTTCTCTTCTGCAAACTAAACAATCCCAGCTGCTCCTCATAAGTCATGTGCTCCAGCCTCCTACTCATTTTTGTTGCCCTCTGCTGGACTCTTTCCAATTTTTCCACATCCTTCTTGTAGCGTGGGGCCCAAAACTGGACACAATACTCCAGATGAGTCTTCACCAATGTCGAATAGAGGGGAATGATCACGTCTCTTGATCTACTGGCAATGCCCCTACTTATACAGCCTAAAATGCCGATAGCCTTCTTGGCAACAAGGGCACACTATTGACTTATATTCAGCTTCTCGTCCACTGTAACCCCTAGGTCCTTTTCTGCAGAACTGCTTCCTAGCCACTAGGTCCCTAGTCTGTAACAGTGAATGGGATTCTTCTGTCCTAAGTGCAGGACTCTGCACTTGTCCTTGTTGAATCTCATCAGGTTTCTTTTGACCCAGTTCTCTAATTTGTCTAGGTCCCACTGTATCCTATCCCTACTCTCCAGTGTATCTACCACTCTTCCCAGTTTAGTGTCATCTGCAAGCTTGCTGAGAGTGCAGTCCACACCATCCTCCAGATCATTAATGAAGATATTGAACAAAACTGGCCCCAGGACCGACCCCTGGGGCACTCCACTTGATACCAGCTGCCAATTGGACATGGAGCCATTGATCACTATCCATTGAGCCGAACGATCTAGCCAGCTTTCTATCCACCTTATTATCCATTCATCCAGCCCATACTTCTTTAACTTGCTGGCAAGAATACTGTGGGAGACCGTATCAAAAGCTTTGCTAAAGTCAAGGAATAACACATCCACTGATTTCCCCTCATCCACAGACCCAGTTATCTCCTCATAGAAGGCAATTAGATTAGTCAGGCATGACTTGCCCTTGGTGAATCCATGCTGACTGTTCCTGATCACTTTCCTCTCCTCTAAGTGCTTCAGAATTGATTCCTTGAGGACCTGCTCCGTGATTGTATTTGGGCATACGCTTTTGTGGGCTAAAACCCACTTCAGCAGATGTTTTACAGATATATTGATGGGAACAGGGGAGTAAACAGTGGGGAGGAATGCCTAGTTTATTTGTTTTGTTTTGGAGAGCTTGTTTTTTTAAATGAGATGAGAAATTTGGTTGGCCAATATAAATGTGTTGACATAATATACGTATACTTTGTAAGGCATTTGACTTAGCGCTGTATGACATTCTGATTAGAAACTGAGCCCAATACAAAATCAATGCAGTATCTAATACATTAGTTAGAAACTGGCTAACTGTGTCAAATGTGGAGGTGCTTTTTAATAATTATTAATACTGGATCTGGATCTGCCTCTAGTGTGATGTGTCTGTACCATCTATGGGAATGTGTATTTCACCCTAAGAGGCTAACTGAGTAGCAGAGCCTTTCAATCTAGCAAAAGATGGAGGAGGCCCTTTCTGATAGTCTAAGGGTCTGCCTACCTGAATTACTGTGTCCTCACTGATGCTGTGCTCTTCTCCCCCTACCCGTGTGTGTATCTTAGACTTCTGGGGCAGAGCTTGTTGTTCTTTGTGTGACATTCTAGGATTCATTCTCAGTGAATTGTCGGAGAACTTGTCTGTCCTTCTGGACACATGGGGTGAATTGTGGGAAGGCACCATAGGGTTGTTTAGCCTGTATCCACACTGAAAAGTGAAAGCAGTGCCCAGGCTATGGTCTATAGCCCCCTCTGGACTAGCTAGCCTGGGTATCAAGCAGCATCAAACTCAGGGGAGAGGGTTTGCATGTGGAGGGGAGGGAGGTTAGCAGCATCACCCAAGGAAGAGTCTGAGTTGGATCTCCAACGAAGACAGACCCTAATAGTCACCTAACATCTTACACTGAAGAGTCTCTTAGCCTACGTCCACACTACAGCTTTAAATCGATATTAGTAAAATCGATTTTATAAAACAGGTTTTATAAAATCGATTTTACGCGTCCACACTAGGGCACATTACTTCGGTGGTGTGCATCCATGGTCCCAGGGTACCATTGATTTCCGGAGCGGTGCACTCTGGATAGCTCAGTAAAAGAATAGGACCAATAACTTTGATATCCATCCACACTAACCCTAAATCGATTTAGTAATATCGATTTTAGGGTTACTCCTTTCGTTTAGCTGGAGTACAGAAATCGATTTTAAGACCCCTTAAAATCGATTTTAAGTGCCTTGTAGTGTGGACGGTTACAGCGTTAAATCGATTTAACGCTGTTTAAATTGATTTAACGCTGTAGTGTGGACCTGGCCTTTAATCCCAGGGGGAGAAGCCTTAACTGCTCTAGCCCACACTCCTGGAGGAGCATTGCTACCAGTCTGAACAAGGTTGGTGAGATTAAGAGGACCAGATTGAGAATAAGAAACACAGAAGGATCTGGGCTGTCTAGGAGAGAATGAGTCATTTCTCTTCAGTTTCTATAACTGAAGAGGAAAGTCTTTCTAATTTAGCTTGTAGGGAAGCATAAGATTAGATAAAACTAAGTATATGTGTGGGATTTTTGTTGTTTTCAAATACCCTTTCTCTAATGCTTTGTTCCAACTACTAAATAAAATAGTCATTCTCACTAGTTACAGGTTCCTGAATGTAAGAAATGTGTGTGCCTGAACCCAGCCAGATCTGCAGGCTGAGAAGCCGTGGTACATTGGGTAGTGCACTTGGGACCTGGTCTAAAAGTGGAAGAATTCTGAGATTTCATCCTGATACAGGTGAAGGAAGATGCCGAACACCTTCGAAGGTGCACTCAGAGAGATCACAAAGGGAACCACCATGCAGGTAGCTACATAACTGTGGTGCTAACCAATAGATCTCAAAAAGTAATTGTAGATTAGCAATCATCATCCATGATAGATGTTTCTAGAGGGGTCCTCCTGAGATCTAATCTTGCCCTAATGCTATTCAATATTTTTTTACCAATAATCTAGAAGAAAATATAAGACCACTTCTGAAAAAAGTTTGTAGGTGACTCAAAAATGGTGAAACAGAACATGATAATAAGGATACATCAGTTATAAAGAGTAGTTCAGACTGCATAGGATATAGCCTAATGCAAGGTCATACACACATGAACCAGAAGATAGAACATTAGAAAAGGATTTAGATGGCATAATGGAGAACAAATGCAGAGGAGTTCCCAGTGTGAGGCTGTGGCTTTGATGCCCAATGCAATACTTGGATGAATAAACGGGAATATTGAGTACCAATATGGAGGTGATACATTATCTGTGTACGGTACTAGCAAGACCATTGTAATCACTGGGATTGCTCAGTAAACCTAGGGTGCCAGTCGAGTGTGAGGTGTACCACAACCCAGAGGTGGTGTAATAATTGGGCTGACAAATTTATCTGAATTGTGAGCTCAATTGTAAAAACTATGAGAACGTTTATAATGTGTCACAATAACTTATAACAATAAATATTAATGAGAAAAGGTGCAAAAGGGAGACAAAGACTGAATTAGTACAAACAAAAAGGTCAAATAATATAACTCAAGGACTGTGTTATGATCAAGTTGGGTAAACAAGAGAAATGTGAGACTGGAAATTAATGAACCAAAATTGGTGTGTCAGAATTTAGGCCAAATTGGTGAACTCCTTTCTGGGGTCCTCAAAAAAGATTTTAGGGGACAATTGCTGACTGAAAAAAGGGAAAGGTGCAATCTTCACCATCATGGCTACCACACTCTCTGTCTCCTGGGGCTCCAGGATCCATCATGACACCATTATACCTTTATCATCCTGATCCTGAGAGCTGTCCTGACCAGAACAGGCAGAGAGAAGGATCCAGGTGACATCATCACATTCACTGGGTCCAGTTATATCCCAAACACCACCTGGGATGTGAGACTTTGTCACATACGCACACCCGTGCACACACACAGTGTCCTTTAGCCAGGATTGTATATTTTGCAACACTGTGACCAGAAAGGCAAATAAAATCAATTCCCTAAACAGTGTGATGCTGGTACAAGTTTCCCAAGTCTTGGTGTGGTTGATCACACCATGTGTCATGCTTATGTTGCTGGACCTATATTTCTCCATCAGTGAGGTTGCAAGTGAGAGTCAACACCAGAGGCAGAAGCTGCATTTTCTACCTTTGCTGTTGTTTTCTTTTTCACTCCTGTGTTTGTCTTGTTTTGTCTTCTATGAAGTAGGATTGGACTTTAACAACCATAGCAACAACAGCTCTATCCCTCCTCAACTAACTTTTCTTTTCCCCCAAAAGAACAGCTATTACCATTTTTAATATCATCTAAATGACTGTCAGACAAGGGCAGGCAGTTCTTCTAAAGACTCTTTCTACCTAAAGGGAAACGGAATAAGGGTTGTTGTTAAATGAAAACATACTTAATACTTTACATTTCAAATGCTTTAACAGTTTCTCCTTTCTATGTATCTTTAACTAAAAGATTTTCGACAGGTTGTTTGCCATTGTACTGAGCAGGCTGAGATCTCCGCAGAGTTTAAAACTGTTTAATGCTGGGCATTGCCAGGGTTGTGTTAAAACCTTTGACTCTTTGGGCCCATTTAGTCCATCTAAATTAAATACAATGGAAGCAAACATTGTAGGTACTTAAGCAGCTAGGCCTTGGAATCGCCAGTCCTTATGCGGCTCAGTTACTGCTCAGACATGTGGCTAAGGGCAAGGGTATTTAACTAGGGCTGGCAGGAAATGGAAAGGTTGCAAATACCCTAGGTACTGAGACTGTTACAATTCAAAGTGACCAGTAACAGATCTTGTTGGTTAGGGCATAATGACAAACATTTTCAAATAAATTCAGGGAGATTTGTGGTCTCTGGTGGGAGGGGAAAGAGTTCCAAGCTGGTGCCAGACTCTGTCTCTCCCAACCTCACCCCCATATACCCTAACTTCATCCCTCAATCCCCTTTGTAGCTCAACTTTACCCTCATGCACCCCCATCCTCTAGGCACCCTCAACTTCACCCCCATGCACCCACAACTCCATCCCCCATGCACCTTGTGATGCTGCAGAAAAAGGAAGATGTAGGTTCCAGGGTGCTGCTTTGAGTACAGAGCACCACACATGCTTACACTAAGGTCTGGTCACTGATGTATCAACGCGGTTTCACAGTTGTGATAAACCTTACACAAAGTATTCCTTGTAAGGTATCAATGGAAAATGGAAAAGTTGTGATCTGTTGAGCAATGTTATCCTGTTTATATGCCTGTATTGTCGTTGTATATGAAGCTATGAATCTTTGCAATGTATTGGCATCTCAAACATGTTGTGTTCCTGGATAACATCCACAAGATAGATTGATCCAGAGAGACTTATTGCAGGCTAGCAGATTTAACATCACTGCTACTATCCTGATCTAGAGACTCTGAAATCAACTGTAATGTATATGATTCATTTTAACCTTTTAGTAACGCTCTTCTTTTCTTTTTTTATGAATAAATCTTTAGTTAGTTTACTAAAGATTGGCTGCCGACTCTATGAGTGCTCTGGGGCTGGAGCACCCATGGGAAAAAAAGAATGACTGCTCAGCATCCACTGGCAGGCCCCGCCAATTAGGTGCACCTCTCTCCCCAGCACCTCCCACCCACCGCTGTTCAGCAGTGGCCAGGAGGCACTGGGGGGAGGGGAAGGAGGAATGTAGGAAAATACAGTCTAGGTGCAGCTACTATAAGGTGGGTTAGTAACTGGATGGAAAACCATTCCCAGAGAGTAGTTATCAGTGGTTCACAGTCAAGCTGGAAGAACATAATGAGTGAGGTCCTGCAGGGATCAGTTCTGGGTCTGATTCAGTTCAATAATCATCATCAATGATGTAGATAATGACACAAACTTATGAAGTTTGTGGATGATACTAAGCTGTGAGGGGTTGCAAATGCTTTGGATGACAGGATTAAAATTCAAAATGATCTAGAGAAATGGTCTGAAGTAAATAGGATGAAATTCAATAAGGGAAAATACAAAGTACTCCATTTAGGAAGGAATAATCAGTTGTACACATACAAAATGGGAAATGACTGCCCAGGAAGGAGTACTGTAGAAAGGGATCTGGGGGTCATAGTAGACCACAAGCTAAATATGAGTCAACACTGTAACACTGTTGTGGCAGGGATGGGGGGGCCAACATCATTCTGGAATGTATTAGCAGGAGTGTTGTAAGTAAGACACAAGTAATTCTTCCACTCTACTTCACACTGGTCAGGCCTCAACTGGAATATTCTGTCCAGTTCTGGGCATCACATTTCAGGAAAGATGTGCACAAATTGGAGAAAGTCCAGAAGAGAGCAAGAAAAAAGATTAAAGATCTATAAAAAAATGGGTTTATTTAGTCTGGAGAAGAAAAGAGTAAAAGGGGATATGGCAGGCCTGCACAACATACAGCCCGCGGGCCACATGCGACCCGCAGAGGCTCACTGTGCGGCCCCCGCCGGGATTCAAAAGGCTTTAAGCTGCCCGCAGCGGCGGGGAGCCCAGAGCTCTTTAAATCTCAGCTGCAGCCGGGATTCCAAAGGCTCTGAGCTGCCCGCAGCAGCGGGGAGCCCAGAGCCCTTTAAATCTCAGCCGCGGCCGGGATTCTTAGGGCTCTGGGCTGCCCGCAGCAGCGGGGAGCTCAGACCTCTTTAAATCTCAGCCGGGGCCGGGATTCAAAAGGCTCTGAGCTGCCCACAGTGGCGGGGAGCTCAGAGCTCTTTAAATCTCAGCCGCGGCTGCGATTCATAGGGCTCTGGGCTGCCCACAGCGGT
Source organism: Gopherus flavomarginatus (assembly GCF_025201925.1). Lineage (NCBI taxonomy): Eukaryota > Metazoa > Chordata > Testudines > Testudinidae > Gopherus > Gopherus flavomarginatus. The sequence continues at coordinate 25,853,128 of NC_066628.1, forward strand.
GGGGAGTCCAGAGCTCTTTAAATCTCAGCCCCGGCCCGGATTCAAAAGGCTCTGCGCTGCCCGCAGCCGCGGGGAGTCCAGAGCCCTTTAAATCCCAGCCGTGGCCGCGATTCAAAAGGCTCTGAGCTGCAGGCACCCACGAGCTCAGAGCTCTTTAAATCTCAGCTGCAGTCGGGATTCAAAGGGCTCTGGGCTGCCTGCAGCCGCAGAGAGCCCAGAGCCCTTTAAATCTTAGCCGCCAGGGCTGGCTTAAGGCCAATTCATCCAATTCCCCTGAATCAGCCCGCCCCTAAGAGGGCCACATGCCCAAGCCTCAGTACGGTGTACCTCCAAAAGCCAGTGCACTGTAGCAGGGTGGCCCAGCTTCCCCAGGGGGCAATTTAAAAGGCTTGTGGCTCCCAGGCCCTTTAAATTGCCACCAGAGCACCACTGCTGGAGCCCTGGGGTAGGGCTGTGGGGCTCTGGGGGCTATTTAAAAAGTCCAGGGTTCCCATCGCTTCTACCGCCCCGGCACTTTAAATAGCCACTGGAGCCCCACCACTTCCCCAGGGTTCCCGTGGCTATTTAAAGGGCTGGGGCAGTAGAAGTAGGGGAGTCCCGGGCCCTTTAAATACCCCCAGAGCCCTGGGGTAGTGGGGGTTTTTGGGGGCTATTTAAAAGGCTGGGGCTCCAGCTGCCTCTGCTGCCCCGGTCCTTAAATAGCCGCTGAAGCCACACCACTTCCCCAGGGCTCCCGCGGCTATTTACAGAGCTGGGGCAGTAGAAGCAAAGGAGCCGCGGGCTCTTTAAATAGCCCCCAGAGCCCTGGGGTAGTGGGGGGGTCTCCATATGCCTTTGCTGCCCTGGTCCTTTAAATAGCCCCCGGAACCCCCTCCACTTCCCCAGGGCTCCTGCAGCTATTTACAGGGCTGGGGCAGTGGAAGCAGGGGAGCCCTAAGCCCTTTAAATAGCTCCTGAGCCACAGGCTGCTACTGTTACCCTGGTGGGGGAGGCAGGAGGAGGGGGCACTCACCATACAGGATGGGCTGTACCCCCTGTACCTGCACCAGTTGCCCGCAGTCAATCCCTGCCGCACCTCCTGCCCTGCCTGCACCAGTTCCTGTCTGCAGCCAGCCCTGCACTGGCTGCCCACAGCCAGCCCATCTCCAGCCAGCCCCTCACCCCCTGCCTTGCCTTCAGCCCTGCACCAACCCTTGTCTCCAGCCAGCCCTGCACCCCCTTCCCTGTCTGCAGCCAACCCCTGCCGCACCCCCCTGCCTGAAGCCAGCCAGTCCTGCACTCCTTTGTCTCCAGCCCTACCAACCCATGCCGCATCCCCCCTGTGGCCCTGCCTGAAGCCAGCCAGCCCATCCCACACGCCGTCTCCAGCCTGCCCCACACCCCTTGCCCAGTCTGCAGCCAGACCCTACCTCCAGCCACCTGCCCCCCACCTCCAGCCAGCCCCATGTGCACTGGTCCCTGTAGTTCCCAGGGAAGTAACCCTGCACACCTGCTTCAATGAGGTGGGCAGGGAGCAGCTGGGACCCACACGTGCACCCTAGCACACCCTCAGGGAGTGGCAGAGCTCATTTCTAGTTCAGACACATCTTTTTAAAAAAGAACTTTAGGTAGGGTTAACATACATCTGTACTTTCCCGGACATGTCAGGCTTTTTGGATCTTAAATTGCCATCCAGGAGGAAAATACGGATGTATGGTAACGCTACTGGTACAAAAAATACATACTGTGGCAGAACTTTTTATAGGGAACTGGTTGCTAAGAAATGAAAGGCTTTTTTTTTTACATGTTTTTTTTTTCTTCAGTCATCCCTGCCGGGGCCCCGCCGAAAATGTTTGAATTGGGCCCGCACTTCCTAAAGCCGGCCCTGCCAGCTGCGGACGGGATTCAAAGGACTCTGAGCTGCCCGCAGAGATTCTCAGCCGCGGCTGAGATTTAAAGGGTTCAGGGCTCCTCGTCACCACTGGCAGCCCAGAACCCTTTGAATCCCAGAGGCGGCTCCCACGGATGCGCTGGGGCTGGGATTTAAAGGGCTCAGGCTCCCCTCAGCAGCAGGAGCTCTGGGCCCTTTAAATCCCTGCCCCAGCCCCACAAAGCTCCGGGTTCCCGCAGCCGCCGGAGCCCCGGGCCCTTTAATTTGACCCTGAGGGCTCCCAGCCAGCTCTTCAGCTGGGAACCCCTGGTTAATTTAAAATCAAGTATCACCTCCCCACCCCCAACCTTCTTTTTGGCTCACAGCTGTTTTGGTGGGGCGGCACTGGGAAAGGAGGGTTTGTTTCTGCAGGGCTGGGTGGTGCTGGGGCAGAGTGTTCCCGCTGGGCCGGGGGGGGGGCTGTTTCCGTGGGGCCGGGGGGTTTCAGCCCTCAGCTGTTTTCTTTGGAGTAATGTGGCCCTCGCCGCTTTACGAGTTGTGCAGGCCTGGGATATGGTAACAGTTTTCAAGTACATAAAAGCTTGTTTTAAGAGGGAGAAAAGGGAGAAGAGGGAGAACAATTGTTCTCTTTAATCTCTGAGGATAGAGCAAGAAGCATTGGGCTTAAATTTCAGCAATGGCTGTTTAGGCTGGTTCCTAAATGTCGAGGTGGTTAAGCACTGTAATAAATTGCCTAGGGAGATTATGGAATCTCTGTCACTGGAGATTTTTAACAGCGGGTTAGACAAACACCTGTCAGTTTAGAAAATACTTGGTCCTGCCATGAGTGCAGGGGACTGGACTAGATGACCTCTCAAGGTCCCTTCCTGTCCCACAAATTCTATGTTTCTATGATTCTAAGAGTGAAACGTTTACAAGCAAATAAAAGTGAAAACATGCATCTAAAAGTCTGAAACTTAATCTTCTAAGTTTTGGTTCCAGGCTTTGTTAAGATGGTTTTTCTTGCCCACAGTTTTCCGGCAAGATGGTCAGAATCTCTCCCAGTGACCTAAAGATGCTGGTGCCTTTGTTTTCTTAGGTGAAAGACAGAGATTTAACTTGGGGTTCTCTGCCCCTCTCTCTTATAATCCAGTGAACCTTTGAAGTGGATTCTTCTGAGACTTACCCTGTATAGTAAAGTTTATTCAAGTAGTAAAGGCAACATAGAGTCTGGTGTTGAAGGAGGCTCCATGGTCTTTCTCCTCATCTGTGCTTGCTGAAATGCAACATTGCTTTTTCTCCTGCCATCTCTTCCCCCTGCTGTCTCAAGGACCCTGTTTATTACTTATTTATAAATTAAGGTAAAATTTAAGATAAACCTCAATAACAACTTTTGCCTAGGTAGGGTTATGTGGGTTTGAACATGTGATGATAACATCATACAGGGGATTCATAACTTGACATACAACATTGCTGCACACAGCTCACCATATTATTGACTAGCAAGTTATTAGTTTTCCAGTGATACCATACAAGGCATATTTTGCACAAAGCTTGTTGCAGTGGTGTGTAGGGTGTGAATACAGGGATGCTTTTGGTTACGCTCCCCCCTTGCAAAGCTGCAGGAGGGCTAGCCACTGCTTAACCAGAAGCATGAGCCATGTTTCAATCATGGGGGCCACTATTGCCTAAATTTAGAGACTGTTGGATGTGTCTGGCTCTCACACTCTGTCTCTAAACTCCCTTGCAACACTCCCTTGTTTGCTAGCTCCTCTGGTTGCTTAGGAGCTGGCTTTTTAAACTTCTGATCCTCAGTAGCCATGCCCCCTTATCAAGGGATCCTACAGGAAGTAGGGATCAAAGGATGGCAGGCTAAAACCTTGTAAGGAAGCTCTCAGCCTTGCCTAACAGGCTGCTAGGCTCAGCGAATGGCTCCTCAGACAGACCACACTATAAACTTCCATCAAGCAGCAAATGGCAAGCAGCAAGCACACAACAACAAACAAACCGACAACAAACTCACTCCAAGTGTCACATAGTTGCTCCTCCTTTACCTGGAGAACTCCCTCACAAAACTCCTGTTTGCTTCTGTTCACTAGCTTCTTTATCTGTTTTATAAGAGCTGTTCAGCAGTTCTGCTTCAAGCAGCTTAGTACACCCACACTACAAATGATCACAAAGCAGAACCACTCTTAAACATTCCCACACTTCAGAACATAGTACAATGTGGATGTTGGGAAAGGGGACTACAGGGCGGGTCAGAGATTCTATGGCCAGAAGGGGTCACTGTGATCTTCTAGTCTGACCTCCTGCATAGCTCAGGCCAGAGAACTTTGCTGAATTAATTCCTCTTTGAACTGGAGCAGATCTTTTAGAAAAACATGCAACCTTGAATTAAAAATTGCCAGTGATGGAGAATTCACCATGGCCAATGGTGGATTGTTCCAATGATTGATTACCCTCACTGATAAAATGTTGTCTTATTTTCAGTCTGAATTTGTCAATCCTCAAATGTCAGCCATTGGCGTGTGTTATATCTTTGTCTGCTAGATTGAAGAGCCCATTATCAAATATTTGCTCCTCATGAAATATGTGTAGACTAATCAAGTCACCCCTTAGCCTTCTCTTTGTCAAACTAAATAGATTGAGCTCCTTGAGTCTATCACTATAAGGCAGGTTTTCTAATTCTGTCATCATTCTTGTGAGTCTTCTCTGAACCCTCGCAAAACATCAACATCCTTCTGGAATTGTGGGCATCAGAGCTGGAGACAATATTCCAGAAGCGGTCATACCAACATCAACTACAGAAGTAAAATAATCTCTCTACTTCTACTCAAGATTCCTCTGTTCATGCATCCAAGGCTCCCATTAACCCTTGGGGGCCACTGCATCACACTGGGAGCTCAAATTCAGCTAACTATCCATCATGATCCCCAAGTCTTTTTCAGAGTCACTGCTCCTTAGGATAGAGTCCTCCATCCTGTAAGTATGGCCTACATTCTTTGGTACTTGTTGTATATATATTTGCATTTGGACATCTTAAAACTCATATTGTTTGCTTGTTTACTTTGCCAAGTGATCCTGATCACTTTATATCAGTGACTTCACTTCTTCATTATTTGCCCTTCCCCAATCTTTTTGTCATCTGCAACCTTTATCAGTGATGATTTTATGTTTTCTTCCAAGTCACTCGTATACATATTGAATAGCATAGGGCCAAGAACCAGTCCCTGCGGGACCCCACCAGAAACACCCCAGTTTGATGATGATGATGATTCCTCCTTTACAATTACATTTTGAGACCTGTCGGTTAGCAAGTTTTTAATCCATTTAATGTGTACCATGTTAATTGTTTACTATTCTAGTTTCTTAATCATGATCTCATGCAGTATCAAGTCAAAAGCCTTACAGCAGTCTAAGTATATTATAGTAACATCCAAAGAAGTGAGCTGTAGCTCACGAAAGCTCATGCTGAAATAAATTTGTTAGTCTCTACGGTGCCACAAGTACTCCTGTTCTTTTTACAATTAACTTTGTCAACCAAACTTGTAACCTCATTTAAAAAAAGATATCAAGTTATTTTGACAAGATCTATCTTTCATAAAATAGATTGGCATGCTGATTAGCATTAATGCTATTGCCCTCCTTTAATTCTTTATTAATCAATAAGAGACCACTATAGGGAGCATGGGAGAGGCCAGGTCCCCATCTCTTGTGATGTAGTTTGTGATGTCCATGGTGTGGAGAAGAAAATGGACCCCTCTTCCCCAGCTTCCTTTCCCTTCATAACTTTGGTTCACCAGCCTAACCCTAAACACAGTTATGCCTTTACGAGGGCTAGTTGAACATTTTGTGTTAACTTGTTTTTGACCGAGAATTGAGTTTTAAACTAAATGAAATTTTTCATGAAATATGTCTGTCTTCCTTTAAAATGTTTGATTTTGATTGGAAAACTGAAAAACCCCAAACCAAAAGTTTTTGGCCACAAAAATGAATAGTATTTTTAACAAAAAAAATAAATAATGAAATGTGTATGATCAAATAATGTATGCACACCTTTCTGCAATAGAGAGGAGTTGAGACTAGACAGTGGATGCAGCTAATAGTGACAAGCCGAGGCCCAGTGTTTGAGGAATGGGCTGGCACTGTCCTGCTAAGTGCACAGAATAAGAACAGAAAGTTCACATTGATTCATGAAAGGACAGTTCCTGTGGCCCAGGGGGATTTGGCCTGACATTCTGCCTTGGACCCCTAAGCAGCAACTCCAACAAAAGCTGGGAAATCCAGAAGTCTTCATACAGCACCTTTCCCCACTGACATCATATACTCACACTCACTTTCTGCTCCTCTAGAGCCCCTTCCTGGCTGAATGATGTGTGTGCATGATTGGGCTGGTAGGTGGATAGCCACCCCCAGGGTACTCTATGGAAAAGGGCCAATCCTCTAACAAAGGAGAAAAGAATGCACAGAGGACTGTGGAGCAGAACTAAGGTGACCAGATAGCAAGTTTGAAAAATTGGGATGGGAGGTTATGGGGGATAATAGGATCCTATATAACACAGAGCCCCTAATAACCAGGATGGTCCCAATAAACTCAGGACATCTGATCACCTTAAGCTGAACAGGGAAGACTGGGGCTGGGATGAGAGTGGAGCAGAGCTCTCCATCCAGTGGTGAATTCAGAGAATGGATTTGCTCTGTAGTGCTACCTATCTGTGTGTTGAAGCATTTGCTTGGGCTAACATGGTAGCTATTCCAATCTGGGTAAAGCAACAGCTGCTACAGATGAATTGGGTGCTGGGGACATGCAGTGGCAAAGGAGTTGGGCCCCAAGGGCATACAGTGGAAAAGAATAAAGGGAGAGTGGCCTCACCATTTGGAGGTAGGTGAGAGAACCCTCCCGCTTTGAATCAGGGGCCAGAGATGAAGCTGAGGGGAACTTAGGTGAAGACTCTCAAATTATTTTTTCAAAATGTTCATTGTGAAAACAGAGTTCCCTTGACAGGTGGTGGCTCCTCCAAACTCTGTCACTTTGCTTTCCCTCCAGGTGATCTAAAGAATGCCCCTGCTTCCTGCTCCCATAGATTTGTGTAAACTTGGCTCCAGCCTCTTGCGCTCATAGGTCAGTCTCAACCCCCCTATCCAGATTCTCTGAACAAAGCTCATTAAATTGATTCCCATCAGCTTGTCCTTTTAGCCACTCACAGCACAAGATAGAAAAGCTCTCTCCCTTCTGCAGTCTACAGGGATCACCCCCTCCAGAATGTCTCTGTTTCCCATCTCCTAATTTTTGTTCTGTCTTTGCAGAGGGGCTTCTCTGCTGATCCCTGTTGTTTATAATTTAAGAAGTCAAGCCCAGTGCACAGCAGAATTGGGATCCCCAGATTTATGGCTGCTAGTTGCTGAGTGTAAACGTAAGTCGTTGGGGCTCGGCCCTCTCAGGGGCCGCTAGGAGCCAGGGCGCCTCACTACAGACGGCAAAATAGGTCAGGGTTCAGACCCCTCGGCAGGGGTAGAGCCAACAGATAGTCTCTAAGCCCAGGCCCTGGGGCAGGGTGGGGCACCAAGCAGTTCAGAGCTCAGCTTCTTCAGCAGGGACTGAGCAAACAAGTAGTCTGTAAAGCCCAGGCCCTGGCTCAGGGCGGGGCAACAAACCGGCACAGGGCTCAGACCCTCAGGCAGGGGCTGAGCAGCAGTTCAAACAGTAAGTTTATAAAGAAGGCCTACTCAGGCCAGCGAGTGGGGGAGTCTGCCACCCTTAGACGGGTGGCAGGGGGAACGCAGGCCCTCCCACTCCACTGCGTCCCAGGCCGGGGCCCTAGCAGCAGCCAAGACTCGCTGCTGTCAGTGGGGATCCTGGCCGCAACACACTGACATTGATTCAGGCTCTCTGGGAGCCAAACCAGGGTCGGCTACCCCCGGGCCACTTCCGTCCTCCCCCTCTCTGGGTACCTGTGTTTCACTGGCATCTTCCAGCAGGTTCCAGACCATGGGTTCCTCAGGATACCGGGCATAGGGAAGCTCAGGCCGCTCCTCAGGATACTGGGCACGGGGCAGGCTCGGCCAGTCCTCCTCAGGATACCGGGCACGGGGCAGGCTCGGCCAGTCCTCCTCAGGATACCGGGCATGGGGAAGCTCAGGCCGCTCCTCAGGGTACCAGGCACAGGGAAGCTCAGGCCAGGCGGGCGCTCGGCCACCCGCGTCTGGTCTCTTCGGCGGCTGGCTTCCAAGTGAGTGCCGGGGCTGTGCTTTTATACTTCCTGTCCCACCCCTTGACTTCCGGGGGGCGGGAACGGGTGGCGGTGGCTCCGCCCACGTTGGAGGCTGCAGGGGCTGTGTCTTTATACTTCCTGTCCCTCCCCTTGACTTCCGGGGGCCAGGACGGGGCAGCAGTGGCTCCGCCCACGTTGGAGGCTGCAGGAGCTTGGCCCTCTCAGGCGCAGCTGGGAGCCAGGGCGCCTCACTACACGGCCCCCCCCCCAAAGGCTGGCTCCCGTAAAATGGGGCCAGACCCTTACATACCCCCCAGGCGAGAAAGAAAGTCCGCTTTTCCATGATCCTTCCTGGCCCTATGGAGAACGGTGAAGGCATAGGGCTGCAGCGCCAGGTACCATCGCTGCAGCCGCATGCTATGGTCCTTCATGTTTGCCAACCACTGGAGGGCGGCGTGGTCGGTGACCAAGGTGAACAGGGCCCCAAGGAGGTAGTACCGCAGGGCGTCGCAAGCCCACTTCGCTATAAGGGCTTCCTTTTCAACCACGGCATAATTTTCCTCTCGGGGAAACAGCTTCCGGCTGATGTAGAGGACCAGATGCTCTTCCCCGTCCACCTCTTGGGAGAGGACAGGCCCGAGCCCCACCTCCGAGGCATCCGTCTGTAGGATGAACGGCTGGCTAAAATCAGGGCTATACAGGACTGGCTCATGGCAGAGACCTGCTTTAAGCATTTGAAAGGCCTCGTCACACGCGGGGGTCCATTTCACTTGTTGCAGGCTGTCCTTGGTTAGGAGCCCCATCAAGGGAGCGGCGATCGCTGCGAACTGGGGGATGAACCACCGATAATACCCGGCCAGCCCCAAGAACTGACGTACTTGGCATTTTGTGGTTGGCGGGGGACAGGCTGCAATGGCCTGAACCTTGTCCATGAGGGGTTTCACCTGTCCATTTCCAATGGTGTACCCCACGTAGGTGGTCTCTTGCCAGCCGATGCGGCACTTCTTAGGGTTGGCCGTTAAGCCGGCTGCCTGCAGGGACCTCAGGATGGCTGTTACCCGCTCTAAGTGGCTCTCCCAGTGGCGGCTGTAGATGACCACATCGTCCAGATAGGCCACCGCGTAGTGCTGATGCAGCTGGAGGAGGTGGTCCATCAGGAGCTGGAATGTGGCCGGGGCCCCATGGAGGCCAAAGGGCATACGAGTAAATTGATAGAGGCCCATCGGGGTGGCGAAGGCCGTCTTCTCCCTGGAAGTTGGATCGAGCAGGATCTGCCAGTAACCCTTACTTAAACCCAGGGTAGTAATATACCGGGCCTCTCCTAGTGGGGCCAACAGCTCATCTATCCAGGGCATGGGGTAGACATCGAATTTGGAGATGGCATTGACGTGCCTGAAGTCGATGCAGAAACCTTGGCAGCCATCGGGCTTCGGGACCAGCACCACGGGGCTACGCCACTCGCTCTGCGAGGGTTCAATCACCCCCAAGTCTAACATATTCCATACCTCCTTGTCAATGACCCACCTCCTATGATAGGGCAGGGGCCGGGTCACGCCCCGGACCACCACCCCAGGCTCCGTCTGAATCTTATGGTGTACGAGGGTGGTGTATCCCAGATGGGCCGTGAAAATGCGGGAGAATGCTTGTAGGAGGCACCGGGTTTGCTTAAGCTGGGCCTCCGTCAGAGTCTCCCTGAGCTGGGGCCCCTCTGGGTCCTCGGTGTGGGTTACTTGGGGTCCTAGCTCAGGTTCTGGTGGGTAGGGGTTAATCAGAAGACCTTCTCATTCCCGCCAGGGCTTGAGAACGTTGATATGGTATCACTGTTGCTTCTTCGCCGCTCAGGCTGGTTGATCTCATAGGTGACTGGTCCTACTTTCCTAACCACCTCATACGGTCCTTGCTACCGAGCCAGGAGATTGGACTCGTTGGAGGGAAGAAGGAGAAGGACCCAGTCACCTGGTTGAAAGTCGTGGGTCTGTGCGTCCTGATTGTAGCTCTGGGCCTGTGTTTCTTGAGCGGCTTTTAAATCCTTTCGGGCCAGGGCCCCCGCCTGCCTCAGACGCTCCTGCAGCTGGATCACGTACTTCAAAAGGCCTTGGGCGGGGGATGAGGTTTGCTCCCAGGTTTCCCGCATTAGATCCAAGAGGCCCTGGGGCCATTGGCCGTACAGCAGTTCAAATGGCAAAAATTTGGTCGATGATTGGGGAACCTCTCGTACCGCTAAAAGCAAGGGTGGGAGTAGCTGGTCCTATCGGCGGAGGTCCTGCTGGGGGAATCTGCGCAGCATGTCCTTTAGAGTCCAATTGAATCTCTCGACCAATCCATTGGTCTGGGGATGGTATACCGACCTCCGCAGTTGTTTGATCCCCAGGAGTTCACACACTTGGCGTAGTAATCGCAAGGTGAAATTAGTCCCCTGGTCTGTGAGGATCTCCCGGGGCAGGCTGATGCGGGCGAAGACCTTCACCAATTCTCCTGCGATAGTGCGGGCTGTGATGTTTCGCAGGGGAATCACCTCAGGGAACCGGGTGGCATAGTCCTACATAACCAGGATGTACTGGAACCCCGCAACGCTCTTATGGACGGGTCCCACTAGTTCCATAGCCACGCACTCAAAGGGAGTCTCGATTACAGGCGTGGGCACTAGGGGTGCCTTGGGAGTTCATGCTGGGGCGGCCAGCTGGCATTCTGGGCAAGAGTTGCAGTACTGTTTTACTTCCTGATATATACCCGGCCAAAAGAAGCGCCTCAGTATCTGGGCTAGTGTCTTGTTGTGACCCATGTGTCCGGCTGCTGGGACGTCGTGAGCCAGCTTCACGACCGCCCACTGATGACATTGGGGTACGAGGAGTTGGGTCCGGGGCTCCCTGGTGTGCGGGTCCTTCTCAACTCGATACAGGCGATCTCGTCGCAGCTCAAAGTGCGGCCACTGTGCTGCCCAGCCGGGGTCGAGGACGGGCCCATCCATGGCGGTCAGTTGTTCGTATGCCCGCTTGAGGGTAGGGTCAGCCCTTTGGTCTTGGCAAAAATCCGTGGGGGCCGAGGGATCCTCCCCTGCTCCCGGGCAGATGTCCTCCAATCCTTCCGGCCTGCTGGCGGGGTCGGGGGCCTCCGGCTCGTCTTCCTCGTCTTCGGGGGTCTCCCCTTCCAAGGCCGGCATGGGCTCTGGGCCATCCCCGGTGTGGTGGCGTAGGACTGCAGGAAACTCAGGCCAGTCCCAGCCCAGGATCACCGGATACACGAGTCATGACGCGAGGCCCACCACCATCAGCCAGGTGACCCCATCAATCGTCAGTTGGGTCCAGGTGCTGAGGTAGGGTCCATGTCCCCATGGATGCACTGTAGCTGGATTTTTTCCAGGCGGGCATCAGCCGGGGGACTCAAGCGTTGCCGGATCAACATCTGCCCACAGCCCGAGTCGAGGAGGGCCGTTGTTGGGTACCCCTCAACCATCACAGGCACGGTGATCTTGGCTGCCTGGGACCGGCGGGCATGGGCTTCCCCTGAACAGACCTGGCCTAAGGTGCACTCGAGTCTGGAGCAGTCCCTCTGCAGATGGTGATACTCCCCGCAGGAGAAACATGGCCCCTGGTCTGCTCGTCCGGCCAGAGGTCTGGTCCCAGGAGTGTCCATCAGAGGGTTCCGTGGGCCCCCCCTGCGCCGTTGGAGTCGGAGTCCAAGCGGATCGCCCGGGGGCCGCTGTGGTGTGGGTCCGGGCCTCGGCCCCCCGACATGAAGCTCGTCCATCAGTCCAGACAAGTGCCATCTTTTTCTTAGAGCTAAGGCGCTCTTCCCCCGAAGGGGCTGCCCGAACCGCCAGGCCCACCAGTACTTCACCCGCGAGGAAGTCCTCCATCTGTGAGACGGCGGCGGCCATTGTTGCAGGCCGATGGCGGAGGACCCAGGCCCTTCCCCGTGGGGGAAGGATGTGGGTGAACTGTTCGAGCACCACTTGCTCCAGTAGCTCCTCCATCGTCCAGCATTCTGGCTGCAGCCATCACTTACAGGTCTCGCGGAGTTCCTGGGCCACCATACGGGGTAGGCCAGGCTTCTAAATTGCTGTCAGAATGTCTCGAGACTCACATCTAGAGCGTCTAGGACCGCGGCCTTCACCTGGTCGTAATCCTGGGCTGCCTCTGCAGACAGGCAGCGATAGACCGCCTGAGTGGTCCCTGTCAGGTAGGGGGCCAGGATGGCAGCCCACTGGTCGTGGGCCCACCCTGCGACGACAGCCACCTGCTCGAACGTGACGAGGAAAGCTTCAGGGTCATCGCCAGGGCCCATCTTCATCAGCTGGATCGGTGGACTGGGCCGCATGGCCCCATCCGTGCTCCTCGGCTGGGATCCCTCGGGGGCGGACCAAGTCGCCACGAGCTGCTGGGGGCATTGGCGTTGGAACTCCTGGTTTTGGGTGATCAGCTCTTGGAGCAGCTGGTGCTGCTGGGTTCCCAGCTGCTCAACAAGTTGCTGTGCCTGTTGGAGGTGGGCGGCCTGCTGCTCCAGCTGCAGCCACGACTGGGTCACCTGCTGTCGCTCTTGATTCTCATTCAAGAGGGCAAGGAGTTGCGACAGATCCATCTCCCGGGAGGGGAGTCTCTCTCCCCCAGCCTCCTTCTCACCGGTGTAGAGAGCTCATGTCCACATCCTGGGCGGAATTCCTCAGAGAAGGCATCATGTGTAAACGTCCAGCATTGGGGCTCAGCCCTCTCAGGCGCCGCTGGGAGCCAGGGTGCCTCACTACAGATGGCAAAAAAGGTCAGGATTCAGACCCCTCGGCAGGGGTAGAGCCAACAGACAGTCTCTAAGCCCAGGCCCTGGGGCAGGGCAGGGCACCAAGCAGTTCAGAGCTCAGCTCCTTCAGCACGTACTGAGCAAACAAGTACTCTATAAAGCCTCGGCCCTGGGTCAGGACGGGGCACTAAGTAGTTCAGGGCTCAGCTCCATCAGCAGGGGGCTGAGCAAACAATTTATAAAGCCCAGGCCCTGGGTCAGGACTGGGCACTAAGTAGTTCAGGGCTCAGCTCCATCAGCAGGGGGCTGAGCAAACAGTTTATAAAGCCCAGGCTCTGGCTCAGGACGGGGCACTAAGCAGTTCAGGGCTCAGGCCCTCAGGCAGGGGCTGAGCAGCAGTTCAGCGAGGAAGTCTATAAAGCCCAGGCCCTGGCTCAGGGCAGGGCAACAAACCGGCACAGGGCTCAGACCCTCAGGCAGGGGCTGAGCAGCAGTTCAAACAGTAAGTTTATAAAGAAGGCCTCCTCAGGCCAGTGAGAGGGGGAGTTTGCCACCCTTAGAAGGGTGGCAGGGGGAACGCAGGCCCTCCCACTCCACTGCGTCCCAGGCCGGGGCCCTAGCAGTGGCCAAGTCACACTGCTGTCAGTGGGGATCCTGGCCGCAACACACTGACATTGGTTCAGGCTCTCCGGGAGCCAAACCAGGGTCTACCCCCGGGCCACTTCCAACCTCCCCCTCTCTGGGTACCTGTGTTTCATCGGTGTCTTCCGGCGGGTCCCAGACCATGCGTTCCTCAGGATACCGGGCACAGGGCAGGCTCGGCCAGTCCTCCTTAGGATACTGGGCACGGGGCAGGCTCGGCCAGTCCTCCTTAGGATACTGGGCACGGGGCAGGCTCGGCCAGTCCTCCTCAGGATACCAGGCACGGGGAAGCTCAGGCAGCTCCTCAGGATACCGGGCATAGGGAAGCTCAGGCCGGGCAGGCGCTCGGCCACCTGCACCTGGTCTCTTTGACGGCCGGCCTCCAAGTGAGCGCCGGGGCTGTGCTTTTATACTTCCTGTCCCGCCCCTTGACTTCCGGGGGGCGGGAACAGGTGTCTGTGGCTCCGCTCACATTGGAGGCTGCAGGGGCTGTGCCTTTATACTTCCTGTCCCACTTCTTGACTTCCGGGGGCCGGGACCGGGCAGCGGTGGCTCCGCCCACGTTGGAGGCTGCAGGGGCTCGGCCCTCTCAGGCGCAGCTGGGAGCCAGGGCGCCTCACTACACTGAGGGTTTGACGTTTATAGGTCTGGAGTGATCTGAGTTTCTTTCTTCTTTCTCTCTCTCTCTTTGGGACTACAAAGGCAGAAACTGTAGTAACTTGGATATCTGGACTTATAGTGTGCACCATACTTGTACTAAATAAACAGCCTTATTTTACAAAGATCTAAGATCAATCAGCAGTTTCATTTTATGGCAAATTTCATTCTATGCCATCTAGGTGTTTAGGGTTACTCAGAGTGGGGCTAGGTTATGTACAACTGTTTATGATTAATAAATGGCCAAGTTGTTCTTCAGTGGGGAAAAATGCACCTTCTGCCTTTGTTTAGTAGTGACAGCATCACGATGAAAAGAAAATGAGCAAATTTCATCTCTTTAGTGGGAGGCACAGAGAATGAGGAAACCCAGAAAAGAGAATCCATTTCTTTTACAATAAAACGTCATTTTTAGCACAAATTCAGGGCTTCTCTTGAAATTCTTTACTTAGAAAACACTCCTCACATTTCTGTAGTATTTGCACAAGATCTGCTGTAAATTAACATGATATGTACATTAACATGACATTTTAAAATAAGAAATAACATTGCTTGTCCTATTTTGCAATCAGGGATCTAAAAAGATTATTGCCATCAGACACATTTATTTTAATCCAGTTCACAGATAATATCAGAAAAGTAAAAAACAATTTAAAACCTCTCTCATTAAAAGCCTTTTAACTTGCTGCTCTCACCAGAAGAGCAAATCTTGTTAATTTCTAATGGTGGTAGCCCTAGTCAATTAATGCTCATCTAACCATTTAATGCTAATCACTGAAATCAAGAATCTGCACAGCAGTCTGCCGTTCTAAACTTCATAACAGTATTTCCAAGAGTTTAGCTGAACATGTTTCTTACCAATCCTTGCTGAAGCTTTGCATCTTCTCCCTCTGGAGAAGTGGCACCCTTGTGCTGATACCTTTCCCGACTACAGCAGCAGGAGAACAGGGAGCAGGAGATAATCAGGAAGCATTTGTCTAAACATTTTTTGAAGTAAATGTGTCTGGCTGTCACTCACCTTCCCCATTAATAATCTCCTCACATGAATACCAGATGCCAGCATGAAACTTTCGGTCAATGAACTTGTCATCGCCTGTCTCCCAGATATATTGAACGGCGTTGCTATTGTTCAGATCAGAGCTATTGAAGCGGATGCAGTGAGTCCCTTTCTCCTGATCTGTACAGAAAGGTTTTGCAACTTTTCTTGTCCCTTCACACCAGTAACTGCTGCTAAATGCCGTGATAGAGAAGATTAATGAGAGAAAACTGAGCGAGAGTGCTGCTGAGGCTCTCTGCCGTCTGTCCATGCCCATGTCTGAAATCTGCCCGCTTGCAGGGCCAGCATCAGCGTTAAAGTGTGCTGAAAAAGCCAGTGATAATGCTTTTCATCTGGTTGTATGGGGAAGCATTCACTGAAATTCACTCTTCAGTTCTGGATTTCCACCAGTGAATTGTACCAGTCTGGCAGTTAAGATGATAAGCAGAAATCGTAGGCTCATTGTTTGGCAAGAAAGAAAACAGGACGCAGCAGATCTGTCCAGCCAGTGAAACCTGTGCAGGAAATGTAAAGGGGGGAAAGGATCCTGGGAGTGTGTCTGTTGAATCACAAGACAAGAGATTAGTCTGTATCAGCAAAAACAATGAAGAGTCCTTGTGGCACCTCAGAGACTAACACATTTATTTGAGCATAAGCTTTCATGGGCTATCCCAAGCACAGGTGTGTGATACAGACAACGTTCCTGACTAGGGAGGGCAGCTCAGGCTTCAGAACTTCTTGTTCAATTTAATACTAATTATGGCAGGAGTGAATGTTATTTGTAGGGGGATTCTTAAGAAGATGAGCCCTATCCCTGAGATGGAGCAAGGGGAGTGCTCCGCAGCCCAGGGGGACAGGAAATCTGCCAGGAACCATACCAACTACAAAGGCAAGAAGTGTGTGTTTGCCTTTGTCATTAATGGAGCCACTGCAGGCTGCCCCCGGTACTGCAAAGTGCCTCCATGGAATGCAGTTTGGTAAAGCAGTGCAGAGGGCTGAACTGCCCGAGGTGCCATTCCTTCTGCACTGATGCCAATCCTGACCCTTCCCCAGGAAAAGGAAAAGTTGGCTGGAGTACAATCCAAACAAGTGAAGAGATGTGTCACCTCTTACTCTGTGACCCTGATTGCCTCACAATGCCTTGCTACTGAAGCTGTCTGCAACAAGTTATCAACAAGCAAGCACTCTGTGTCTATATACTGGGCAGCTTGGGTCCAACACTTTGGGTCTTGGAGCCCTCCTGCAACATCATAGACTTCCATTGTTCTCCACCGGCCTTGGTTAATGCCCGGTAGGGTGACTCCACATTCTTCTTAGCCCCGAATATGCTTGTGTTTTCTGAGATGTCCAGTCCTGTTCTGGAACAGTCAGAGGAATTTTAAGATTTGTTGTTCCTTTAAAATGTCAGTATCCAACAGTTTGTTATTTTAACTGGAGTTACCAGACAGTTGAGTTCAAACACAGCAATGGATTAGTTTAGATTAAAAAGAAAACAAGTGTATTTAATTGCACAGAGAGATTTTAAGTGAATGCAAATATAAGGATTAAAGTAAAAAATGGTTACAAGAGAAATAAAGATAAAACACTCTCTAGTAACTGAAACTTAACAAGCTAGTCTGGTTTCAAGGTAAAATCTTCAGCACATATTTCCGTCAAGATAGCTGACTGAGCTCCTGGGTCAGGATCTATCCCCCCAAGCCAAAGGGCTGGTGCCTTTGTCTTCGTAGGTGATAGATAACTTGGGGGTTCCAGGCCCCTCTCTTTGATAGTCTAATGAAGCTTTGAAATGGATTCTGGTGAAGGATGCCTCCAGATAAAAAGTCTATTTCCAGCTGTGAGGTAGGCAACATGGAGTCTGTCTTGAAGGAAGTTTCCTGATGCTTCCTACCAGCTAGAATTGTGTCTGCTAAAATGCAATTTTTTTAGTTCCTGCCTCCTCCGGTGCAATTTGAATGAACATTAGACATGTGATTGTCAGTTTCCTCCATTATAATGTGAGGTTTACCTCCACTCCTTGCGAGTATGATGTGTCTTTTTATGCAAAACATAAATACATTCTGATTATGATTCAAAATACTATAGAAATAATTCCCATGTAGAGAAGCCACATTCCTTTCCTGAGGTGGGGCAATTTCTGCTTGGCTGACAAACCACATCTTAAAAATTATCATTTCAGTTTATATCCATAACTTTGGTCAGTTGCTTGCACCTACATTATGTGGTTATATTAATAACCAGTGAGTCATGAGCTTCACGGAGACCTTGCATAACACTTACCAGATACATTTCATACATTCAAGAACTGGGGTACACTTGAACTGGTTATGCCAGCTGCAAGTCATTACCAGATATCTGGGTGCCTCTTGCCCTCTGCCTTTTGGCTGTCACAGAGTGACTGTCCCTCTGGCATATCTGAGTAGACTTACAAAGTTTCAGGAAGCAGCAAGCCTGGAAACATCTACTCTTTCCACCACGGAAGATGCAGCAGCAATCTTCTCCTCTCCCAAAAGTGTCATTCTACCTTGACAACTTTTACAGACCCTGCTCTCATCTCCTCTTGTTTGACATTGCAAGCACGGCAGGAATCTTCCAATTGGTTCTGCAAAGTCTTGCTTGGAGCAGCTGTTGCTGTGTAAGCCTGTGAGGTGTGACTGCAAAGAGCAAAGTAGTCACCTTCATATTGAGTGGTGCTCTTCGTCGTAAGGGACAGAAAATGAGCTGCAGGCTGCAGTGACTAGCTGGCTCTGGGTTATGTTGTGGTAGGGGTTATGTAATTTTTAAATAACAATACTTGTGTTGTTCAATACAAGTCTCATCATGAAACTGTAGGAAGCAGAACGTCTGTCACTGGATGATAGCTGAATTTGAGAAGTCTGAGACAGTCCATAAGGGTAAAGGTAAAACATGCTCTGAGAGTAAGTGAGAATACTGAACGGAAGTTAAAAAGAGAGAAATGTGTCCTTTTATTCTCAGTGCATGTGACTGATACAGAAGGCTTGTGGGTAGATCCACAAAACATCAACAGTTAATTCTGTCTGTTTTTCACAGGCTGAACTGGTATGCTGGCTGTAGTTAAGTTTGTCAGACACTTTCCATTATAAGCCCAGTTTTCAGTTGTTTATAGTTTTGTCAAACTTTAGCTGTTTGGGCTGAAGTTGCCAGTGTTGGGTGTCTGACTCAGGCAGAATATTTTTGGAAAATGTCAGCAAAAATGGTTAATCTGTTTATGAGATTGAGTGTAATGGGCTTTGCTAATCACTGCTGAGGCACCTCCTTGTGGCTCATGTCTCTTTGGAGTCAGGTCACCCTCTCTCTTCATGACTTGGGGTGTTCCCTCTTCATGACTTGGTCCTCCAGCTAGGTCACTATAGTTTTTCCATTGTGGGGGTATCAAAGTTCTACTCAACAAACTGTCTGTCACCTGCTCCACTGCCCAATCTATGCCACTTCCTCATTGGCTCATAGGGAAACCTGGGCCCACCCTCTACTCCGGGTACCAGCCTGGGACCCTATGACTAACAACTCAATCCCAGATCTTGTCACGGTTTCCATGGCCTCCTTCCTACTTTTCCTTATCTTCTAAACCACCCCTGGATTACTACTGGAGCTTCTCTGCTCCCTGTGGCTACCATCTGTAGTAACCTGCACCCTGGCACTAGCACCTGCTGCAGCAACAATGCTGCAGCACTGAATGTTGCCCTGGGAAGACAGACTGCCAAGGAGAGGGCAGCTCGAGTTGGGGAGGGGGCTTGGAATATGTCTGAAGAGTATACTCAGAAGTTCTGTTGGAGAAGAATTGAAATGCTGAGCTAGGAATGAACTGGCGCTGGGGGTGGAGGTGAGGTGATTAAATAGAAGACCAGAATAATAATAAATAAAAGCAGGGGATTGGGAAGTGAGAAGGGTAGAAGAAGGAAAACAGGAAAGGTTTCAGGTCAGGAGAAGGAGAAAAAAAAAACAGACCTGGGTATGTGAGCAGGTGCTTTTAGAGAAGGGCCATAGAGGGAAATAAAATCTACAGGCTTATCAGAGAGAGAGAGTACCAAGGGGAAAAAAACTTGAAAGGAAATATAATTGGTGAAAAAATGAAGTGATCAAAAAGCTGTGGTTCGAGATGAACGCAGACCCTGAAAAAGTAACCAAGAAACCCACCCACACCCATGAAGGGCCTAAAGTACATGAACAGAGAGGATGACTGTTGGAACATCTGCTAATGGAATACAGTTCAAAGGTGCCTAATAGACAAGTGGGGCCACTAGGTGAAGGAAACTCACTTGTGGAGTGAAAAGAGAAAAGAGTGAAAAGAGGTACAGCCAGAGGAACATTGAATCTAAGGAGCACTTCAAGCCACAGAGACCAAAGAACAGGACAGCAGGAGTGGAGCTGGACTTAAAGCCAAGGAGAGGAAAATTTGATTCTTCTCTGAAGTGACACAGTCTATTGTTCAATCATCTCTTTTGTTCTTGGTAATAACAATGCGGTTGGTACTACCTGCACAGTGTGTACAAGCTCCCAAAGGTTAATGAGTGGGTACCAATAGTTTAGTAGTAGTAATAGTAAGTCTTTGGTAATGGTCTATATTATTTCTGCTCCTGATACTATTTTTGGGTTTTCCCTGATAAAGTTCTAAAAATTTAAAATGATCCCTTTTGTCTTGGTTTGCCTCTGCCTTTCCTCCCAGTTAGCCTAAACTTACTGAGCCAGGTCACCACACACCCCTCTCGCAGGTTCTTGCCAGAGTCTGTATTCCCAGGCAGGATCTCAGGGTTTTCTTCCCCCTGTTGACTTCTACTGGTCTCTTAGCCACTACCCTCTTCTCTAGGGAGTGATTGCAGGGTTTCTTCCAGCAGCCCCTTCTTTCTCTCACTTTCTGGTTAGATACCAGCCCAGTTTGCCCCTGCCAGGCTGGGCTTCACCATCAGTTAGTGCTTCTCAGCCCTGACTCTCCTTCAGGTGCAGCCTGTCACAGGACCAGTTGGCACGTTCCTACTCAGACCTTGTGTGGGGTAGACACTCCATCATACCAAGACATGAGGGAAATATGGTCTGCCCAGTCAGTGAGGGAGAGAAAAAAGCAGCGTGACTGTAATGGAGAGGGGTGAGGAATGGGGGGCAGGGCTTTGCAGGAACCAGAGGATGCCAGAGATGGGAAAGATCAAAGGTACAGGAGCCAGGGGGGGAGAGGAGGGGATTGGAGCAGAGGAAGGGAGGGAGTTAAGGGTGGGAGCATATAGGAACAGGGGGTGAAGGAGTCGTGGGTATATAGAATCATAGGACACATCTACACTGCAGCTGGGAGCGTGCTTCCCAGTGGAAGTGCCCAGCCACTAGCTCTGTGTGAGCAAGCAGACTAAAAGTAGCAGTGCAGTTGGGAGTGGCCCAGGCAGTGGCTTAGGCTAGCCACAGGGTACGTACCCAGAGGGTCTGCGCAGGTTTGTACTCAGGCAGCTAACTCGAGCTGCCGCCCCTGCTACCCGCCTGCACTGCTATTTTGAGCGCACTAGCTCAAGCAGAACTGTCACATATCTTTTTATTTGTGCTGGGAAGCATGCTTCTAGCTACAGCACAAACATAGCAAAGGTGCCAATTAGGGAGGGCAGGCAGGAGGTGAGCTCCCAGATGGACCTCTTAACTGCACAGAATTAGTGTGGAATGTGAGTTCTGCAGAGGAGAGGTGCTTCTTGCAGCTTGTGCCCTTGGGAGTCCGTGTTTTCTTTACAGGGGACTCAGAAGAAATACAGCCAAGCCAGGGGTGAAAGTAACTCACAGGACTTACCAGTACAGCCGGAGTCCTGCGGGGAGGAAGGGGGAGGTGTCTCATCCAGAAGAGGCAGGGCGAATTAAAGGGCCTGAGGCTCCAGCTGCCGTGGAGCTCCGGGCCCTTTAAATGCCGACCCCAGCCTGGCTGCCAGAGCTGCGGGCCAGGGCCAGGGCTGGGATTTAAAGGGCTCTTCTGGGCTCCCGCTGTGGCGGGAAGCTCATAGGAGTGCTTTAAATACTGGCCCCAGCCCGGCCGCTGGAGCTGAGGGCCAGGATTTAAAGGGCCCGCCCTTTAAATCCTTGCTGCAGAAGCCGATGCGGCCCGGCACGGCGCCAGTACACTGTATCGGACCGTACCAGCTTACTTTCACCTCTGAGCCAAGCCCTCGGATCCAAGTTTACATTCAGAAAAGAGGGAGATGTGAAGGAGTAGGTGAAAAGAAGGGGCCAAAACCTAGGGAAGGGATAGCAGTGATATAGAGAAGTTCCCACTTTACCTGTGGTACTTATTTACTTATGTAGTCCCATCACCATGGTATCTGAGTGCCTCACATCACAACCCCTCAGTGCTGTTATACCCATTGTACAGAGGGGCACTGAGGGACACATTAGGGTGACCAGATGTGCTGATTTTATAGGGACCATCCCAATATTTATGGTTTTGTCTTATATAGGTGCCAATTACCCTCCACCCCGTCCCAGTTTTTCATACTTGCTATCAGGTCACCCTAGGACACACAGACTAATAGCCAAATTTTCAAAGGCACTTAGTGGGAAAATGTAGTCCCTGAGCCAATGCATATATGATATGTAACTCTGGGTAAGATGGCTCAGATATTTAAGTATGAAGTGTATAGTTATTGACCACAAATGTCATCACATGTTCACTGTGATGTTAATATCTATGAGTGGAGGCACTAATTGCAATAGTTTTACTTGATTAACATCTAGAAGATTTGACCCTCCAACTTTCTTTCAAGAGGAAGAGCTGTCCAGAGCTCCTGTGCTGTTTCTTTTCCTTTCCTGCCTGCAGTGGCCCTGAGATACCTCCGAAGTCTCCATTTTTTTCTCAACTTTTAAACATGGAATTTTCTTGGTGTTTGGTTTTAAATATTCTCCTGTGAAAACTGCAACTCAAACACTGTAGTTTTGTGTTGAAGACCCTTCTGGAAAGGAGCTAGCCTCTAAACCAAGGGTATGCAACCTATGGCACGGGTGCTGAAGGCGGCACACGAGCTGATTTTCAGTGGCACTCACACTGCCTGGGTCCTGTCCACCAGTCCGGGGGGCTCTGCATTTTAATTTAATTTTAAATGAAGCTTCTTAAACATTTTAAAAACCTTATTTACTTTACATACAATAGTTTAGTTATATATTATAGACTTATAGAAAGAAACCTAAAAACATTAAAATGTATTACTGGCACGCGAAACCTTAAATTAGAGTGAATAAATGAAGACTCAGCACAGCACTTCTGAAAGGTTGCCGACCCCTGCTCTAAACAGAAGGCAGTGTTGCCAACTCTCATGATTTTGTCATGAGTCTCATGATAATTATTGTTTTCCTTAAAGCCCCAGCTCCTGGAGTCAAGTGGATATGTGATGATATCAGCCTTCATTATTAAAGAGAAATGAAGTTTATAGCCCTTGTGGTTGTGGAGAAAGCTTCAAAATATGACCCCAGTGCACTGTAAAGGCTCAAAAACCAGAATGTAAATAAAAAGAACATCAAATCTATTAGTTTTATATAATCTCATTATTTTTAAAGCCAATCTCATGATTTTTGGTGAGCCTGATTCATGATGTTTGAACATTTGGGGTTGGCACTACTATGAAAGTGACTTGACAGTGTCAGTTTCATTCCTGTTTAAAGTCAGTTTCTAGTCTGTTACTTGTAGTGGGGTAACCCCACCTAGAGCTCCAGGCAGGTGCAGTATAAACTCATGGGGACTTGCCCTAGTAGGGTGTTTCCAAAAGTTGAATAATCTATTCCAAGATTGATGAACTGCAAAAAAGTGACAGACAGTAATCCAGATTTTTCTACAATTGTTTCGATTGTATTCAAGAATTAGTAACAAAATAAGAATACAAATTAAAATTTTAAACCTAACTAGTGTCCCTTAAGTGGATTGACACAAGATGTCAGAACATGTTAGTATTAGAGCTGAGTTGGTCTAATATTTATTACATTTTCTTTCTTTATATAGGAATAAGAAATTATTATCTGAGAGGAGCACTGTATCTAAGTTATTATCTGAAAAAAAAACAGAGTTTTCAGGTGTCCAAGTAGCCTCTGGAATCACAGTTAAAGTTGCCCCCCAAATAACCCAAAATCTGAAATGGCGCCCCTGAAACATTGCCATGGGGGAAGGGGACAAGAGTTAGGAAAGAGTGAAGATAGGAGGAGAGGGAGAGAAAGACAGGGGCTGAGATGGGATGGACAAGATCCAAGAGGGATGGAAGCATGGGGACAGAAAAGTCTGTGACTACTACAGCACACTCCTTTAGAGAACCTAACATTGAACAGAGGAGTCCCAAGTCTCATCACTCCTCTCTTGTCAGCAAAGAGCTGTGAAACTCCCTGGAAAAGTGTGTGATTCATCCCCCTTCTAGTGGCTGCTCCACATAGAGGACAACATCCTACTACAGTTACAGATACAATGGTCCATTTCCCCTCCTCCGGTGGAACATGGAGTATCACTTCAGTGGACCCCAACTTTCAACTCATCAAGAAGTGGGACAAAGACAGGAAACCATCTGTGGAGGAGGGAAATGGTTTCCTCATATGCACATGGAGTAGGAGAGGGGACAGACAAAAGAGAAAGATTGCCAGGACTCAGGAGCGTGGGGGGGGGGGGAAGAATGGGTAACCATGGCCAAGGAATTACTGCTTGAGTAAAGACCCACTCTGCAGGGGGTCAGGCCTGTCCTGACCACCCAGGCTACCAAGGAGGTGCTTGCTCACCACTCTAGCAGGAGGGAAACCCCAGTAGACAGCCCTGGGGGCTGATATATTAGGGAATGAGGGATCACTGTTCATTTCAGTCCCTAGGATAATCAGGTCCCAGCTTCAGACTCACAAGTTCTGGGGCAAGCGAGTCCATGTGAGAACTTCCAGTCTCTGCTACGAGCATCCCTGTACATTGTGGTGTAAAGGGCAGAGGGTAACATGGCAGATATGAAGGTTCTCTTTAATAAGTGATAACAGTGTATCTGGATCTGTCATTAGCATGGTATGCCTGTATCATACTCAGGGGTGGGGATTTCGTCTCTGGGTCTGACAGGGTAGCAGCACTTGCTCAGCTAGCAAAAGAACGAGCAACCCACTCTAACAGTCACCTGACAGTTTGCACTTAAGGTCTGTAAGGCCAACTCCCAACAGCTATGATTGGCTAGGAACAGGAGGGGGGAATTTCCCTCCTAAATTCCCACCAATGTCATCTTTTTCTTTGTTGGGCTGGGATGCAGAAAGGAGATCAGCTAACTGGCCAACAGACTCTCTTTGGGAGAAAAGGAATGGAGACAACAGGGATACTGGTGACTGGAGTTACTGAAGGGGAAGGTTGTCACTCCACAATTAAGAGAGGAAATTGGCTGGAGATCACCAGTATGACTCTGGGCCAGTCAGCTAGCCCCAAGGGCAGGATGGCAGTGATGGGCACGGAGGACTTTCCCTTTGTGTACGAGAGAGGAGACACATGGTATGTCTACACTGCGAAGAAAAGTGTGATCTCAGCTACAACAGCTAACTCGGGTTGGAATAGCAATAAAGACACAGCTCTTAACTAGGTTTAGCAGCTTGACTCCCCCGCACCCCGCATCATTCAGGGCTAGGCCCTGACTCTAGGCACAGCCCTGAGCAGGACATGGGGACATGCTGTGCTAGCCAGGAGGAGCATTAAGCTAAGTGCTGGAACTAGGAATGTGGGGCGGGGGGTACTGCCTCACCCCCAGCTTGAAGTGATTTCCATTATAAACAAGGTTTACAGTTTGGTCCAGTGGTTCTCAGGCCCCACACCCCATAAAAATTGTTCCAGCATCCCTGGCACCAAGAGACTCGGGCCTCAGAGGCAGCTATCCGGGTCACAATGCCTCCCTCGAGGTAGTAATTTATTGCCAGCCTGTCTCAGTAGGAAATTACTAACCCAGCTCCTTGATCTGACTCAGCTACACTGACCAGTAAGTTGCAGAGGGGAGCCAAAGCTCCATCCATTTCCTGCTCTCCCCCACCCCCTATGCCCACCTGCTCAGTGGGGCTCTAAAAAGACATCCCAAGACTCACAATAAAACTGCAAGAGGCGTCAACGCATGTTCCATATCACCATCCTGCCCTCAGTGTGCAGTTTGGGTGATATGTGCTCCATGAGGATCAAAATAAACTTGGCATAGCTGCCTCCAGTGCACCATCTAATCTATGTCCTGGTTCGCCAGAGATTCTGTGCAAAGCTTTTTCTTTGTATTTACCTAGGATTTGTATTTTAACGGCATAGCAGGTTTTTGAATGTATAAGGGTTTGGATTCTGCTTCCACTAAAGTCAAATGGCAAAACTCCCATCAAGTTCTATGGGAACAGGATCAGCCCTTAATGTTTAATACTTTTGCTAATTCTCATTGGCTGACAAACAACAGAAAGCAGACATGCTTGTGAAGTTTAGAGTAAATTCCCTTTGCCTTTACACAGAGAAACGAAAAGAAGTCAGAGTCTCAAAACTTTCAACAGATTTGTTGGCTTGATTAAATTCAGATCCAGGAAATAGTCACATTTGTGAAATTGTCTGTATTTTAAAAGTGCAGGCATTAAACTTTTCATAGAACAGGGTGGGGAATTGGCTCTATCGTACAGCACACAATTCTTGAACCAAGTCTGCCACTATGGGTATCTCCACATATTCTGGTCTCTGCTCCAATATGTGGTTCTCTTTCAGAACATCTCTTGGATCTGTTTCTATTGTTATGACACTGTTTGTGGTAAAACAGGTAAGAAAATTTATTTACCGATGATTGATTTTAAAACCTAGACAGTCCTTTAATCTTGCATTTTAATGTTCGTAAATTGCATGATATATTCATAAATGGTACTTGTTTAGCAATTTGTTAAGCATTTCAAAATGCAAAAAGAGTGCTATTGATTTATAAGCCCTAGCATATTTTTCCCAATTTACTGCTCTTATCCAGGTCATATATTAATATTTTCCTATTTTAATGCTGATTTTTATATATTGAATACACTGTTTTTGAATTTCCTTTATAAAGGCAGTTTTAATATTAACATACATTGTGTTAACTACCAAATCTGAGTAACAATTTTATAACTGTAGTCTGTTTAGAAAAGGCAGCAAAAATACATACAGTATTTACACTAGCTTTTTGCGTCTCTGCAATACACTACAATTTCTTCTAAATACTTTGAAAATCTCATTTTAATTTTTACCATGGTTTATTGATGTATATAGAATATAGAAGAGTTTGAAAGATTTCTTGTTAAAGGGTTGCCAATAAAATTCACTTCAGGGAAATGTTCATTTAAAAAAATGCTATATCTGTTGTGAGCTAGGCAGATTTTTTTTAATAGTTTTATAAAGTATAATGGTAAATTTCATTCTGTTCTGAAATTAAAACACAGATTTAAGATTACTATGAGTAAAAAGAAAGTTAAATTTTCTCCTATCTGAATATAGCTGACAGATTTACCATTGCTGAAGAGAGCATATCTTGTTGAATATGTTTCATGGAGTTTTGTTTTACTTTTGCTTCTAAAATTTGTATAAATAAATAATACAAAGTCAATAAGTATCACTAAGGCTTTGAATTTTTGAGAGAAAAAAATCATATTTCACTCAGACAATTCTAACCACAGAAATGGTTTCACACAGATTCACTTAAAACTGAATCATCACTGTATTTTCTAAGACATATCAACTCATGAGGACATATGGGATGAAATCCTGGGCCCGTTGAAGTCAGAGGTAAAACTCATTAACTTCATTGGGGATAGGATTTCATCCCTTGTATATTTTTCATCCATATTCCCAGTAATAACATCAGCTTTGATTCATTTATAATACAATAATAAGCTTGAAGCATGTCTTGGTGAGGAAGGGGCAACTGTAATTTATCACATCCATGTCCCCCAGTAGACAGGTAGATTAAGGGAATGGTTACAAATATTAGTAAATATTTAAACTTTGAGATCTTTTTCGGAGCATATATAGTACATTTTTGTTGCCCACAGCCTGTGATAATTCAGTCTGACTGGCCAACAATTTCTCAGCATATTCCAAATAAAGAATATTCCAGCATGAAGTATCATATTACAAATAAATTGTATTACTTTATTTCACCTTCATTTTAACAAGATTCACAGGGTGAAATTTTGGCCCCTTTAAGGCCAGTGACAAAACTCCCATTGACTTCAAGGGGACCAGGCTTTCACCCATGGATTTTAATGGCAGAAGAGATCATTATGATCTGACTTCCTGCATAACATGGGATGTAAAAGCTACCCAGTGATTCCCACATCAATGCTATAATTTCTGGTTGAGCTAGACCATATCTTTTTTATGATTGTCTTGATGTAAAGATTCCAAGCGATGAAGAATCCACCAGGTCCCAATTAAGTTGTTCAAAAGGTTAACTATGCTCACTGTTAAAAATTTGTGCCCTATCTCTAGCCTGAATTTATTTTCAGCTTCCAGACACAGGATCTTGTTCTGGTTTTGTCTATTAGATTAAAGAGCCCGCTACTAGCAGAAATGTTCTCCTCATGTCTGTCCTTACGGACTGTGATCAAGTCATTTTCATTTTTGTAACAGATACGACAACTTCCTGAAATATCCTGGACAAACCTTACTGAATTAAGTTAAACCCTACTGAATTAGGTTTAAGTATTGTAGGAGTTTGTTGTTTGAAAAATGCAAATGTTTATGCATTATTGTGCAATTGTCTGGAACTTCTTTAGGAGGAAGACAGAATTAATGCAATCTCTGAGAAGTATTGTGAGCTTCAAAAGACAATGTTGTATAGTGTAGCAGACATGACTGATCTTTTTGGACAATACGTGTGAAGTAGAATTCCTAGGAAGTACTTAAGAGAAAGGGATTGCAAACCCAGACCTACAGACTCAGTTCCTCTTGGAAGTTTCACCCAGAGGAGGGGACCATTTGTCTGCTCATCCCGTTACATGAGGACAGTTCAAAGACACGAGAAAGAGTCCTGTGGCACCTTATAGACTAACAGAAGTATTGGAGCATAAACTTTCGTGGGTGAATACCCACTTCATCAGATGCATGCTTATGCTCCACTAAGAAAGTTTATGCTCCAATACGTCTGTTAGTCTATAAGGTGCCACAGGACTCTTTGTCGCTTTTAACAGATCCAGACTAACACGGTTACCCCTCTGATACATGACAGTTCAAAGACACATTGTATAACAGAGTAACTGAGTTACTAATGAGAGATCTTTTTCTCCTTAAAGACATATGTGCTTGCTTAGAAAGATCTGTGTGGTGGTTTAACTGTGACAATTACACTGTGTACCATCTCTGAAGAAAAAAGTAAAACAGACCTGCTTAGGAAGCCTGACATTGCTGGGGAGGTCAGTGTATAGACAGTGAGCTGTGCAGTCTGGAAGTACCCTGATCAGGAGAGAGGGAGATGGGGGTCTCTGCCCAAAAGAGATGATGACTGAGGAGCCAGGATTCTTGAGCTGATGCCCTTGCTGGACCATAGAAGGGGAATGTAGGTGCAGTTGCTCTGAACTGTGACAACCCTTTCTTGGATAAGCTTTCTCAGTTTCTCACTATAAGGTGGGATTTCTAGACCTCAAATCTTTCTTGTATCTCTTTTCTCAATCATTTCCAATTTGTCAATATTATTTACTCAAAATAATGGTCCAGTAATGGTCTCACTAATGCCATATATAGCAATAATACTACCTGCCTACTTGATATTCCCCTGCTTATACGTCCACGAATTTAATTAGCCTTCTTAACCAGAGCATTGCACTGGGAACTTGTGTTCAGTTTGTTTACACCCTGACACCTAAATCCTTTTCTGAGTCATTGCTGTTCCAGAGGTGTAACCTGAATTCCTGGCTCCTGGGAGTATGACCTTGCAGTGGGTCATATTAAAATGAATATTGTTCAAATGAGCCCAGCTTTCATATTACTCTTTGTAGCTGATGTGTGCTTATCATTATAGACCACTCCACCACAAGCTGTGTCATCTGCAAACTTCACCACTAATGATTTTATGTTTTCTTCCAATCATTGATCAACATATTGGATAGCATTAGGTCAAGTGCAGATCCCTAGGGAACTCGATTTAAAAACCCCTCATTGGATGGATTTGCTTAGTTAACTCGATTTAAAAACCCCTCATTGGATGGATTTACAATTACCTTTTGAGATCTATAGCTTAGGAGGCTGTTTAATATATTTAGAATATACTGCATTGATTTTGCACCATGCTGCTCTTTTACTCAGAATGTCATGCAGTACTAAGTCATACATCACACAGAAGTTTATGATGTCAACAGTTACCAGCTACTGCTGTTTCAATGTCTCTATATATGAAAGTTTGCAACTGAAGCAGAAAGTGTGATGAATCTGTGTCCTTGCACCTTTAAGGATCCTGCCCCTCCTGTGGAGGGTGCCATCCAGAACCCCTTTCTCAGCATGTGCAGCGACAGCTGGGACTAAGAGAGGATCCAGGTAGCAGTTCTGAGAGCTTTCCTTGTACTTCCTTGGTCATTTACCCCTGTTTGTTTATTGTAAAACAAACTTGTATCTATTAAATGGAGCTGCTTTTTCTACGAATGCGTCATCTCCATTTCCTTGCCTCTTAAGATGAAGTTCACTGACCAATGGATGTCCCAAGAATCTCTTCTGGTCGCCTGCATTTTGGGGCCCACATCAGGGACAAGCCAAGATGTTTTTTGTCCTGGAAACAAGCATTCCTTTCTCATGGCTCTTATAAATATTCTCTTCTTATCTTGGAAGTCCATCATGTGAAGAATAATTAGTCTTTCCACTCCAGGGGATTTAAAGCACGGGTGGCTCACAGTCATGAGCCTGAAACTGGCCTGGGAGCAATGCTGAGGAAAACAAGGAGCTAGGGAAACAGTCCTCTCTGAGCTATTTCAAACTTTATGCTCCCAAAAAAGAAAGCTCAAATCCCCTCTGTCGAGCCCTGAAAACTCTTCATGCTGGCCAGCTTTTAGCACAAGACAGATGAAGCTGGAGCACTGGTCAAAGCATTATTTGCTCAGCACTGCACCTCCACTGCACCTCCTCTTCTTTTTAGACCCTCTCTCAAAACCTTCAAGCAGTCGCCAGTCCTGGGTCATTAAAAATCTTATTTGCATACACTAATTTTGGGGGATTAGGAAATTCACACAAAAAAAACCTTCCTTAATTTAGAGTTATGGTTGCTGAGGAGTATTTCTGAGAAAGAAACACTAAAAAGCCAGGATATGTAAAGGCAACATTCACACCCAGGACAAAACCAGTTTCTAAGCATTAACTCACTGCCATTATGACACCAACAACCCATTAAAACCTTTTCTGATAAACTCCTTTCCATTCAACAATGCTATTACCCTCAGCACACACTGAAGAACTAAAAATCACATGGAAAATTTGCTAGGATGGGTATGAATGAGAAGCCCCATTTAAGAGAGAGGTTTAAACAGCTATTATTCCTGTTTTACAAACTTTACAGACAGGCAATAGATTTGTTATGTTGTTCTAGAATGCTCTGAATCTAATGGATAAGATACAGATATGACCCCAAGAGGCTACTTGTGTGGACTCACACAATCTTCTGGATCTCATTTACTTTGGCCCAGATTTTTAAAGGTATTTAGGTGTTGCTGTGCTGATGGGACCTTCTGATCAGGATTATCAAATCCTGGGTTTCCCTGAGAAGCACTTGGCGCTCAGCCAGGAAACCATGGCATACTGAAGACCAGACGTGTTCAGTGCAGCCTATCAGCTTTTGGCATTTCACCAAAACTGTTCACAACCCAGACAAAGTAAATTGTACATGTGCAAATGGCAATTTTTCAAAAGCATTTAACTCAGCCAAATTAAAATGGATTGTCCTTGGAAAACTGAAAGGTGCATTTTCACTGTAAGGACTGCTGCTTTAAAGGAAGCTTGTGTTCAGCCTCCCTTCCAGAAACTCTCTCTTGATGATGACAAGCTGGACAATAATTGACCAGTATCAAATTGTTTGGTTTTGGTTATGATTGTAAGAAAGGTCATGGCAAGAGTTCTTGGAGTTTCTGGATGCCTCTGGTTTCTTGGTCTCTGGCAGGATTCCAACCAGGGCTTGGCACAGAGACTGGTCTGATTGCATTGACTGATGATCTTCTCTTCACAGTGGATAAACGAAGATTAAACATCCATGCCGATATTAGATGTATCACCAGCCTTGACCCATGGATTATGAGTAGGCTTGGAAGAATTAGATTTTTGTCAGTAAATGTCAGTAAACATTGATTTTACTGTACACACAAAAACCAATGAAAAAAATATTTCCATCAGAATAATCTAAATTTGCAGATAGGTAACGTAAGAAAAGTGCTGCTTGAGAACTTAGAGTTTGACTTAAGAATATTGACTTCGTATATTTTGATAGTTTGTGTTTTAATGGTGTAAAGCACAGAGGGCTCTTAAACCCAGGCCCGCAGAGCTGCTAGGCAATAAACACCTCCATGCTGCCATGAACCAGCAGCTGTAACCAGCTCACACTCCTCTTCCCTTGCCCCACAGCTGACACAGTCCACAGGAAGTCCTGCCTCAAGGGATCTGACAGGCAGCAGCCTTATGGCTCCTGATTGGCTGCCCGCCCTATATAAATATAAGGGGCATTCCAGGAACTATCTAGGCAACAGTGTGGATCTCCTGTAGCTGTCATGGCCATTCCTGCTCTTGAACTCCTGGTTTAGACCTTAGCTTTACTTGGCCTAACTTCTTGACTCAGACCTTGCAACCTGTGTTGAACTCTGATCCTTGATATTAACCCCAGCCTAGAACCTGATGATGAGTTCCTCCACTACTCAGTCTCAGGTATAACCTGACTCTAATCCTTGGTCCCAACTGCACTTCACAGGATGCTGACACTTTGCCTGGACCAGCCTCACTCAAAGTGAAGGCCTACACTAGGAAAGTATGTAGGCAATGGGCCACTCCCTGCCCAGCAGGCCCCAGAGAGTATTAGAAATGCCTGAACAGGTTGACTGGTCCTAGGAGGAGCTCCCCAGCTTCTAGTCCAAGTATTGCAGCTTGTAACAGAGAACCAAGCTCTGCACAAGCAAGAGCACAGCTCTGTGATGAAAACATAGCACCATGGGCCCTACTGTCACAGCACACCACAAATAACCACATGCTATGAGAGCAGGTGGCCTTCCTGCCAGATGAGAACCCTGGACTATGAGCATGCACTGCAGCCATGTACCTGGACCCGAGGCCTTCAAGCTCTTGCCCAGAACATTCACAAAATGCCTAACTGATCAGCTATCTTGCAGGCATCTCTGCATAGGTGTCCCCGATCTGCTGCCCTGTCCCTCCTGGACTTTGGGCAGGTTCTCGGCTGCTTCACTCTGTGAGGGCCTGCTTGCAGGGCCGCTCCAGGCACCAGCATATCAAGCAGGTGCTTGGGGCGGCAACTCTGGAGCGGGACGGCACTTTCAGGTATTCGGCGGCAATTCAGTGGAGGGTCCCTCACTCCTGCTCGGAATGAAGGACCTCCCACTGAATTGCCGCAGATCACGATCACGGCGGGTTTGGGGTTTTTTGGGGGGCTGCTTGGGGATGCAAAACCCCTGGAGCCGGCCCTGCCTGCTTGCTGCAGCCCTTCTGTCTGGAGCCCCAGACACACCCACCTCGTTGCTCCCCCTCTCTTCACACTACCCCCGAACAGCCCTTCCTCTGCCTGAAACAATCAGCATTTCCTCCCTCAGGACAAAGATTTAAAGGGGCCATTCTTTCTAAACCCCCAAAAGGTTACATATAGATACAAACAGTCCTGGGGGTGAAATGCCTGCAAGCTTCATGATGGCTATTTTAAAACACCTGAATAGATGCTCAAACTAAATGTATACCCCTAAATAAAAAAAGTGAAAGGACCAAAAAAAAACGACATCAGGGCTAATCAACAGAGTAAAAGACATAATTAGTGGTAAAAAGGAATCCTTTAGAAATTGAATGTCAAATCCAACTGAGGAAAATAGAAAGGAGTGTAAACCCTGGCAAGCCAAGTGTCAAAGTACAATAAAGAAGGTCAAGAAAGAATTTGAAGATCAAGGAGCTAAGGACACAAACTAACAGCAAAAAAATGTAAGTACATCAGATGCAGGCCATTGATTGCTCACGGTGCTAAAGAAGCCCTAATGGAAGACCAAGCCATTGTGGAGAAGTTAAATGAATTCTTTGCACAGTCTTCACTGCAGAGGATATGAGGCAAACCATTCTTTTTAGGTGACAAATCTGAGGACCTATCCCAGATTGAGGTGTCAGTAGAGGAGGTTTTGGAACAAATTGACATATTAAACACTAATAAATCACCTGGGTCAGATGGTATTCACCCAAGAGTTCTGAAGGAACTCAGATATGAAAATGAAGAACTACTAACTGTGGTATGTAATGTGTCATTTAAATCAGCTTCTATGTACAAGGACTGGAGGATAGCTAATGTAATAATACCTAACTTTGAAAAAGGCTCCAGAGGTGATCCTGGCAGCCTAACTTCAATATCAGGCAGATTGGTTCAAAACTATAGTAAAGAACTGAATTAACATACATAAATTAACATGATATTTTTGGGAAAAGTCAACACTGCTTCTGTAAAGAGAAATGATGCCAAACCAATCTAATAGAATTCTCTGAGAAGGTCCACAATCATATGGACAAGGATGATCCAGTAAATATAGAAAGCCTTTGACAAAGTCCCACACCAAAGGCTCTTAAGCAAAGTAAATAGTCCTGGGATAAAAGGGATGGCCCTCTCATGGATCAATGAATGGCTGAAAGATAGGAAACAAAGGGTAGGAATAAATGGTCCATTTTCACAATGAAAAGAGGTAAATAGCAGGGTCTTCCAAGGGTCGGTACTGGAACCAGTGCTGTTCAACATATGCATAAATGATCTGGAAAAAGGGGTAAACAGTGAGATGGCAAAGATGATACAAAATTATTCAAAATAGTTAAGTCTTTGCAGTCTGCTTTGGACTTACAAAGGGATCTCAGAAAACTAGGTGACTGGGTAACAAAATGACAGATGAAATTCAATGGGATAAGTGTAAAGTAATGCATACTGGGGAAAAAATAATCCCAACTACCTATACAAAATGATGGCATCTAAATTAGCTGTCACAATTCAAGATAGAAATATTGGCGTCATCGTGGAGAGTTGTCTGAAAACAGGCATTCACTGTGCAGCAGCAGTCAAAAAACCTAACATTAGTAACCATGATGAAAAGGATAGATAATAAGATGTCTACACCTTGAATAGTTCATACAGTTCTGGTCTCCCCATCTGAAAAAAAATATCAGAGTTAGAAAAAGTGGAGAAAAGGGCAACAAAAAGCATTAAGGGTATGGAACATCTTCCATATGAGGAAATATTAAAAAGACTGAGACTGATCGTCTTAGAGGAGAGCTAATTAAGGGGAGATATGATAGAGGTCTATAAACTCATGAATGGTGTGGATACAGTGAATAAGCAGTTGTTTATGTTTTCATATAACACAAGAACCAGGAGGTCACCAATTAAATTAATAGGCAGTACGTTTTCAACAAATAAAAAGAAGTATTTCTCCACACAATGCACAGCTGACCTATGGATCCCATCTCTAGGGGATGTTGTGAAGGCCAAAAGTATAACTAACTGGTTCAAAAAAGAATGAGATAAGTTAATGGAGGATAGGTTCGTCAATGTCTATTAGCCAAGATGGTCAGGGATGCAACCCTATCATCTGGGTATTCTCCACCTGCCAGAAATTGAGAGTGGATGACGGGGGATGGATCATTTGATAATTGCCCTGTTCAGTTCATTCTCTCTGAAATATCTGGCATCTGCCAGTGTTGGAAGGCAGGATATTGGGCTCAATGGATTACTGTTCTGACGCAGTATGCCCATTCTTATGTTATGTCCTGTGTCATACAGGAGGTCAGACTAGATGATCACAATGCTGCCTTCTGGCCTTGAAATCTATGAAAATGGAGATGAGTCCTTGCTAGTTTTTCAGTTGCCTCACTTGAAACAGGGATACTGAGGGGTTGCTTGGGAGGTCTGCTGAAACAAAGTTTAGTGTTTGGAGTCTGGGAGGGATATGTTGGGAGAGGATTTACCTCTTTAAAGGTGATGTTAACAAAATGGTATTACTTATTTATTTCTTCACAATTTTATTAAACTGCAATGAAAGAGCCCTCAGCCAATGCTCTGGGCATCCTTGACAATATGTAAAATATGCTAATAAACAAACAGCCCCATGAATTATTTCCAGTCATACCAATCAAATAATCGAGTGAAAACATAAATATTCAACAAAGATTAATCCACCTCTGCATATAATCTAATTGTTAACTGCTTGAAAATGTTCCAGGATTTATGAGCCATAGCACACAACTTCTACAGCATGGCTCTGTAGAGGCTATATATTCAGAGCGTCCAGCTGGAAGTTTGACAAAAATGTGTGGTGTGAGGGAGAACATAACAGTGAACAGTGTATTTCTTGGCCACAGAAAAAGTGACAACTCTTGAATTTTATATATTACTTATTTCAACTGTTAAAGTAGCAGAAAACTATACCACCTAGAAAAATACAAAGTTCAAACTCAGTTTCTTCCTTTGCAATATTTTCTGTATGTACAGGTCTTAGGCTCTCTGCTGGAGAAAACGACGACAAAGTGGCTTAACTATAAAAAAGATTGCTTGAAAAAATTACAAGAATCTGCAGTAGAAACTGGTAAGAAACCTGACTAAAACTGGGGTAACTCTTCAAAATATCCATATTAAATGAGTAAATAGAAATGTATTGAACAGTATTGCAGAGGTATATTTTTATCCATGGATTTCAAGATGTAAGGCCAGAAAGGCCTACTATAAATAGACAGAGGAATGCCATCAAGTTATGTTTAAGACCTTTTGCTTAGCCAAAAAAATAAGTAAAATTGAAATGCAGCAAACTGTTCACAATCCCAGACAAATGCTGGACAACTGTAGAGCAAGATGAATTTCCAGCAATTGGGATTTATAAATGACCCTAGTTAAGGAAAGCAGTTAGAACCCACTGAACTAACAAGGTTTGCTACCCGTCACTGATCACTCTGTATTATATCCCTCCACCTTCATCCTTCTGTTTCTTGTCTATGTAAGTCTTGAGCCTGATCCCATTTAAGTCAGTAGGAGATTTTCCACCAAATACAATGAGTAGAGATTCAGGTCTTTGGGGCTGAGAATGTCTCTTTGTACAGAGTCCTAGCACAGTGGGATCTCTGCATGCTACTAGTACTACTATTAATAATAAACTAAGGAGGGTGACCATATTTCCCAAAGGGAAAATCGGACATTGTGTGGGACTAACCCATGTCCTCTCCTGCCAACCCCCACACATGGGGCTGGCCCGAGTCACTCGCCTGAAGACCTTCCCCCTCAAGTGGGGCTGGCCTGAGCCACTGGTTGGAGCACTCTCCTTCCCCCCTCACAACATGTGAGGTTAGCGTCACTGCTCACTCAAGCCCTGCCTGCCCCCCCCATGCATAGCTGACATCACTGCTCACCCCCCCACACATGTTCCTCTGCACCCCACTTTTTGACAAAGGTGGGCACTTGTCCCATTTGCTCTTGCCACCTGATCAAGTTGACGAATGACCACTTTTGCCAAAAAAGTCAGGACAGCCAAGACAAGGCTTTAAAAAGGAACTGTCCTGGCCAAAGCAGGATGTCTGATCACCCTAAAACTAAGTATTAATCGTACAGTGTCCAAAAAGACAAAAACATTTATTCTTATTCAATATAAAGGAGTGCAGAGTTCATTGTAACACAACCTTAGCTCTCACTCAAAGTAACTATTTCCATCAATAATTTCAAAACAGAAACAAAAACATTAAATATGTATACAAAAACACATAATGATCAGCTTCCAAAACAGATGCACAAACATATATTTATATTTAGTCAATATTATATGTTTTCCTGGTTAAACTTAAAAGTGTTCATAGACAGTTTACTGGGGAAAAAAACTATTATAAGTACACATTTATGTGACGTATTTCCCTCAACAGTATCACATAAGAAAATGTTAGGACTCTGAAATCAAGACCTCATGGATTTTTAGATATGCATTGTTTTTGTTAAGAATTAAAATGGGGGTATCATAATGAAACATGCTTTTATTTGTACTTGGAAAGATTAACTGATGGAAACCTGGCCCACTGAAGTGAATGACAAAACTTCTATTTACTTCAAGCAGGGCCAGAATTTTCACCCAGTATGTTTATGTTTATGTAGCCCTGTAAGATTTATGACATACCTGGCTCAATTATCTTGCTTTGTTTTAAGAGATTGTCTACACACAAGGTTTCAAACTGGATCAAACGACATTCATCTAGTTTGAAAACAATTTGCATATGTAACTCTTCTGCCAGCTGGAGTTGGCAGCAACAATGGCCGGGTTCAATATCTAGTGTTCCTTTTAACAATACAATACAAAAACGGCTTGAGCCCCCCACCCAGTAACCTGGGACAATTACATACCACCCCCGGTGACCTCCAAGAGGCAATACTTCCCCTCTTGCAAGCACACAGGAGAGAGAAAAGGAGAGAAGTAACCCAGCATTCCTTTGGGAAAATGCCACAAGCAGGATTCATAAACATAAAACCAAGAGCAAAAGACCCTCCTGAGAGTATGTTGGGCACATTCTTTTACCTCAGGTTTCTAAGTTCAGCAACCAAAAGTTCTTTAATGTACCATTCTCTTGTTCCGTCTGCCACAACTCTTTCACAACTATAGTCCTTGATCAGTGAAGACCCAGAGTTTAGAGGTGCATCTGGGTGAGCTCACCTCCCACCCTAGTGAGGAATTGGGGCACCTTGCTTGTTCTGCTGTCCAGGCACTTGCTTTGGCATCAGCTGGTCTGTCAGCAGCTACCCACTCTGTCCTGCTGGCCACTCACCGCTCCACCAGCTGTTCCACTGGCCACCCTGCTTCCAGCTCCATTCTGCCTGCCAGCACCAGTCCATTCCTCCAGCCACTTCGCTCTGACTCCTTTGAAATGTTTCAAGGTTCCACCACTTAACACAGCTCTCAGTGATTTCAGCTGTTAGTGGTGGAGCCTCACTACTAGTGTGTACTGGGCAATCTCGTGAATCAGAGACACCATCCCAAAGCAGGCCAAATGCTTATACCTGGTTATCAGTGATTTCAGCTCTGTGGTATGTAACAAGACTCCCAGTTGAATCTTAATCAGCTCTGTTATTACACTGTGGAGAGATGCAGGGTCGAATGGTGCCTCGGATCCTTAGGCAGGACCCACACCACCAGGTACAAGTACCTGTCCCCATCCTCTCTCAACTCCACTGGGTTTTGGCACCCACATCACCTGCCTAGCAAGTGCAGTTTAGTTGAGCATGAGTCCCTCCATCTGAGTATGCCATGCACAGTTCTGCTGCTCTTGATTCACACACAACAAGGATAATAACCCTTTAGTACCCCTGCCCCAATAACAAAGTGACTTGTGACTCGAGCTCATTCAGACTCTGCTAACATTGCAACTTATCACTGCACACTAACTGCATTTGTCTGGAATGCTGAAGTCCTCTTGCAAAGTGGGTTAGGTTTGGTTCAAATTGAAATAGTTCATTTTTGTTGTATGTGTGCATGTGATTGCTGTGCACCACTTTTTTCATGTTTTCAATGGCTATCCCACAGTGCTTTGCAGTTTGACTATTACTGACTTGTCCATTGTGTGCACTCCCTCCATGGGGGGTACTTTTCAGGATAATACTTCTCCCTATAAAAAGTGGCACAGAGCCAGATATTGCCCCTCAATCCCATTGTATCATTATTCTGGTGATGCAACCACAATAGCACCCCAGAACTCCCATAACATGCCTCACACCGCTACTTGGAGTGGTGCTGAGATACTTCATCTCACTGCCATATGGGGAGATGCATTGGTTCAGGAACCTCTTGTGGGAAGGCACAGGAATAGGACCTTTTTTCGCACATTGTAAAGCAGATGTCCACAAAGGATCACAGCCAGGACACCAGCCAGTGCCAGATAAAGAACAAACATCTCAGGAGAATGCACACTGAAATGAAGGATGAAAAGAGACAATCTGGCAGGGGACGTGTGACCTGTCCATTTTTGAAGAATTATATAGCATTCTACCCAATCACAGTACAACCTGTCCCAGGCATTACTCTGAACCTGCTGCCTGCACCTCCCCCTACCAAGCATGACCAGCTCAACCCATGGGAGGATGAGCAGAAGAATACTGGATAGGAGCTGCCCCTGAGAGCTAGGATCTCTCTGTGGGTCAGGACAACCAGCTGGAAAGCCAGTCCCAGTCTTGCTCTGCTACAAAGGACCCTCATTCCCACCCTACATCAGCTGAGCCGGATTCCTAGCCCAAAACCAAGGAGGGACCAAAGAGTCAGATCATCTGGAGGGAACGTCAGCATGTAAGTACCTATCTTTACAATGTGTTATTTATTGGTGGATGTAAGCTAGAAGCCCATGTCTTTCACTCACCCTTCACCTTGTGCTGCTTCCAAATGGCGTTTGCCAGCATGGCGCAGTCACAGTCTGTACCTCATTCCTTCTCCCACACCAGATTCAAATAGCAAAAGCATTTATTAGTACATTTAATAATTTATTGAGATAGTGCTTATAGGAAAAGAAATCTGGTTAGTTTTTGTAATTTATATGAAATATAAATGCACATTGCAGGCCCAGGCAAGGCACAAACGATCAGGGCTGCCCACAGGATTCAGGAGGCCTGGGGCAAAGCAGGGGAACTGCAGCACTTGTATTCACCTGGCAGCGGTCTGGATCTTTGACGGCATTTCGGCGGCAGGGGGCCCTTCAGTCGCTCCACGTCTTCGGCAGCACTAAAGGGTCCCCCACCACCGAAATGTTGCCAAAGACCCGGACTGCCACCGCGCCAAGGCTCGTGGGGCCTGGGGCAAATTGTCCCAATTTCCCCCCACTCTGGGTAGCCCTGCAAACAATACTTACTCCCCACTGAAGTGCAAATGCCTTGAAAA
This sequence comes from Gopherus flavomarginatus, assembly GCF_025201925.1. NCBI lineage: Eukaryota > Metazoa > Chordata > Testudines > Testudinidae > Gopherus > Gopherus flavomarginatus. Next base: position 25,893,287 of record NC_066628.1, read on the forward strand.
ATGCATATAGCTGACCATCATTGCAGGGTCCTATCTATTTTTATCTTCACTTTCTCCAGGGGAGATATAGCAGAAATTAAGACTGAGAAATTACTTGGGTTTTTGTTTGTTTGTTTGTTTTGCAAATTATAGGGAATAACCCCATGCCCATGTCCTCTCGTAGGGCTTGCAAGCCCTTTCCACTACTCCAATGCCTCTGAGGGGCCATAGTGGAGAACAACTTCACAGCATATTTCACCAGTCTATTCTTTGTCTTTTTTGAATAAGACAAGTCCTCCACCTCAGTGTAATTTAATCAAGATCAAGACATAGCACCAAGCAACTTCCTCACCCCAAAATCATGAAAGCAGATACAGTAGACTGAAATCCCACCACGGTCCATACCTACCTACCATCTCTGAGTTTCCCATAAGAATGGGAAGAATCTCAGGGAGGAACAGTCACACATATTGACTAAAAAAGCTATCATGCCTTGTCTGAATATGAACAACAAACAACTTCTTTGTTGTTTTGTTCGCTTCCATAGCCACAGCACCCTGCAACAGCAGGACATTCAAGGACAGGGCCTCTTTGAACTGCTGACAACCTGAGGGAAAGAAAAAGGAAGAGTCAGGATGAGATGTTTACATGTCTGAGTCACAGAGTCGAACCAGGCTGTCTGAGAGTGAAGCTTGCACATGAAGATCCAGAAGGAGGGCAAAGTTGATCTTCCAGGAGATCATGTCAATGGCCAAGGGAAAGTGTTGCTGTGGTCAAGGATAGTATCACCAAGGTGAAGGAGAGCATGGAAAAGGATGGAGATATAGCGGCAACTCGTGGATGTTATCCAGAATGCCCTCCTGATAATCTTGCTACTTCTAGGCCAGCAGGCCCTGCAGTACCATAATTTGGGACCCAGACATCCTTCAGCCTGTGGATAATGGTGGCTACTGTCACCAGCAGCAACTCCTAACCTCTGCATCCCAAGTGCAGTGCTCCCCGCAGGTCCCATTCATCTCTCAGATCCCACCTCTGGGCATCGAGAACATTTGGACCTGGCATAGGTGCCGATAGTGGGTGCTCAGCACCCACCCACAGCCCCACAGATCAGATCCTCCCTCTCCCACCTCAGCAGTTCAGTGGTGTGCAGAAGGCACTGGGGAGGAGTGGGGGCAGGAAGAGGCAGGGAGGAGGTGGGGTGGGGGCAGGAAAAGGTGGGGTGGGGTGGGAGTGAGGGGGAGAGGGAGAATCAAGGGCAGTGCCTGGGGTGGGGTGGGGGTCGAGCCCCTCCCCGGGAACTCAGGAAATCAGCGCCTCTGACTGCAAGTCCAGCTCTTTTCAGTCCTGCAGAGCCCCTGAGAATTTTGCGCTGAGGCACTCAGTCCCAGAACCCATGCAGATAAGAAGAGTCAGAGGCGAGGCCTATACTCACCTGTAACTGCTCCCCCTCTCCTCATTCTGTTGCACTTGGAAAGTTCTTACTGTTGCATTCTAAGTTTTATGTGCACTGTTGCAGTAATTTAAGGTTTGTGTATAGTTGATTACTTTAAAAGACTGGTTTTCTAAATGTATTTCCAAACAGACATTATTTTTCCATTGCTTTGATTAACATTTTTGTATTTTTTATTGTTTCATATTAAAACCATTTACCGTACATCCATTATGGGTCATCATTGCAGTTAGCACAGAGAATCCTTTAAATACGCTAAAATAATTCATAGAGTTTTACAAGAGCATGTAGGGAACAGTAAATTTCAACCACCCACATGCAATCCCTCAGTGCTCAAAATGTCTGCATCCCAGTTCACCCCACACACAGGGTGACTTTTTCAGGCATGGCAGGCACTCAAAATGCAAACACTAAGCATCCCTGACAGCATTCCCATGGCTGTTTGTGCTTCTTGCTGGCTGTTTAAACTTCTGAGCAAGTCCCTGCACCTCAGACTCCCAACCATTGTCAGGACTTTGCCCCTTGCTCTCACAAATATTGAGCAAAACACAACATCCACCTATAATATTGGAACATTTTTTCTGCAGCTTCCAACCTATTCCGCAAACAGTGCCATCTGCCTTTCATTGTGCAGCTATAAAGCAATAATTAAAATATTGCTCCTATCCCAGCAGCTCGTGTATAGCTTCATTAGCTAGGGCACCAGGCCATAAGTTGGATCTCCCAGAATAACCAGACCAGCCTCCACACCATTAATGCTCCCAGTGCTTCAGGGAGTAAACAGTCTTTCTCCATTTTATTTAAATACTAGAGAGTTCTGAAAGGTTCTAGCATGGTGGACTATACCAGATGCTGCTGCATTTATGTCTGTAAAACTGCCATGGTGGTCCACCGTTCCTTGGAGCACTATGGACAAAAACCCCTTTCTGTTTACAAATTCTTTGCTCAACTGGGGTGAGGGCAGGCAAATGTTAGGCACATGGGTTCATCAGTTACACCAAAACCAGGTTGGATACCCAGTGTATGCAAACCCATCAATAATTTCCTGAGCATTACCCATCTGCATTATCTGGTTAGACAGCACCTCATCAGTGGCATAGCAGACCTGTATGAGAATGGCCCCAATAGTTTATCTCCCCGCATCGAATTGGTTGGCCACAGACCAGTAACATTCTGGGGTGGCCAGCCCCCAGATGGCAATGGCAACACTGCTGCTCCATGGATACGGGGCACCACACGCTGGTACACTGCCACTGCAGTTCCAGGGCCAGTTCCGCACAGATATTAAAAAAAGATAACCTTCCCCATCCTGAAGTTCTCTTGTCACTGAAGAGCTGGTCATCCCAGGTCTACAGAATGAGCCTCTCCCACCAATTCATGGTGGTTTCTTCAGCCTAGAAATGGTGCTGAACACTTTGTAGGTGATCCAGGGCCTGGTCTTCTCATTCCAACAGCTCAGATTCTCCCATTATTCTGTGTCAACCAGCTGCCATCACTGCAGATTGTACTCCTGCTGCCAGAATTGCTGCTGCCATAAAATATTCTTCTGCTCCTGCATCATCAGCTTGTTAGTGCAATGGGTAAAGTCCAATGCTGAATTCATCCAGCTCTGAGTGCTGTAATATAGCCCAAGGAGGCTCTGTATATTTTCACTGGCCCCCACAGAAGCAGGGAGCAGGAGCTTGGTTTCCCACATTTCACAGCAAAAACAATCCTTGGATGCACACGGCTCAGTGGTAAAGCAAAGGACCCTGGGATACCCCCAAGAATGCTACCCCCTCAATTCGCAGCAAACTTGCACCATGTGTTCATATGATGTGAACTGAAAATAGAACAGGCATTCTGTGTGCATGCTATTGATATGACTTATGTAATGCAAATTATCTGATGCACATCAAAAAGCTTTGAATTAAACTCCCCAGTGTAGACACACCCTAAGGGATTATGCTTTGTAAACAATGTGACATTGTCATCTACTAAACTTAGCTGGACTTTGAAACACTGTGTTTGAGTTTTGATGAATATGGAGAGGGTACATCTACCCTACCAGCTAGGGGTGGGATTCCCAGCTCACATGGATATACTTATTCAGGGTCACATTGAGCTAGTATACTAAAAATAGTAATGTAGCCATGGTAGCACAGGCAGCAGCAGCACGGGCTAGCCACCCTCCTGAACTCCCCAGGAATGAACTTGGCTGCTAGCCCATGTCACCACTGCCCATGCCATCGTGAATATATTACTATCTTTAGTGTGCTGGCTCAATGAGAGCTAGTGCAGGTAGGTCTTTGTGAGATGGGAATCTCACCCTAGCTCCAAGAACAGAGGTTGCCATAGATAGATCTGTGTCTTTTCTTGGAACACAGAGAACCCCTATACAATAATGTATCACTGAAGTATCAGAAGGTTAGCTGTGTTAGTTTGGATCTGTAAAAACAGCAAAGAGTCCTGTGGCACCTTATAGACTAACAGATGTATTGGAGCATGAGCTTTCATGGGTGAATACCCGCTTTGTCGGCGTGCATCCGATGAAGTGAGTTAGTCTATAAGGTGCCACGAATCATTGAAGTAGTTCACAAAGAAATACATTAACAATGTGACTTCTAAAATGTCTTGTTGGATTATGTCCCTGGAACTTTAATGAGGCAGAACTAGGCTAGATCACAGCACAGCCAGTCTTTGGGAACCAGAAAGCCATAGTCCCTGATACCTCCAAGCACCCGCTGGGTTGGGGAACTAAACACACCTTTTATTTTCATTAAGAAAAAAATGTGAATCTTCACCACTTTCCGTTGTAGGGACAGCCTTAAAAATGGAAACCAAAGCAAACTATGGGTTTCTTGAGGCTGGACTGCCCTATGAAGCCAGGCTCTCTGTATCTGGGGGCGATCCTAGCGCAATTTGTAATGTGGGTAACAGTGCCATCTGTGCACAAAAGTCCTTGTCAGGAACATTTCAGGTGGTACCTTTCCTGTCTTCCTCTCACCCTGTGGACCCACCTCACTCCAGGAACCACAGCATCCTCTTCATGACTCGGCCCTCCAGCCAGGTCACCATCTTCCAGGGTGACCCAAGATCCTTCTATGGCATGCAAATGGTCCCAGGGAGTCTTCTCCAGTGCTGTCCAGCTTGTGCCATTTCTCCAGTGGCCAGTAAGGTGACCTTGGCCCTCCGTCTACTCTGGGTTCCAGTTCAGGGACCCTCAGCTCAGCAGTTCTGGGCTCTAACCTCTCAGCCCTCACTGCTCCTTCTCTGGACTGCCTCCTACTCTTCCTGCCCCCCCCCCCCCACCCATTCTCTGAGAGTACCAGCTCCAAACCAACTCCCTCTTCCCAGGGAGTGACTGCCCTTTCCCAGAGGCCCCTGTCTGTTGCCAGCTATCTGGCTTTATACAGGTCCCACCTGTTCCCGTACTGTTGAGCCTGTTTGCAATCAACTAGTTCCCTGCTCCCTGGCTCCTCTTCCTGTGGAGTTAATAGGCCTACCAGGCCACCTTAACCCCTTACATTCCTGTGTGGGGTGGACACCCCATCACAGGAAGTCACTTATCCTTTTTGGGATATATTATCCTTGACCTTTCATATGTGCCCAGGATCTTGCACACCCTCTCCATTGGCCCACAGAGCTGACCGGCAGAGGGCAGCAGATCTCTGTCCAGAAATAACTTATCATTCACATTCATCATGCATGCTAGAGACATCAGGGAAGAACTGTGGGCATCATTCCCAAGGAAGGCTAGTGCCTATCACAACCAGTTTCCCCAGAGGATAACAATGCCTACCTCACTGGGCCAAAAATTATCACAGTTATTTCATTTGTGTTTGTAAAGGGCTATGATCAGTAAAGTCCATCAGGATGGTTCTGTCCCCCTTTAAGGGCTGTGGACCCAATGGCTGCTAGAACCCCATTATAATTTGGCAACTACCCCTTGAAAATCATGTTATGAACTTTTGCCCCTATGTATACCCCAGTGCAGATGTCCAGATATCACTTTTCCTGCAGCAAGAGACTTTTGGTGATTCGGTGTTTCTTGCCACACTTTTCCTGACAAGCATTGGATGGAATCTCCACCTACACTAATCATACCAAAGACCAATATAACAAGACCCATCCAATGCCAGTTACCTGACAGACATTGCTGTGATGAGCTTATTGGATGGTCACAGACAGAGAGAACAGGTCCATGATTACCAGGTGCACAGTAACTGCTGCCAGTTGTCCAAACAATGGACAAAAATGCTAGGCTTCATAGATACCACACGCCCAGTAATAGAGATAACAGATCTCCATAGTTACACGGTGCTCAGAGACATGTAATTAATAGATTTTAAGTCCAGGAGAGAGCATTGGATCATTTAGTCCAGTGGTTTTCAAACTTTTTTTCTGGCTGTTCAGTTGAAGAAAATTGTTGCCTATAACCCAGCAGAGTTGGGCATGAGGGGTTTGGGGTGTGAGAGGGGCTCAGGGCTGAGGCAGAGGGTTGGGGTGTGGGAGAGGGTCAGGGCTCTGGGCTGGGGGTGCAGGCTCTGGGGTGGGGCCAGGGATGAGGAGTTTGGGGTGCAGGAAGGGACTCTGGGTTTGCAGGGGAGGTCAGGACTGGAGCAGGGGATTGGAGTGCAGGGTTATGGTGCGGGCTTACCTCGGGTGACTTCTGGTCATCGGTGCAATGTTAGTGCTTAGGCAGGCTTCCTACATGTCATGGCACCATGGACCATGCTGCGCCGAGCTCCTTATGGTTCTTGCCCGTAGGCACCTCCCCGTCCCCCCAGCTCCCATTGGCCAGTGCTCGGGGCAGGGGCAGCTCGCATAGCCCCATGGCCCCTTCGCCTAGAAGCTGGACCAACCGCTGGCCACATCCAGGGCACAGCAGGGTTTCAGAACAGGTAGGGACTAGCCTGCCTTAACCGGGCAGCACCACTGATGGGACTTTTAACGGCCAAGTTGGCAGTGCTGACCAGAGACACCGCGACCCAGTACCTTACATTCCATGACCCAGGACTAGGTCACGACCTGCAGTTTGAAAACCACTGATTTAGTCTCACCTTCTGTTGAGCACACACCAGGGAATTTCATAATATTGAGCCCAATAGCTTGTGTTTGGCTAAAGCAGATCTTCCTAAAAGGCATCCAGTCTTGATCCCAACAATGGAACAGATACCTAGAGAGGTCATGGAAGCGCCTTCATTGGAGGTTTTCAAAAGGAGGCTGGATAGCCATCTGTCTTGGATGTCTTAGACACAACAAATCCTGCATTTTAACAGGGGGTTAGACTAGATGACTCTGGCAGTCTCTTCTAATCATGGTTAGTGCGTAATGGAGGCTAGGAGAGGCTAAGCCTCCCCAAACTTTGCGCTGATTGGAGAGGGTGTGGGCAGTGGTGGATTACCACATGGGCCCATGGGGCCTGTATCCATGGGTCCTGGATAATTTGGGGTGCCTGGAAAAATATTCCTGTCCCCTTGTCCATCATGGCCAGGGGCTGGGGGAGCTCTCACTCCCTGCTATGGCCACAGAGCTTTTCCGGTCTCAGGGCTGCAGCATGAGGATGTGGGGGGAGTAAAGGACTGAGTGAGGGGCAGGGCCTCTGGGGAAGGGGCAGAGAGGGGGCAGAATGGGGGCAGAGCCATGGGAGGAAGGGGTAGAACAGGACCAGGGCTATGGGTGGAATGGGGCCAGGGCCACAAGATAAGGGGCGCAATGGGCTGGGGCCATGGCCATGCCCCCACTCACTGCTCTCAGCCCCTACACCCATGACCTCAGCCAGGGCACGAGGGGACTGAGATCTTGGTCTAGGCCATGGAGGGGGGCTGAGAGCTCAGGACCAGCTGGGGTCGAGCTCTCTGCCCTGGCTGGGACTGAGACACAGCTCTTGGCCCTGGCAGGAGCTCTAAGTCTCCAGCCCCTCCCCCGACGGAAAGGGCAGAGCTACAACTGGCCTCACTGTTGACAAAATGTTGTGCCTTGTTTCTAATTTCAGTTTATCTGGCTTTAACTTCCAGCCACTAATTCTTGTTCTGCCTTCCTCCACTAGATCGAAGAGCCATTTATTAACTAGGAATTTTTCTTCCTCTGTGGGTACTGTGACAGACCCAGGCCAGTGCGGTACAGGAGTCTGGTAGAGGGAAAATATACTGGTCACTGGATGAGTAGTTTTCTGTTCCCTGAGTGACCAGAGCAGGGGCTGCACTAGAGTAATCAGAAACCTGCTAGAACCAGTTAAGGCAGACAGGCTGATTAGAACATGTGCAGCCAATCAAGGCAGGCTAATCAGGGCACCTAGGTTTAAAAAGGAGCTCACTTCAGTTTGTGGTGTGCATGTGAGGAGCTGGGAGCAAGAGGCATGAGGAGCTGAGAGGGTGAGGGTGAGGGTGAGGGTGAGGGTGTGCTGTGCTGCTGGAGGATTGAGGAGTACAAGTGTTATCAGACACCAGGAGGAAGGTCCTGTGGTGAGGATAAAGAAGGTGTTTGGAGGAGGCCATGAGGAAGTAACCCAGGGAGTTGTAGATGTCATACAGCTGTGATCCACAGGGCCCTGGGCTGGAACCCTGAGTAGAGGGCGGGCCCGGGTTCCCCCCAAACTTCCCAACTTCTGATCAGACACAGGAGGAGTTGACCCAGACTGTGGGTTCCACCAGAGGTGAAGATCACTGAGGTGAGCAAATCTGCCAATAAGCGCAGGACCCACCAAGGCAGAGGAGGAACTTTGTCACAGTACTTAAACACTGGGATTAAGTTACCTCTTGATTTTTTTATAAGATAAACACACTGAGCTCCTTATGTCTCACTGTAACATTTTTTCCAACTCTTGAATTATTTTTATGGAAATCTGCTTCCTCTCAATTTTTTCAACATCTTCTTAAAAATATGGACACCAGAACTGAGTTCAATACAGCAGCACTGGTCTCATCAAAGCCATGTACAAAGATAAAATCAACTCCCTACTCTTAATCACAACTCCCTGTTTATACATCCAAGCATTGCATTAGCCTTCTGCCACAGTATCACACTGGGAGCTCATGTTGAGTTATTTGTTCACTTTTCTGCAGAAAAGGTACCTAGGGGTTACAGTGGATCAGAAGTTGGATATGAGTCGACAGCATGCCCTAGTTGCCAAGAAGGCTAACGGCATTTTGGGCTGTATAAGTAGGGGCATTGCCAGCAGATGGAGGGACGTGATCATCCCCCTCTATTCGACATTGATGAGGCCTCATCTGGAGTACTGTGTCCAGTTTTGGGCCTCACACTACAAGAAGGATGTGGAAAAATTGGAAAGAGTCCAGCCGAGGGCAACAAAAATGATTAGGGGGCTGGAACACATGACTTATGAGGAGAGGCTGAGGGTACTGGGATTGTTTAATCTGCAGAAGAGAAGAATGGCGGGGCGGGGGGGTAATCTGATAGCTGCTTTCAGCTACCTGAAAGAGGGTTTCAAAGAGGATGGATCTAGGCTATTCTCAGAGGTACCAGATGACAGAACAAGGAATAATGGTCTCAAGTTGTAGTGGTGGAGGGTCAGGTTGGATATTAGGAAAAACTTTTTCAGTAGGAAGGTGGTGAAGCACTGGAATGGGTTACCTAGGGAGGTGGTGGAATCTCCTTCCTTAGAGGTTTTTAAGGTCAGGCTTGACAAAGCCCTGGCTGGGATGATTTAGTTGGGGATTGGTCCTGCTTTGAGCAGGGGGTTGGACTAGATAACTTCTTGAGGTCCCTTCCAACCCTGATATTCTATGATTCTATGACCCATAAGTCCTTTTCAGAGTCACTGCTTTCCAGGATACAACCCCCATGCTATAACCATGGCCTCCATTCTATAAATAACGGATTCCTGTGCTTACAGGCTGCCTGGAATCAGGCATGACAGTCTCCATGGTTACCGGCTGCCTGAATAATCTTTATAAAAAACTAAACATTAGTTCTCTCTCTCTCTCTACAGGAATATATTGCAATGGGACATTTGATCAGTTTGTTTGCTGGCCTTATTCACTTCCAGGAAATGTGTCTGTTCCTTGTCCTTCGTATTTACCCTGGCTGGAAAACGGTAATGTGATTTCTCTTTTTTTAAAAGATTCATATCAGAAATCTTCATTGCAGGAGGGAGTTGTCAGCTCAGGCTGTACTGTCCTGGAATTGCCTGGAGGACTGCTTGGGGCTATTCTGCATCACCTCCTTCCTGGCTAGTAACAAAGTCATCCCACTGCAACATGCTTCAAGCCCTGTAGGGATGAGAAGTGACCTTGCCTGTGCCCTTCCCCACCCCTTTGTTATGTTTCAGTCACTTTAAGGTCAAAAAGTCACTTTGGGGTATTGACTTTTAAGAATGACTTTAAGAACCCTCCTAACTCCTTTCCTCCTAATGCTGTCATGATGCTGGCCCTTCCCCCAGCAGTTTCCTTGACCCTCAGGGAATCCTGTGGTGGTAACTGGAGACCAGGTTGTTCAAACTATGGCTCTAAATTGTGGCCCTCAAGGGTGGCTGTGGTGAGAAGAAGTGTTCCAGGATGGCCAGCCCCATAAGGGCCTGGAGGCTGAGGGCTAGTCAGCCTTGTTCAATCAGCCTTGCCTGTGCCATAATTACCTGCCTCCCTGCTTAATGGGCAGGACTAGCTGTGGTCAGGTGACTGCCTGAAACACCAGTGTCTCACTGAGGGAACTCAGTGTCAGTGAGGACCAGGAGTAAGTAGGGCTCCCATGGAAGGTCCTGGAGTAGAGTCTGGAGGGACTGCAGGGAACCAGCCTAGGCGTCAGTGCTGTAGCCCAGATGGGGGTTGAGACTATGAGAAGGACTCCAGGGAAAGAGCCTGCAAGTCAGAGCTCTATCCCAGAGCCAGAGTAACTTAAAGATAACCACAAAGGGTGTGGGAACTGGCACCAGAGGGTGAAATGAAGAAGTGTCAGAAAACCATAGTGAGAGAAACTGAGGCAGGGAGCACCTGCAGTGCCATGCTCAGCCACCATGGGGCACCAATGCCTTATGACAAGAACATTTTATTTGATTATGAACTGAAAATGTGCCTTGCACCTTTTAAACTCACCTGTTTGAACCAGCCCCGTCAATACAAGGCGGTCATATTGAGCACCACCTCCCCAGCTGCCTCCCACCATCTCCCCTGCAGCACCAGGAGCATTCTGTGCCACAGCTGGGCCTCCCTACTGCAGCTGCTCAGCAGTGCCTCCACTGACCATTTGCTGCATTGCAGGGGTGAGAGGAGAGTATCTTTACTACTGGCTTCCAAGGAGGAGCAGGATATGAGCCTAGGGGGCCTTCCAAGGAGGAGCAGGACATGAACCTAGGGGCCTCTAGCAAAGGCCTTTCAAGGAGGAGCAGGACATGAGCCTAGGGGCCTCTAGCAAAGACTACTCCCCTTCCCCACACACCCCTGGGAAGCTCAAAAGGTGGGAAAGGAGGAGAAGCTGGGACATAACAGACAGTTATGGTTCCCTGCCCGCCTGCCCCAGCAAGAGCAGCCTGCGGCTGGTTCTAATTTGCATCCATTGGCTACAGTTCCCAAAGGATCATATAGGGTAGGTTTACACTGCAATTAGACACCCACAGTTGGTCCTTGCTAGCTGACTCAGGATCACAGGGCTTGGGCTAAGGGACTGTTTAACTGTAGTGTAGATGTTCTGGCTTGGGCTGTACCCTGAGTTCTGGGACTCTTCCACCTCACAGGGTCCTAGAGACTGGGCTTCATCCTGAGCCTAAATGTCTACACTACAATTAAACAGCCCCTTAGTATGAGCCCCAGGAGCCTCAGGAGTGTCATGGGCCAGCTGTGGGTTTTTAACGTCCGTGTAGATGTACCCATTGTGCCTTGGAATAGCTGGGGCACAGCACGATGCAACTACTCATTCTTCCAGCATCCAACATACCCCTCCCCACTCCCTCACCTGTCCTTGTCCCTGCCCCTGCCCCTGCTCCAGGAGCTGAAGGGAATGAGGTACAAGAGTCAACTTTGCCAACTCTATGTCCACTGTAGACTCAGTTAGGCCAGGGGATACCCAGAAACAGATTTGTGGGAGTTTCTGGTTCTTCTGCACTTCATAGCCATCTGTAAGGAAACAGAACTAGGCAGAGATCCACTTCACGACAGTGACTGTGGGCCAATAACTGTATGATTAATAACACTTGGCCCCCAAGCTGACGAAGTTTGACACCTCTGCTTTAAGGTGTTCTTGACCTTTTCAGAGGATGCCTAGAGGGCTGCTCCATTCTCACCCTGCTTCTTTCATTGCTGCACTGGCCATCGTGTTCAGGGAACAACTATTTTCCAATATGGCCCAGGCTCAGTCTTTCCCCTGGGGATGGAGGGGCCTCCTAGCATGGGTATATTTTCAAATGGCACAGGCTCCTCTGCAGCTGTATCTAGATCTTGCATGGCTCCCCACTACTGCGAACCCCAAGTGTTCAAAGATCACATCGGATGCCTAAAATCATGAGATTTAAAAGAATGACATTTTTGACTGCCTTCTGATTTCTTTCCTCATTGAGGGAAGCTGCCCGCCCCTGGTTTGTATGGGATCAGCTCACAATCAAAATTCAACCTTCAGCACACACACAAAGCTGCAACTTCTATTCACAGCTCGAAGGGACTCCACAAACCTTTCCTTATTCCTGTGGTGTGTACAGCAGCCATTCCATCACCCCTTGTCACTCCTACTTGCTACACAGGCTAGGCAGATGTCCCACTCCCATTCCCTAGCCATGCTCCCAAACAGTTTTCTGCCCCCACCTGTCCCATAAGTTAAGTTCCCCATATTTTTCCCTACCTCTCGTAAAAGATTCTTCTCCGCTACATCACATCCCCTTGCACCTCCCTCGGCCAGGTATCCTGCTCCCTACACTCCCCTGCATCTCCCTCAGCTGGGCCTCTTGCTCCCCACATTTGCCTGTGCCTCCCTCAGCTGAGCATCCTGCTCCCCACACTCCCCTGTGCTTCTCTCAGGCAGGCCTCCTGCTCCCCACATTCCCCTGTGCTTCCTTCAGCTGGACCTCCTGCTTCCCACATTCCCCTGTGCCTCCTTCAGCCAGGTCTCCTGCTCTCCACACTCTCCTGATCATCCTTCAGCTGGGCCTCCTGCACCTCTGTGACAGTCCCAGCTGAGGTTACTTAGATTTACCAAGCCAGCATAAAACAGCTTCTTGATTACCTCACTGGTTATTCAGAAGTCAATAACACAGTTCCCTTAAAGTGCCAGCCTCAGGCCTCCATCGAGGCACCCAAGTCAAATATGATGAAGTTTTCTGAAAATCTTATTTCGTCATATAAAATAAATAATTCTACCAATCCCAAAGGATCAGACACAATACCTCCCAGGTGATTGCATATCCCAGATCTTACCCAAATACTTGCATACAGCCAATGCTTATTAACTAAACTAAAATTTATTAAAAAAAAAAACAGAGTATGGTTAAAAGATTAATATACATACACACATTAATTCAATTCTTGAGGTTCAGATTCATAGCAGAAAGCTTTGTAGTTGCAAAGAGTTCTTTTAGAATTTAGTTAATAAGTTATAGTACAATGTCCAATATCATATCCAGGGTGTACCAGCTAAACTGGGATCTCTTCTTGCGACTTAAACTTCCACTGATGAAGCTCAAGCAGATCTGAGATAAACAGGATCAGGACCCAAGGGTCTTTTAATATAGTGTTCTCGCATCCACTTGACCACACAGTGCTGGGTAAACAATAGGCTTTTGATGTAATCTTCTGCTTCCTAAATACCATCAGTAATTAGTTACACAAATTAACAGAGAAATTTGTGCATTAGGCTGTCCATCACAAACTTCACAGACACATATAGACAATGACATTATTTCACCCAAGATTCATCTAAATGTTAATATTCCTTTTTTACATGGGTACCATTTAAAATATACACTAGGGCTGTCAAGCAATTAAAAAAATTAATCACAATTAATTGCACAATTAAAAAATTAACTGTGATTAATTCTGTTAAATGCACTGTTAAACAATAATAGAATACCATTTATTTAAATATTTTTGATTTTTTTCTATATTTTCAAATATATTGATGTCAATTACAACACAGAATACAAAGTGTATAGTGCTCACTTTATATTTATTTTTGATTACAAGTATTTGCACTGTAAAAAAAAAGATACTATTTTTCAATTCATCTAATACAAGTATTGTAGTTCAATCTCTTTATCAGGAAATTTGAATTTACAAATATAGAATTATGTACAAAAAAACCTGCATTCGAAAATAAAACAATGTAAAATTTTAGAGCCTGCAAGTCCACTCAGTCCTACTTCTTGTTCAGCCAATCTCTCAGACAAACAAATTTGTTTGTATCTGCAGGAGATAATACTGCCTGCTTCTTGTTTACAATGTCACCTGAAAGAGAGAACAGACATTTTAATGGCACTATTGTAGCTGGCATTGTGAGATATTTATGTGCCAGATGTACTAATGAGTCATATGTCCCTTCATGCTTCAACCACCATTCCAGGGGACATGTGTCCATGCTGATGATGGGTTCTGCTTGATAATGATCCAAAGCAGTGCGGACCGATGCACGTTCACTTTCATTATCTGAGTCAGATGACACCAGTAGAAGGTTGATTTTCTTTTTTGGTGGTTTCAGTTCTGTAATTTCCGCATCGGAGTGTTGCTCTTTTAGGACTTCTGAAAGCATGCTCCACACCTCATCCCTCTCAGATTTTGGAAGCCACTTCAGATTCTTAAACCTTGGTCCGAGTGCTGTAGCTATCTTTAGAAATCTCACATTGGTACCTTCTTTGCGTTTTGTCAAATCTGAGGTGAAAGCGTTTTTAAAATGTACGTGCTGGGTTATCATCTGAGACTGATATAACGTGAAATATATGGCAGAATTCAGGTAAAAAAGCAGAGGACATACAATTCTCCCCCAAGGAGTTCAGTCATAAATTTAATTAACACATTATTTTTAAACAAGCATCATCAGTATGGAAGCATGTCCTCTGGAATGGTGGCCGAAGCATGAAGGGGCATATGAATGTTTACCATATCAAGGCAGGTAAATACATTGCAGTGCTGGCCAGAAAAGTGCCATGCAAACATCTGTTCTCACTTTTAGATGATATTGTAAATAAGAAGCTGGCAGCATTATCTCCCATAAATGTAAATAAACTTGAACAAGAAGTAGGATTGAGTGGACTTGTAGGCTCTGAAGTTTTAACATTGTTTTGTTTTTGAGTGCACATATGTAACAAAAAAAATCTACATTTGTAAATTGCATTTTCACGACAAAGAGATTGCACTACAGTACTTGTATGAGGTGAATTGAAAAATATTCTTTCTTTTGGTTATCATTTTTTCAGTACTAATATTTGTAATAAAAATAATATACACTTTGATTTCAATTACAACACAGAATACAATATATATAAAATGTAGAAAAACATCCAAAATATTTAATAAATTTCAATTGGTATTCTATTGTTTAACAGTGCGATTAAAACTGGAATTAATCATGATTAATTTTTTTGTTAATTGCATGAGTTAACTGCGATTGACAGCCCTAATACACACAATTAGTATTACTTCTAACTTCTAACAATATAGGTCTACATTTCAAAGTTCTAGCCTACCTAGCAATAGAATGGCCCTAATTACCCTTTCTAATGTGTGTTTTAATGTCGGCTTTGGGTTGGTTAGCCTGCAAGTTGTTTAACCCCTTCTGGCCATGTGTTACACTTTGTGTAAGATTCATTGCAATTATATAACAGGGATAGCATTAATGATTTGCATGGTTATATTCTAATTAAACAACGTCACAGCCTTCCTCAGCCAGGCCTCCTGTTCCCCACACTCCTCTGCACTCTCCTCAGCCAGGCCTCCTGCACCTCCCTCAGCCAGGCCACCTGCTCTCCACACTGCCCTGCACCTCCCTCAGCCAGGCCTCCTGCTCCCCACACTCTCTTGCAGCTCCCTCAGCTAGGCCTCCTGCTCTCCACACTCCCCTGCACCTTTCTCAGCCAGACCTGTTCTCCACACTGCCCTGCACCTCCTTCAGCTGGGCCTCCTGCTCCCCACACTCCCATGTGCCAATGGAGCTACACCATTTCACACCAGTCGAAGATCTGGCCCCTACATTCTGTGATGAGGCACCACAAGCTGATGTGCCAGAGCATGAGAGGATCTTTATTTAATTACTAAATCATCCTCTTTGCCCAGAGTTCTAGTGGTGGTATGAAATGTATTGCCTGTATGTAATAGGAAGGGTTCAGATTAAGAATCTAAAGGATGAAGAAAGAATGATCTGAAATGTAATTTTATCTTTTTGATGTACTCACTATATTTGCTTTTTGAAAATACTGGGTAAATTATGGGAATTTCTTTTGATAATATATTCATAAACTAAGTTTGTATGATTTTCTCCTAAATAGACATTACAAAGAAAAATCAAAGGCCAAAGCAAAGATTTCTCTAATGCGGTTTCCCTAGCTTTGCTGAAAGGGTGAAATTTGTAAAGCATATGAAAAATGAAAGATATGTCTTGATCTTTCAGACTGAAGCTCTGTTTACTTTCAGGAAGTGCAGGAAATGTATACAGAGTCTGCTTGGACCAGGGAATCTGGCAAACAGAAGAGAATTCAACAGATATTTGGCGAGATAATTCAGAGTGCTCTGAGAAGAATCACTTCACCCCACAAGTAAGTATGATGTTTTCTTTTATGCTTTAATACTTTAATCTTCTTAATCCCTTCTTGAATAATTGATCAGATGTTTCCATTGAATATCTGCAAAAGAGAGCCAGACTTATTTAGGTTATTATATGGAAACCTTTGCTTGTATTTTGAACATGGATTAGGACTGGAAAAATCCTGAGTGCTTTGGGTTCAACAAATTATCTCTAGGTCAGTTTTGGGATCACCACATTTACTGAACTCTAATATAATGAGTACAAAGTGAAACTTATAGAGTAAATTACTCAGACTCAGAGAAATCCACATGCTAAAAGGAAACATACTGGGCAAAATTGCTGTGGAACTAATTGGAGTGAACATGGAACAAATTTCCCACTTCATTTCATTCTCTTCCTTCCTGAGCCTCACAGTCATTAGTGGGCAGCTGCATAAAAAGAAAAAATGGAGGCAAAATCACAAACTAACCCAACCCTTGTTGGCACTGGACTTTTGATGAGACTCTGCAGTCACCCAGCTAGGTTAGGCTATGCTAACTATGAGGAGAGGCAGAGGAAAACCAAGACAAAAGAGATCATTTAAAATTTTTAGAACTTTATAAGGGAAACCCCCAAAAGTTTCAGGAGCATAAATAATATAGAACATTGCAAAGTACTTACTCCTCATAATAATAATAAACTATGTAACCAACACATTAACCTTTGTGCGCTTGGACATGGTACTCTTCTTTACTCTGTGCAGTTAATACCAAATGCATTGTTATTATTAAGAACAAAAAGATTATTGAACAATAGACTTGATTCTTCTCCGAAGTGACACACTTTTCAGCTCCACTCTTGCTGTCCTGTTCTTTGGTTCTCTTTGGCTTGAAGTGCCCCTTAGATTCGATGTTCCTGTGGTTGTACCTCTTTTCACTGGATTTATCCATAAGCAGGTTTCTTCACCTAGTGGACCTTCATTTGTGCATTTTGCACCTTTATTCCTTCAATGACGTTCAAAGTCATTCTCTCTGCTCACGTACTTTAGGTCCTTTGCAGGTGGGCTTCTCATTTACTGGTTTCATGGTCTGTTTTCATCTGACACAGCTTTTGATCACTTCCCTTTTTGACCAATTATCTCCTTGGTACTCTCTGTCCAGTATGTCTGTAGATTTTATTTCCCTCTACTTCCTTTCTCTAATAGTGTCTGCTCACATACCCAGGTCTGTTTTTTTCTGCTTCTCCTGACCTGAAACCTTTCCTGGTTTCCTTCTTCCACTCTTCTCACTTCCCAGGCCCCGGCTTTTAGTCTTCTATTCTGGTGTTTTATCACCTCACCTCTGCCCTCAGCACCAGTTCATCCCCAGCTCAGCATCTTGATTCTTCTCTTTCTCTAACAGCTTTTTCCAGCCGCCCCCTTTGGGTGGATTCTGAGCCTCCTCCCCAGCTTGAGCTGCCTTCTCACTGGCTGTTTCTCTCTCTGGAACAGCATTATATGCTGCTGCATCACAGCTGCACGTGCTAGTACTAGCCTGGGTCAGGGTCACTACAAATCCTGTTAATAGCAGAGAGCAGTATTATCACAGTGCAGAGTGCTTCTGTACGGTGAGCATCGTGGCTTGTGCAGTATGATCCCCAGGCTAACAACATTCAGCTTTACTCGTGACTGCACAGAAAGCTGCCTGTACAGTGATATTTTATTGTGCAGGCCAGTAACACTCATCGTTGTAGCACCCAACCTCTTGTTCACAAGATGTCCTGAAAACATTTTTATCAACCACACATAGTTTGTGCCCTTTGTACCCATTTAATATACACCTGAGTGCAGATCTTGTGGCCCATGCTGAGGACAGTGTACATTTGCACACCTCTGTAACTGTGCCTTCTTGAGCCACAACTGAGAGTGCCAAATTCAGGACTAACTGCTGAGAAATAGGGCAGAATCCCCTGAAGATTGGTGGCTAATCCCGCATAGGATATACCAAACCAGCAACAAAAGTAAACTTCTGTTTCACCACACTGGCCAACAAGAAGTCATAAAGGCCATTTCCTCAGGCACTCCAGTCCTTGTGTTACCACCAAAAACACTAGACTTAGAGGTGGGTGGTTCTTTACAACCAGTCTCTTCACATAAAAGGTTCTTCTGACCCCAAAGGACCAGCCACACTCCCAAGTCAATACATAATTTAGGACTTACCCAAAAATCATGCTGATGCCAACCCTTTAGTATCTAAAATCTAAAGATTTATAGGAAGGAATAAAGGAAGGAAGGTGAGAGTTAAAATTGGTTGAAAGAATCAAATACATACAATAAATGCAAGGTTCTTGGTTCAGGCTTGTAGCAGTGGTGGCATAAACTCCTGGTTTAAGTCAAATCTCTGGCTGCTTCCAAATGATCATTGGAAGGTCCTCAGTCCATTGGTAAGAATGTTCCCATTACTATAGTACATATTCCAGAGTTCTGAGCAGGAAAGAGGCAAAATGGAGATGTTTCTGGGGCCTTATATCTTCTGCCATGTGGAGGGAAATCCATTGTTTGAAACAAAGGCCTCAGCACAGCTAGTGGAAAATTTCAGGTAACAAGATGGCATTTGGAGTCATGTGGGAAAGTCACATGTCCATGCATGAAGGTTTGGACACAGTAGAAACCATTACCTGTACCTCAAACAGCATGTTTGCAGGACAGTCCATTCAGTGTAGATGGGCGTCTCCCATAGTCCATTGTCAGCTAGGTGTTTCTTGGTGAGCCGCTTAATTTGAATAGTTCCTCCAAGATGTCTTGTGGGCATTACCCCAGGAGCAAACATTTGAAATCCAGGTATAAAGCCAATATTCATAACTTTAAATACAAAAATGATAAAGACATACTGATAGCATAATCATAACCAGCAAATAACAACCTTTTCATAGACATCTTACATGCCACATTTTGTCCAAGGATTTGTTGCAAATATATAACAGTGGCTGCAACAATGATCTATATGCTCATATTTTAATCAGATAACGTGATAGTCTCCACTGAGGAATTTTCTCACCATACTAAGCACAGTGTGATTCAGAGAACAGGTGATAGGGCTAAGTGTAAAGAAACCAAGGATCTACTTCCAGCACAATTTCTGCCCTGCTGTGTGATGGTGGAGAAGTCATGTCATTTTTCTGTGCCTCCGTTTCCCCTTCCAAGCTTGGTTCATGTTTTCCAATAGTAGAAGGCACTCTAATCTGACAGAACCAGATCTATTTGTAGATATATCTGAAGCTAGACTGTGTCTGAGAGATCTGTTGTGCACTACTTTCCTCACATTATACTGATTTTCCAAGGTCTCAAATTTGGGTCAGAGAGGAGGGTGTCAAACCTACTAGTACTACACAACAGATTTTCCAGTGTGGCCTTGTTGGATTTTTGCTTCCCAAAGGCTGTGTGAGGCATCAGCGGATCATCCTGCTATTTCTGAACCTGCTAAGTCTGCCACAGTGTGTATTAATCAGTGGTTTGACCATTGGTCTACATGTCTGCAGTCACCCATGCAGTTCTCAAATACTGCTGCACTGCAGTTTTCACTGATCCAAGCAGCTCTGTCACAGCTTTTTGGAAAACAAGCTGCTTGGCAATTCCCACTGTTGATCTTCTTCAGCCATCAATTCCCAGAAGCCTTAACCCTCCACTTTTGAGTCAAAGAGCAAGTCAAATTTCAGCATCTTTGCATGGTCAGCATTGAGTAACCAGAGGCAGGGAAGGTGCATCTGTTGTGTATTTGGTTGTCATGGTTTTTGTTCCTATGGCAACTAAATTAGATTATTAGGGGATAGCCCAGCCAGCTTCGGCCGGTTAGGTGAGCTCCGTGTCTGTAAATAAATGGTAGCTCTGTTAGCTATCTGCTGTCTGGCCTCAAGTGATTTCTTCCTAAACCGGCTGACCCCAAGGATATAACAAGTGGCGACGAGGATGCGATCCCGGAGCTGCCCCAGCAACAGAAGGAAGTAGAAGTCAAGGTAAAGAACAAATAGACAAACAAAAACTGCTTGTTTGCACTGACTGTGAAAGTGAAACTAAAAATCATGGCTGCTCTGACCAGGCCACTGGAACCTTTTGTTGAGAATCTAGTCCAATGGCCTGTGTATACTGAGTGTTTTGAGCTTTTTGTTATTGCAAGTGACATTACAGAAGAGAAGAAGGTGCCAATATTCTTAAGTGTTGTAGGAGCTAAAACCTACTCCCTGCTACACAGCTTACTACTCCCTGTTAAGCCTGAGACTAAATCTTACAGTGACATTGTGGAAATCCTGGGGTCCCAATTTTCCCCAAAACCACTAGTAATTGCTGAAAGATACAGGTTCCACAAAAGAGACCAAAAAGAAGATGAAACAGTTGTACAATTTGTAGCAATTTTAAAAAAGCTAGCAGAACACTGTGAATTTAAGGAGATGTTAAATGATGCCCTGCGTGACAGGTTAGTGTGTGGCCTGTACAGTGAAGCTATACGGAAGTGCCTACTGACAGAGGCTCAGCTTACATTACAGAAG
Organism: Gopherus flavomarginatus; assembly: GCF_025201925.1. Taxonomy (NCBI): domain Eukaryota; kingdom Metazoa; phylum Chordata; order Testudines; family Testudinidae; genus Gopherus; species Gopherus flavomarginatus. The sequence continues at coordinate 25,913,871 of NC_066628.1, forward strand.
GCTGTTGATATTGCTGTCTCCATGGAACTGGCTACAAGGGAGGCGCAATACATCCGTGCATCCCCTAGGGTGCAAAAAGTGTTTCAAGAACCTACCCACAAAACTGTGCAGTCAGGAATGTTACCGCTGTGGTAAGCCGAGTCACCAGGCATCAGAATGTTGGTGTAAGGACCTGGTGTATCGACACTGTGGCAAAAAGGGACACATTGAGTGTGCCTGTAAACAAAAGAAAAAGAGGCCTGTGGTCTGGCCGACAAAAAGAGGAACCCTGCATACCCTAGAGCAGACCCAGGATGATCAAGGTGACACCTCATCGCAAGAGGAAGTGCCACTGCATGTTTTGTCTTTGGCAGTGGGCTCACATGAATACTGGGTAACCTGTTGTTGGATGGCAAACCTATATGCATGGAACTGGACACCGGTGCAGCCATCTCGCTGGTCTCCGAGACTGTGTATAAAGAAAAGCTACAGCATCTTCCGCTTAAGGCAACAAAAACTGTTCTGAAGACGTATACGGGAGAAGCTGTGCCCATGTTGGGCACTATTGATGTTAAGGTGGAGCTCAGTGGACAGGCTGTTAAATTGCCACTGTTTGTGGTGAGAGGTAAGTACCCAGCCTTAATGGGTAGGTCTTGGCTTGGGAAGATTCAGCTGAACTGGGCAGAAGTGCACCGGATGACTAAAGAAGAAACCAGTCTAACCCCTATACTAAGGAAACATGCTGCTGGTTTTGGAGAGGATTTGGGAAGTATGAAGGGAATCACTGTGACATTGAACATTAAACCTGACAGTCCACCAAAATATCTGAAAGCCTAAACAGTGCCATATGCCATCAGGCCAAAAGTTGAAGCAGACCTGGAGCGCCTGGTCACCAATGGTGTCCTAATACCAGTTACCCATAGCCCATGGGCCACTCCTATCGTTCCAACAGTGAAGAAAGATGGCTTCCTCTGGATTTGCGGTGATTTTAAAGTCACTGTCAAACCAGTGTTATGTGCAGAGCAATACCCGCTTCCCCGCATCGATGACCTCTTCGCAAGCCTGGCTGGGGGAAAAGGTTCAGTAAGATTGATCTGAGTCAAGCATATTTACAGATGCACGTCGATGAAAAGTCCCAAAAGCTGTTGACTATTGTGACTTATAAGGGGCTTTATCGATACAGTTGCCTACCCTTCAGAATAACGTCTGCTCCCGCCCTGTTCCAGAGGGCTATGGACCAGATCTTGTGTGGCTTGTGAGGAGTTCAGTGCTATCTGGATGATATCCTGGTCACTGGAAGGAATGAAGAGGATCACTTAAAGAATTTAGAGGCTACCCTACAAAGACTGGAAGAGTATGGCCTCTCAAGGTTGCCTTTGCCAGTCAAACATCAAGATAGTGCCCAAAAGGAAATCATCTACTTTGAACAGGTAGAGAATACACCCATCACTCCTACTCAAATAAAGAAGGCAACTCGTGTTGACCCAGTATTGTCCCAAGTTATGGACCTGGTGATGCATGGAAAATCTTGACAAATCTCTCCGGTTTCACCCGACCTTGTTACCTACATGTCCAGGAGGACCGAGTTATCGGTCCAATCTGGTTGTTTGTTGTGGGGGAGACGTATCATTATTCCACCAGCACTGAGATCACAGATGTTAGAACAGCTACATTCTGGTCACTGTGGAATAGTGTGCATGAAGGAAATTGCATGAAGCAATTTTTGGTGGCCTGGATTGGACAGTGCTATTGAAGACAAGGCAAAAGCTTGTATGTAATGTCAGGGTGTGAGGAATGCACCCCAGTAGGCACCCCTACACCCATGGGACTGTCCTGAAAACCCTTGGCAACGTATTCACATTGACTTCGCTGGCCCCCTTGAAGGGAGCATGTTCTTGGTGGCAGTAGATGTCCATTCTAAATGGCCAGAAGTCTCTGTAATGCAATCCACTACTGCAGAGAGTACTATCCAAAAACTACGGGGACTCTTTAGTCATTTCGGTCTGCCAGAACAACTTGAGAGCTACAACGGACCGCAGTTCATCTCTCAGGAGTTTCAAAATTTTATGAAGGCAAATGGGATACACCACATCACTTCAGCATCATATCATCCATCCACCAATGGATTAGCTGAAAGATTTGTGCAGACAATGAAACACACTTTGAAATCAGCAAGGGGACAACACTCCATTCAAAAGCGTCTGGATACTTTCTTACTTTCCTACAGAAACATACCTCATGCTATGACCAAGGCATCCCCGGCCTTTCTAATGATGAGACGACAGCTGCGCACTTGCTTTGATCTGCCGAAACCTTCAGAACCCTGACAAATTGTGTAATGTCAGCAGCAATATCAAGTCATCAGACGGGCCCCCAGAGCAAAAGACCAAACCTTTAGCTTGGGACAGCCAGTTTTGGCTCGCAATTATACTTCTGTAGCTAAATGAGTCCCTGTCACGATCATCACTCAAACAGGACCTGTTTCCTACACAGTTCGGACTACAGAGAATCTTACCTGGCTGCAACAGGTAGATCAGCTGTTGCCAGGTCATACCAGTCCTCAGGACACATCTGCAGTTGAGTGGTCTGAGTTCACCTCTTCTCGTGAGACACCGAATCACGAATAACCTGTTCCTGACTGTTCTCCTCCATTACTGCTGGCGGCAGAGATACCCCTTTGCCCAGCGCGAGCTGATACCATCTCCTCATCCGTTCGTGTTGCGGACCCTGAGCCCATGGTACTTTCGGGTGCAACAACACCAGAAGTTCGCCGTAATCCACCTAGAGACAGAAGGCCTCCTCATCGGCTGGATCTTTAGCTAGGGCGAACCCACGGTTATGAGGCAAAATAATCCCCAAGGTTTAGCCGGGAATGGAGGCAGACTACTCTACTTCTCTAGTCTAGTGTGTGTTTTATGGAGGGGATGTTCTTATTGCGGGGAGAGGAATATGTTGTGTATTTGGTTGTCATGGTTTTTGTTCCTCTGGCAACTGAGTTAGATTATTAGGGGATAGCCCAGCCAGCTTCGGCCGGTTACGTGAGCTCCATGTCTGTAAATAAATGGTAGCTTTGTTAGCTGTCTGCTATCTGGCCTCAAGTGATTTCTTCCTAAACCGCCTGCCCCCAGGGACATAACAGCATCCAAGGGTGCTGAGGTTGTTGGCTGATGTGATTGCGCAGCCATTGGCCATTAGCTTTGAAAAATCATGGTGATCGGGGGAGATCCCGGATGATTAGAAAAAGGCAAATATAGTGCCCATCTTTAAAAAGGGGACGAAGGAGATTCTGAGGAACTACAGACTGATTAGCCTCACCTCAGTCCCTGTGAAAATCATGGAGCAGGTCCTCAAGGAATCCATTTTGAAGCACTTGGAGGAGAGGAAGATGATCAGGAAAAGTCAGCATGGATTCACCAAAGACAAGTCATGCCTGACCAACTGGATTGCCTTCTATGATGAGATAACTGGCTCTGTGGATATGGGGAAAACAGTGGTCCTCATAATCAGTAACTCCTCACTTAACGTCCTCTCCCTTAATGTTGTTTTGATCTTACGTCCCTGCTCAATTACAGAATATGCTCCATTTAAAGTTGTGCAATGCTTCGCTATAACGTTGTTTGGCTACCTGCTTTGTCCACAGCTAGCAGCCCACCTATCAGCTCCTCTATGCCCCCCACCCGCTGGCAGACCATGTGGATCAGCACCTTTCCCCTCCTTACCCCACCGCCTGCCCAAGGCAATCAGCTGGCTTTCAGTGTTCAGGAGGGATGGGGGAGGAGCAAGGACTCAGCGTGCAGGCTCCCCTTCCCTCCCCTGCCCCACAAACGTTGAGGAAGCGGGGAGGAGCGAGGGACATGGCGCACCTCCCCCCTCCCTCTCCTGCCTCCTGCCCACAGCAATCAGATGGTTTGTGACATTCAGGAGGCAGGGGAGAGAGGGGGAGACTGCGCCCTGTGTCCTCACTCTTTCCTCCTGAATGCTGCAAGTCAGATGATTGCTGGGGACAGGAGGCAAGAGAGGGAGGAGGAGGAGCAAGGACGGGGTGTGCAGAGTAAGCGAGGAGGAAGAAGAGGCTGGTTAAGGGTGGGAGCTTGGGGGAAGGGGTGGCATGGGCAAGCTGAGGGCTGAGCCCCCCACCTCTGGTGCTTGCAAAGTAGGAGAAGTTGTCGCTGCTGCTGCACAACATGCTTCTCCTAGCCTACAGCACCTTCAGCCTCCTTTCCTGCCTCATTGTCTCCAGTGCCAGTGGGCTGTGCCTGTGTGGGGCAAGGTGGGGGCACCTCGAACTATAGTACTGTACTGTACAGTATGCAAAAAAGAATTCCCTGGACCCTTATGGGGAAATTGGATTCGCTTAACATCGTCTCACTTAAAGTCGCTTTTTTCAGGAACATAACTACAATGTTAAGTGAGAAGTTACTGTACCTTGACTTTAGCAAAGCTTTTGATATGGTCTTCCACAGTATTCTTTCCAGCAAGTTAAAGAAATATGGATTAGATGAATGGACTATAAGGTCGATAGAAAGCTGGCTAGATCATTGGGCTCAACGGGTAGTGATCAATGGCTTGATGTCTAGTTGGCAGCTGATATCAAACAGAGTGCCCCACGGGTCTGCCCTAAGGCTGGTTTCATTCAACATCTTCATTAATGAGCTGGAGGGTGGGATTGAATGCACTCTCAGCAAGTTTGCGGATGATACTAAACTGGGAGGAGTGGCAGATACACTGGAGGGTAGGGATAGGGTCCAGAGGGACCTAGACAATTGGACGACTAAGCCAAAAAAAAATCTGATGAGGTTCAGCAAGGACAAGGGCAGAGTCCTGCACTTAGGACGGAAGAATCCCATGCACTTGTACAGCCTGGGGACTGACTGGCTAAGCTGCAGTTCTGCAGAAAAGGACCTGGGGATTACAATGGACAAGAAGCTGGATATGAGTCAGCAGTGTGCCCTTGTTTCCAAGAAGGCTAATGGCATATTGGGCTGCATTAGTAGGACCATTGTCAGTAGATCGAGGAAGGTGATTATTCCCCTCTATTTGGCACTGGTGAGGCCACATCTGGAGTATTGCATCAGTTTTGGGCCCCCCATTACAGAAGGGATGTGGACTAATTGGTGAGAGTCCAGTAGAGGGCAACAGAAATGATTAGGAGGCTGGAGCACATGACTTATGAGGAGATGCTGACGGAACTGGGATTGTTTAGACTGCAGAAGAGAAGGGGGCATGAGGGTAGATAGCAGCCTTCAACTACCTGACGGGGGGTTCCAAAGAGAAAGGATCTAGACTGTTCTCAGTGGTGGCAGGTGACAGAACAATTAGCAATGGTCTCAAGTTGCAGTGGGGGAGGTCTAGGCTGGATACTAGGAAAACCTGTTTCACTAGGAGGGAGGTGCAGCACTGGAATGGGTTACCTAGGGAGGTGGTGGAATCTCCATCCTTAGAGGTTATTAAGTCCCAGCTTGCAAAGCCCTGGCTGGGATGATTTAATTGTGGTTGCTCCTGCTTGGAGCAGGAGGTTGGACTAGATGACCTCCTGAGATCTATTCAAACCCTAATTTTCTGTGATTCTATGCTGTACACTTGCTCTGCTCTTGGCAAGTGTTTGCTGGATCTCTCATGGGTACTTGTCTGCATTGCTCGCACTGGTTCACTGTATCACAGTAGGATGAATTTGCTCTGATATATTGTCCCCTGATCCCTGTTTCTGCTCCTGTTCATCCTGGTTCATCTGTACCTGCTCCTTCTGTTTCTGCTGGACTTGCTTTTACCTGGGTGCAATATCAATTGATTGGATCAGATCCACGGCCAGTATTGACCAACAGCGGAGAAATCAACCATTTTTTTTTCCATCTAATTCAGAGGTGAAAAACTCCCATACCCATGTTGTCAGCTCATTCTGTTCCTTGGTGCTGGATTTTGTACTGCTGCTGCTGTGTGGCAACATGGAGTTCTAAAGACCCACATCGCTTCCTGTTGGCTCCATTATCCCTATCCTATTTTCCTCTCACAAAGTGGCAGAGGTATTTTCTTCTGCATCATGGAAAAATACCAGAAAGCATATCATGGCAGGCTCCACCACTATGACCTCTTAAGGGTATGGTCACCAGCTTAAGCTAGTTAGAAACAGCTATATGACAATGATGAAGGTGATAACATCCAAGCCAATGCATTTGAACCATCAGTGGAAACAGTAAAATTGCTCAGAAGAAGATACGATTACCAGGCTGGACAATAAATCATTACAATCCAGATAGGAGTTCGATGAGTAGTATGTACTGTGGAGATGTCCTCTGTCTGTAGAATTTTTCAATTTGTTTCCTGAAAAGAAGCTTTACTTGAGCTAGAAAAGTAAATATATTGTGATGGGTCAACTAAGCACATTGGTTCTCAAACTGGGGATTGCAACCCAGTTGTGGGGGACATTGCGAGCCCTGACCCCAGCGTGCGGCTGCAAGTTGCGAGCTCCAACCCCTGTGCTGGGCTGTGAGCCCCAACCAAGATGCATGGCTGTGAGCCCTGACCCCTGTGTGGAGCTGCGGGGCTATGAGCCCTGATCCGGATGCGCAGCTGTGAGCTGTGAGCCCCGACACCAACAGCGATATGTGGCTGCAAGCCCTGACCTCTGTGCTGGGCTGTGAGCCCCAACCCTGACCCCTGCGCCGGGCTGCGAGCCCTGACCCTGGGCTGTGAGCCCCAACAAGCATGCATGGCACCAAGCCACGACTCCAGTGCGCGGTTGCGAGCCCCGACTCCGAAAAAGATACGCAGTTGCGAGCCGCAACCCCGACCTCTGCGCCAGGCTGTAAGCCCTGACCCCGACAGGGACTCACGGCTGCGAGCCACGACTCCTGCGCCAGGCTGTGAGCCCCAACCGCAGCACGTGGCTGCAAGCCCCGACCTCTGCACTGGGCTGTGAGCCTCAGCCCCGGCACATGGCTACAAGCCCCACCCCGGTGCGCGGTTGCGAGCCCCGATCCTGGGCTGTGAGCCCAGAACTGGTGCATGGCTTCGAGCCCCAACCTCAACTCTGACTCCTGCACCAGGCTGTGAGCCCTGAACCGATGTGCGGCTGCGAGCCCCGACCTCGACTCTGATTCCTGCACTGCGCTGTGAGCCCTGAACCGGTGCACGGCTGCAAGCCCCAACCCTGACTCCTGCACTGGGCTGTGAGCCCTGACCCCGGCATATGGTTGCGAGCCCCGACCCTAAGCTGCAAGCCCCAACCCCGACAGGGATGCGTGGCTATGAGCCCCAACCCCGATGCCTGCATCGGGCTGTGAGCCCCGACCCCAGCAAGTGGCTGTGAGTCCCGACCCTGACAGAGAACTGTGGCTGCGAGCCCCTAACTCCACTCTACCTCCAGCGCTGCACCACCTCCAAAGAAAGGGCGCCAAATAGAAGTTTGCCCAGGGTGCCATTTTTTCTCTGGCTGGCCCTGATACTGAGACAACATTAGAGGGCTTGATTTGCAGCTGAACAAATAATTTATTAATTAACAGTCAGACACACAAGTGCAAACTTGCTCCTGAAAATAATGGCCATTTTTACTGCTAAAACAGCTAAAAAATGAAAATATCTCGAGTCTTACATTAAATTTGGTTTTGCCTGTACCATCACCTCTGGTATTGAAAAACCGCAATGTGTCATTTGCTGTGAAGTTTTGTGTGCTGAAGCAATGAAACCATGCAAACTGCAGTGACATCTTGAAACTAAACATCCTGAGCATAAAAATCAAAGCATGGATTTTTTCAATCGCAGAGAAGAAGCAGCAAAGAAGGCCAGGCTTGATACCGATGGAAGTTTCCGACAGCAAATGTCCTCAGCTGTGGAGGCCTCTTATGTTGTGTCACTATGAATTGCCCATACCAAAACGTTACATACAGTAGGTGAGGGACTTATTCTGCCAGCATGCAAAGATACTGTGGCACTTATAGTTGGCAATGATATTGCCAAAAAACTGACTATGCTTTCCATATCTAATGATACTGTGAAACGCAGAATACATGAGATGTCTGAAGATATCAAAAAACAAGCAGTGCACAAAATTAAACATTCTGCTTTCAATATTGTGATAGACCCAGGCCAGTTGGGAACAGCAGAGTAGTAGAAGAGAGATCTACTGGCCACTGGATAAGCAGTTTTCTGTTCCCTGACTGACCAGAGCAGGGGCTGCTCCAGGCTGATGAGAACACCTGACTCCAATTAACCTGCTAAGAGTCAGGTGAGGCTGTTAAGCACCTGACTCTAATTAAGGCCCCTCTGATGCTATAAAAGGGCTCACTCCAGTCAGGCCAGGGAGGCAGAGGAAAGGAAGTGCGTGTGAGGAACTGAGAGCAAGAGGCATGCAAGAAGCTCATGCTCTGAATAGTTGTCTCTTTCGAGAGCTCTGCAATGAAATGAGTGGTGAATATGAACTTCTGCTTTTCTACACTCAAGTCCGATGGTTTTCTAGGGGACGTGCATTAAAGCGCGTTTTTACATTTCGTGAAGAGATGGCAGAGTTTTTCCTGCAAAAACAGAAACAAGAACTGAACAAAATGTTCAGTGACAAGAAATGGCATCTCTGCTTGGCATATCTAGTTGATACCTTTGGTAGCCTTAATGATCTCAATCTGTCACTTCAGGGAAAACGTTCAACATTAATAGATCTGACTAATAAAACCAAAGCCTTCCAGATGAAGTTGGATCTGTAGTGCAGGAAGCTGGACACAGACAAATACAGCATGTTTCCGACACTTTCCATGTTCAGCGAGGAGGAGGAAGTTAACATTGATAGTGCTTTTAAATCAGTGATCAGTGAACATTTGAGAGCCCGTCATGAAGAGTTCTCACACTACTTCCAAGCACTACCAGAAGCACTTCATTCCCTGGTGAAGAACCCGTTCAGTGTGACAGCTGAGCACTTACCTACTGATGATATTCACACATAGGAACAGTTTGTTGACGTGATCAGTGATGATGAAGTGAAAGAAAAATCCACACAGCAGCCTCCAAACCAGTTCTGGTGCTCAGTTGCAAGTGAATACCCCCTGGTGTCTGAAATGGCCCTGAGGGTCCTTCTGCCATTTCCTACTACCCACAAATGCAAGTATGGATTCTCCAGTCTTCTCACAATAAAGATGAAATCTTAAAACCGGCTCGATGTGAAGAACATCAGATGCGCCCTTTCTAAAACAACACCAGGAATAAAACTTCTTGTGTCAAATAAACAGCATCATTCATCTCATTGATTTATCACTGCTTCAAGTCATTAATTGCTGTCAAGTATTAAAATAAAATTCTACTTAAAAATAACTTTTCCACTTATATTCAATTTGATAAAAATGTGCTTTAGTCTTAATTAAAGCAATGAGAAAAGGTAAATTCATTTTAAGCAATAGGGTTTAAATTTAGTATTTAATGTAGTGTTAAATATCAAAAATGTGTTTTTAATTTCTAAGGCGGGTCACAGTCAGAGGCTTGGTGTTCAAAGGGGTCACCAATGCAAAAAGTTTGAGAGCCACTGGCTAAGCAGCATTAGCTCCCTCCCGCTTCCCCCTTCTGTGGCCAGGTAAGGGGAAACGTCCTCAAACAGAAGTGGCCAAGCTCTATTTGGAAGTGGTGGCCGCATGGCTAGCCAGGAGCTGCAGAGAAGATGAATGCAAAGAGAAACCCCTCAGGAATTATGTGCAGAGCTATGTGTGGCACAGGCTGTGGCTGCTGGATATGACAGATGGGTGTGAGTCTGTTTGGGACTTATAGGGGAACAGCAAGGGCTGGGTGGAGAGCCAGTGCAGAGCAGCCTCAATCAGGGACAATAACACCCTGTCTTGGAAAACCTCAAGCGTCTATTTACTTGAATAAAGACTGGACTGGAGAGAGCACCCCAGCCACTAGGCCTGAAGAATCCTGACTCTCAGTTGGACTGTCCCAGGGACGCAAACATTTACCATTATTGCTCACTTTGGAGTGTAACCGTTTAAGCCTTTGTAACTGAGGTATTTCCCCTTTCCTGCCAACCCAAATAAAATTGCCTTTCACCTACCATGTGTCTGAGTGGTTACTGTGATCCACCAGGGCTAATGCCCACAACACTTGGCTGCCAAAGCACTGCACCACTTGCCTCAGACTTGCAGTAGACCTGTAACACTACTGGCACCTTAGGAGTTTGGGGTAATTTATTGAGCATCTCCAATAGTTACAAAATGCATCAGAAACAAGCATGAAAAAAATAAAATGTTAAATGAAAACATAAAAGAAAAACTGGTGCTTACTGGTTTCTGCTCAGATGTCCTGTTCCATATCACTTGACATGCTCACACACTAATTTCTCCTTTTCACAGAATCACAGAATCATAGAATAAGAGGGTTGGAAGGGACCTCAGGAGGCCATCTAATCCAACCCCCTGCTCAAAGCAGGACCAATCACCAACTAACTCATCCCAGCTAGAGCTTTATCAAGCCTGACCTTAAAAACCTCTAAGGAAGGAGAGTCCACCACCTCCCTAGGTAACCCATTCCAGTGCTTCACCACTCTCTCTGAGTGAAAATGTTTTTCCTAATATCCCAGCTAAACCTCCCCCACTGCAACTTGAGACCATTACTCCTTGTTCTGTCATCTGGTACCACTGAGAACAGTCTAGATCCATCCTCTTTGGAACCCCCTTTCAGGTAGTTGAAAGCAGCTATCAAATCCCGCCCCCTCATTCTTCTCTTCTGCAGACTAAACAATCCCAGTTCCCTCAGCCTCTTCTCATAAGTCATGTGTTCCAGCCCCCTAATCATTTTTGTTTCCCTCCGCTGGACTCTTTCCAGTTTTTCCACATCCTTTTTGTAATGTGGGGCCCAAAACTGGATACAGTACTCCAGATGAGGCCCTACAAATATTGAATAGAGGGGAATGAATATGTCCCTCCATCTGCTGGCAATGCCCCTACTTATACAGCCCAAAATGCTGTTAGCCCTCTTGGCAACAAGGGCATACTGTTGACTCATATCCAGCTTCTTGTCCACTGTAACCCCTAGGTCCTAGCCGTTCGGTCCCTAGTCTGTAACAGTGAATGAGATTCTTCTGTCCTAAGTGCAGGACTCTGCATTTGTCCTTGTTGAACCTTCGGGTTTCTTTTGGCCCAATCCTCTAATTTGTCTAGGTTCCTCTGTGTCCTATCCCTACCCTCCAGAGTATCTACCACTCCTCTCAGTTTAATGTCATCTGAAAACTTGCTGAGAGTGCAATCCACGCCATCCTCCAGATCATTAATGAAGATATTGAACAAAATCGGCCCCAGGACCAACCTTTGGGGCACTCCACTTGAAACCGGCTGCCAACTAGACATGGAGCCATTGAGCCTTATTTTCATCCTTATTTTCATCTTGAGTTTAGAAACAAAAACTATGTAAGTGGTGCTGAAAATGACTGCACATGATAGACCTGATTTTCAAAACTGCCCACCCAAAAATGCATGTTCAATTGTTAGCCCATTTTGCACAAATGGTTATTGTGCTTCATGTAGAATTTAAGTCATTTCAAATGAGTAATTAGAGCTGGTTGAAACTCAGACTTTCTGTTTCACAGGAAATTTCAATGCTTCAAAATGTGTTTCATTCTGACTCAGAGCAAAACAAATATTTATAATTGTTCTACAGAATTAAAATTCTGGGGAAAAAGGGTTTGGAAATTTCAAAAATTAGATTCAAAATGAATTTTTTCCCATTTTTAATTACTTTTATTGTGTTTATGTTATCTTGCAATCATATTTTTCAGATATTGAAAGAAGCTTGCTGCTCTAATTGGTACATTGAGTGCTTATCTTCTTTTCTTCTTCGAAGTGTGAAACTGTTTCCTCACAACATGAACAGGAAACATTTTTTAAAAATTACACAGGAATTGTCATCAAAATTGCTCTGATTTCATGAATAATTTTAGTTTAAATAGAGTGGGATTTTTTGATAGAAAACTATTTTGATGAAAAATTTCTGCCCAGCATTAGTAGTTATGAATTTATTTGGCTATCTTCATACCCTAGATCCCAATTTGCATATGTGATCATGGTGGCTGTTGGCAGAAATTAGACTCACAGTTGTCCATACACAATTTTCAAAATTAGACTCTATGTGCCTATTCCAAATATTAAATTATTTCAATTTTTAAAACCTGCTAATTATGTCTGGCTTCCCATAGTGGTTCCCACCTGTTAATCTCACAGATGTTACTGAGGACAGTCATTTACAGATAGGGAAACTGAAGTTTGGAGCAGTTAAGTGACTTGCCCAAGGACACACAGCTGGATAGGACAAATAATAGAACCCTGATGTCTTAACTCCTAGTCCAGTGCCCTATCTTCTGGGCCAGGCTGACTCCCACACTTGTGAGACTTATTTATTTTTCTCTGTTGTTCCTATGATTAGGAAGAAGAACACATGTTACTTTCCACCCTACAGTTACTGTACACCGTTGGATACTGCTTGTCTCTCATTTCCCTTGTATTAGCTCTCCTTATACTTCTGCTCCTCAGGTTAGTACCAACCAACATTACTGAAATATGTCTTGTATTCTGGAATTTAACAACATATGGATTCTTTTTTCAAGTAACCAAGCTTATAATTCCATGTCAGATGTAAATATATACATTTACTATGCAAATGTAATTCTTGAGCAATATCTGTTGATGGCAATAATATGAATACAACGATATTGTTCATAATGAAATTTATTCTAAAGGATTCATAAAAGAGGACATTTCTTTTTATACTTCCACAGAAAACTTCACTGCACTAGAAACTACATCCATATAAATTTATTTGCTTCCTTTATACTGCGAGCCACAGCAGTTCTTATAAAAGATATCGTATATCATAATACTTATTCAAAAAGACCAAATAATGAAACTGGATGGATTTCCTACTTCAGTTCTGAGGTAATTCTATTTTAGTTCGTTCTTAATAGTATAATTTGTGCTGCAAAGGAAAACAGGTTTTAGTTGCTAAGAGGTGAATTATAAAAATTGAAATTTTGCAGGAAATAGCATTCATGGAGAATTAGGGTAAAATTCTGGATCAGAATTGATTTTTATTTAATTTAGATATGATCCTAAGAAAAATTTATAGTAAGCACATTGTGCTGGTTAATAGTGTTGATAGTTGTCATCCAGAGACCTTGAATAATGCAGAACTGCAATTTTATTAAACCTATAATATTAGGAGCAAAACTGTATATTTCTACTTGCTTGTATATGGCATTCTTTGTATTTACTCAACACTTATATATACACAATACTTATACATTCAAAAAGCTTTGTTGTACAACAGCTAAGATTGCCTGTCAAATAACATATTCATAAATTCTAAGGCCAAAAGGGACCATTTTGATCATCTAGTTTGACCTGCATAGAAATTCCCTCAAACAATCCCTGTTTCAACTAGATAGATAGATAGATAGATAGATACCTGATATGAAACCACATAAAGAAAGAAATGAAAAATTAACAGTCTAAGAGCCTGTCTACACTAGAAGGTTTTACCAATTCTATACCAGTCTAGTTAAATAATCAAACCTTTCCCTGCCACAGTACAGACACAGTTATACCATAGAAAAGTGCTTATTCTTAAGTAGTTTATTCTGGTTCAGGAGGCAAAATAAGCTATAACATTAAAAGTAACTTTTTACTGGTATAACTACATGCATACTATACTTTTATCAGTCTAACTATTTTAGGGTTGTTGTTTTTTAATGTAGACCAGACCTAGGGGTACATAACCTCAACTCCCACACCCACAGACCTTATTGCTGCCCAAAAGTAAACTACAACTGTAATGGTATTTTTACTTGCAAATATATTTTTCAATGACTATATGTCTTGTGTGCTATACTTTGCACCAGACTGAGTGTGCTGCCTGATAAAGAACAGAGACAAAGCTGGAACTCAGACTATGTGGAAACCTACAGATATTGTTTCTAGACATCATGACAACCACAACTACTATACATCACAGACCACAATCTTAATTGTGCCTTCACTGGGTTGCCAGCCTTCCAGCACCTCCTTATCTCCCTCCCACTCAAATAAAATTGCAGTGAAGTCTCCTCCGCTCAAATCAATTGGTCTCTCTCTCCTGGGTAGAGGAAAGTGTAGTAGGAAGAGAAGGCCTGGAGCACAGGGGCCTGGTGCAAGGCCTGAGGCCTAAACCAAAGTCAGCAAAAAATTATGCTATAAGCAAAAGTCAGACCCTGTCAAAAGCAGATACCTGCTTGCAAGTTCACTATCTGTTATATAAACTTGGCACTGGTATTGCTAGCATTGCTAAAACACACTGAATATGTAAATACATTTTGGCAGGCTAGGAGAAAACACCCCAACCTACCACATAATAAGAAGGTTTGACAGAAGTGATAAATCATGATGTTTTGTCTGAAACATCAGATGTAAAACTACAAAGACAGGTAATGAATAGGGAAGTTTTGTCTGAAGCATCAAGAGAAAGTCACAAGGGGAAGAAACAAATACGTCTTGAAATAAGTAAGATGATATATAAGTTGTTTATCTCAATCTATAAATGTTGGGATGCCTTGTCTTAGGGCAGGTCTACACTACTGCTTAAATTGATCTAACTTTAGGGGGTGTGAAAAAGTGACACAAATTTCGTGCTGTCCACACCGGCGCTATGTTAGAAGGAGATGCTCTCCCACTGACATAGCTTCCAATTCTCGCCAAGGTGGAGTAATTATGCCAATAGGAGAGAGCTCTCCCACTGGCATAGTGCGTCTTCACCAGATGTGCTACAGCAGTGCAGCTGTGCCAATGTAGTGCTATAGTGTAGACTTGCCCTTAACCCTTTGTCTGGCTGAGGGGAGAGCAAAAAGTCACATCCACTCACTGAGCTGGTCCATTGTAATGGGCAGACAAGTCTTAGTATCCCTATAGAATCTATAGGTGCTATTACTGTGCTTCATTGACAATACATCTGGCCAAGCGCCTTCACCACTGAACTGAGTGTGTGGTCTTCTTGGGCAGTTCAATTGAGGTCTGCCAGGCCGACTACCTGGCCAGAGCCAGTGCAATACACAGAGAGAACACACACACAGCCAACAACTAACAGAAGGCTTTAGGCTTCTGCTTTGAGCTCCTCCTACACTCAACTACTGTGCTCCTCACTTGCTCCCCTCTTGCAAATACAGCATGGCTCCTACCCTCTGCTCCCTCATCCCCCCTTTTCTCCTTCTTAAAGGAGAAGTGGGCTTATGGGGAAACAGCAGCAGCTTGAGCCGCTGCACTCTCATCTTCCCCCCCTCACCTCCTGAGAACATCTATCTGGTCCCCTGCTTTCCTGATAAAGAGCTGGATCCCAGCTCTATTCCATCGCCTCTCACTCCCCACTGCTGGTTGGACGAGACATCTAGCCAGGGTGGGGGGATCATCACTGGAGGGAGCAAATTGTTAGGAGGGACATGGCTCCTCTCAGTGGTTATGTCCATGATCAGTACATCCTTCAGGCTATGTCTACACTACAGCTTATGTCGGCGTAACATAAGTTATACCGACATAAGCACTGGTGTGGACAACGCTAAGTTGGCAGGAGAGCTTCTCCCACTGACATAGCTACTGCTGCTCACAGAGACTGGAGAAGAGCTTACATTAGAGAACTGTGCCACAGTAAACTCTCTAGTGTAGCAGTACCCTCAAAATTAGTAACCATCCTTCAACATCAACCAACAAACAAAAGTCTTGGAAGTTGTGCAATGGTTTCATCAAAAGGAATGATACCAGAGAAGGTCTATTTGTGCACTATATTGGCATAAGGAAAATGAATCCAAGGATATGCTGGAACAATACTGCAAATTGAGGCACTGTGATGCCAGGAAAGAAGGGTGCATCAGCTCTGAGAGTCACAGGTCGTGGTAGTGCAATTCTGGTACACTGCAATGAATATGCTCCTTACCTTCACTGCTGCAGATACAAATCATGTTACAGGAATCCTCCACAGAATGATTACTTGAGACTCCCAGAAGGCAAGGATAGGGAGAAGACAATGAACCAGAGTGTACGTATCAGAATTCTGCTCTAGAATCTGGCGTGATAATGACACTGAGGCATGTGGGAAAGATGTTCAGGAAAGAGACTGGAAAATGGAAGTCATACGAAAGCACAAGACAATGGCTGCAGTGAGGACAATTACATTATGTTACTAGTCCTTATGGTGGCAGAATTTTTTTTGAAAATTGAGGGTAACCAGTCAATCGAGTGTTCGCCTCCTGAGCAATGTCCTAGAGAGGTGTGAACTGCCTCATTCATCCCAGCAGTGACATTTATAACACTTATAAGTGTTGGTTATAAGTGAAATAATTATAACTATATCAGCTCTGATTTTTTTTAGCAGAAAAATCCAGTTAATGTCATTCTACCACAACCCCAAGCTGCATCCCACACCTCTCTAGGAAAAGCTCCAACTGTTCCCTAAATAGCTAACAAAACTTCCAGCTTCCTCTTCCAACTTTATTATGCAATGTCAATTCCAGTAAAAATTTAAAAATTCAATATAAAATAAACTGATTATTAGTATTAAAAATAACACAGCTATTGAATTGATTTTATTATTCATAAATTCATAGATTTCAGACCAGAAAAGACTGTTATAATCATCTAGTCTGACTTTTTTCAGAACGTGGGACATAAATTTCATTCTGTCGTACCTGTATCAAGCCTATAACTTCTGACAGAGCTAGAGCAAACCTTAGACAGACATCCAATCTTAATATAAAGACATCAAGTGATGAAGAATCCATCACATCTCTGTCTAAGTTGTTCCAATGGTAAATTGCCCTCTTAGTTAAATATTTTTGGCTTATTTCCAGTTTGAACTTGTCTAGTTTCATCTTCCAGACCCTGTATCTTCTTCTGCCGTTATGTGCTAGATCAAAGAGCCCTCTATTATGAGAAATCTCTTCTTCACATAGATACTTACAGATTGTCATCAAATCACTTGCTAATCTCTTTGATAAGCTAAATAGACTGAACTTTTAAGTGTCTCACAGTAAGGTGGGTTTTTAAGACATTCTGGTAGCTCTTTTCTTTTCCCTTTCCTATTTTAAGGTAACAAAACAGTTATCTTTATCAATCAAACTTGTCATCTCATTAAAAAATATCAAGTTTCTTGGGCAAAACATATTTTCTAAAAAAAAACAAAAAAAACCCATGTGGAGCAGCATTAATAGTGTTGCCATATTTTAATTCAGTACTGACTGCATCCTTTACCAGCAACGCTATGATGTTGCCCAGGATCAACGTCAAACTAATAGATCTATAGTTACCCAGGTCATCCTGTTTACCCTTTTCCAATATTGGCACATTAGCTTATTTTCCAGTCTCTAAAACTTTCTCAATATTTAAAGACATGCTAAGAATCAGCATCATTAGTTCACAGAGCTCCTCTGTCAATTATTTAAAACTCTTGCATACAAATTGCCCAGTCTTGCAGATTTATAAATGTTAAATTTAGTATACACTGTTTTACGCCTTAGTTACTGTTGGAATATGAAGTATTCCATTATCACAGTGAGATCTGAATACATCATCCAGCTTCTTTTCAAATACAGAACTATTTATTGAATACATCTGCCTTTTATGCATCATTATTGACCATATTGCCATCTCCAATTGATAATGGGTGTATACAATTGATAAGAGTTCATTTGTGTCCTACTTACTTTTAAATCACTTACTCATTCCCTAGCATCAGCCCCTTTTGTTGTCAATGTAATGCTCTCCCGACTAGTCATAGAGTGTGCTGAGCAGTTATCCTCAGGTATGTCATGTGCTGTTCTCTCTTGCTTTTTCCCAGCTGAATGTGCAGAGACATTTCCTGCAGTTTCCATGCTGAGTACCTGATAGCAATTGGATACTTCTAGAAGTGCGTATTTCTTTCTGTGGTGATCATAGAAGATTAGGGTTGGAATAGAGCTCTAGTCATCTAGTCCAATCCCCTGCTCAAAGCAGGACCAACCTCAGCTAAATCATCCCAGCCAGACCTTTCACAAGCCGAGCCTTAAAAACCTCTAAGGATGGAGATTCCACCACCTCCCTAGGTAACCCATTCCAGTGCTTCACCTCCCTTCTAGTGAAATAGGTTTTCTTAATATCTGTCCTAGACCTCCCCCAGTGCAACTTGAGACCATTGCTAATTGTTCTGTCATCTGCCACCACTGAGAACAGCCTAGCTCCATCCTCTATGGAACTCCCATTCAGGTAGTTGAAGGCTGCTATCAAGTCCCCCCGCGCACACACACACAAACAGACACACTTCTTTTTTGCAGACTAAATAAACCCAGCTCCTCAGCCTCTCTTCATAAGACATGGCCCCAGCTCTCTAACCATTTTCATTGCCCTCTGCTGGACTCTCGCCAATTTGTCCACATACTTTCTGTAGTGGGGGGCCAAAAACTGGACACAATACTCCGATGTGGCCTCACCAGTGCCAAATAGAGGAGAATAATCACTTCCCTTGATATGCTGGCAATGCTCCTACTAATGCAGCCCACTGTGTTGTTAGCCTTCCTGGCAACAAGGGCACACTGTTGACTCATATCCAGCTTCTCGTCCACTGTAAACCCCAGGTCCTTTTCTGCAGAACTGCTGCTTAGCCAGTTGGTCCCCAGCCTATAGCAGTGCATGGGATTCTTCCATCGTATGTGCAGGACTCTGCACTTGTTCTTGTTAAACCTCATCAGATTTCTTTTGGCCCAATCCTCCAATTTTTCTAGGTCTCTCTGGACCCTATCCCTACCCTCCAGCATATCTACCTCTCCCCCCAGATTAGTGTCATCTGCAAACTTGCTGAAGGTGCAATCCATCCCATCATCGGATCATTAATGAAGATGTTGAACAAAATTAGCCCAGGACTGACCCCTGGGGCACTCCGCTTGATATCGGCTGCCAACTAGACATTACGCTGTTGATCACTACACATTGAGCCCAACAATCTAGCCAGCTTTCTATCCATCTTATAGTCCATTCATCCAATCCATACTTCTTTAACTTGCTGGCAAGAGTACTGTGAGAGACCATATCAAAAGCTTTGCTAAAGTCAAGGTATATCATGACTTGCCCTTGGTGAATCCATGTTGACTGTTCCTGATCACTTTCCTCTCCTCCAACTGCTTCAAAATGGATTCCTCGAGGACCTGCTCCATGATTTTCCTGGGGACTGAGATGAGGCTGATCAGTTTGTAGTTCCCTGGATTCTCCTTCTTCCCTTTTTAAAAGATGGGCACTATGTTTGCCTTTTTCCAGTTGTCTGGGACTCCCTCAATTGCCACAAGTTTTCAAAGATAATGGCCAATGGCTCTGCAATCACATCAGTCAACTCCCTCAGCACCCTCGGATGCATTGCTTCCAGCCCCATGGACTTGTGCATGTCCAGCTTTTCTAAATAGTCCTTAACCTGTTCTTTTACCACTGAGGGCTGCTCACCTCCTCCCTATACTGTGCTGCCCAGTGCAGTAATCTAGGAGCCAACCTTGTCTGTGAAGACTGAGATCAAAAAAGCATTGAGTCCTTCAGCTTTTTCAATATCCATCTGTCACTAGGTTGCCTCCCCCATTCGGTACTGGTCTCATACTTTCCCTGACCTTCTTTTTGTTGCTAACATACCTGTAGAAATCCTTCACATCCCTTGCTAGCTGCAACTCCAGTTGTGCTTTGGCTTTCCTGATTACACCCCTGCATGCTTGAGCAATATTTGTATACTCCTCCCTATTTATCTGTCCAAGTTTCCACTTGTAAATTTCCTTTTTGTGTTTAAGCTCACTGAGGATATCTCTGTTAAGCCAAGCTGGCTGCCTGTCATATTTCTTATTCTTTCTGCACATTGGTATGGTTTGTTCCTGCACCCTCAATAAGGCTTCTTTAAAATACAGCCAGCTGTCCTGGACTCCTTTCCCCCTCATATTAACCTCTCAAGGGATCCTGCCCATTAGTTCCCTGAAGGAGTCAAAGTCTGCTTTTCTGAAGTCCATGGTCCGTATTTTGCTGCTCTCCTTTCTTCCTTTTGACAGGCTCCTGAACTCGACCATCTCATAGTCACTACTGCCCAGGCTGCCACCCACCTCTACTTCTGCTACCAATTCTTCCCTGTTTGTGAGCAGCAGGTCAATAGGAGCACAGCCCCTAGTTGGTTCCTCCAGCCCTTGCACCAGGAAGTTGTCCCCAACACTCTCTAAAAACTTCCTGGATTGTCTGTGCACTGCTGTATTGCTCCCCCAGCAGATGTCAGGGTGATTGAAATTCCCCCTGAGAACCAAGGCCTGTGATCTGAAAACTTCTATTAGTTATCTGAAGAAAGCTTCGTCTACCTCATCCTCCTGGTCTGGTAGTCTATAGCAGATGCCCACCATGACATCACCCTTGTTGCTCTCGCCTCTAAACTTAACCCAAAGACTCTCAACAAACTTTTCTCGAATTTCATACTGGAGCTCTGAGCAATCATACTTTTCTCCCTTGCCTGTCCTTCCTGAACAATTTATATCCATGCATGACAGTGCTCCAGTCATGTGAGTTACCCCACCAAGTCTCTGTTATTACAATTACATCAAAGTTCCTTGACTGTGCCAGGACTTCTATTTCTTCTTGCTTCTTTCCCAGGCTTCTTGAGTTTATGTACAGGCAGCACTTAAGATAACTAGCTGATTGCTCTGCTAGCTGATTAACCTGCTTTCTCAGTATAAATCAGGCAGGCTCCTTGTGTTTCCTCCCAGTATCTCACTTCCCAACTTACCTCAGAGATTAGGTCTCCATCTCCCAGAGAACCTAGTTTAAAGCCCTGCTCACTAAGTTAGCAAGTCTGCCTGCGAAGATGCTCTTACCTCTCTTCATTAGGTGGATCTCATCTCTTCCTAGCAATCCTTCTTCCTGGAACAACAGCCCATGGTCGAAGAATTCAAAGCCCTCTCTCTGACACCACCTGCATAACCATGCATTTACTTCCAGAATTCAATGGTCCCTACCTGGGCCTTTTCCTTCAACAGGGAGGATGGACGAGAACTCAACTTGCACCTCAAACTCCTTTATCCTTCTTCCCAGAGTCTTAAGTGACTTGCTCATGGTCATTGGTGCCCGTGTGGAGAAGCAGGAAGGGGTAGTGGTCCGAGGGCTTGATCAGTCTTGGCAGACAGTCCATCACATCCTGAGTTCTAGCTCCAGGCAAGCAGCACACTTCTTACATTTCCCAGCCTGGATGGCAGATAGATAACTCCGTCTAGACAGCAGATGGAGAACCATTAGGTGGGAGTTCCTGACCACCACCACCCGTCTCCTCTTCTTGGGAGTGGTGGTCATTGAACCCCTGTCCCTAGGACAATGCATCTCATGCCTTCTGGTCGATCCCTTCCGATCCCTTCCCTCAGATGACTCTTCCAAACCGTTCTTTTCCATAGTACCTGTGCAAAGAGCCTGAAAACCAATAGGTTCCCTCCCTACAATCTGCTCAGCTCATGCAAGAGCTCCTTAATCAGATAATAAGGCTGCTCCTTGTATGGACTTCTCCTGGCGTTCCCCCTATCTTGGTATTAGGGTACATCGAGAAGTTTCAAAGAACCTACTTCGGAATCATCCTAAAAGAATGAACAGTCTCAAAGGTTGCACTAGAAACGACTGAGCTGCACTAACGCTAGAGCAGTGGAAGGAGATTTCCCTACATTTCTTCATAGACAAGGACAGAGAGGTCCAGTCCCTTCCCAAGCTTCCTGTTAGTCATGCAGTATCGTCTTCTAAGAAATCATGGTGTGTATGTGTGAATCCCCACAGCATGCCTAGCCAACATGAGGTGCTTGGTTGTTTTTTGTAGATGATATCACAGGTTTGCATCTATTCCCAATGGCACACAGCTGGGACCTCATCATGGAAGTGCAGCAACCCAGTTAAAGCTGCAGAAGGGTGTCTGACTGAACCAAATATTTATTAAAATTGTTAATTTTTAAATAATATAAAATATGACATAAGAGCAACAGTATTGTTCAGAGATTTTACAGTACTACAACATGTAATTAACTACTATTATTAAATACTTCCTAATGTCTTATTTCTGCAGATTTTAACCATTTGCAGGACTTCCCAGTTTTTCTTGCACTATTTTGTTGGTGCAAATTATTTTTGGCTTTTAGTTGAAGGACTTTATCTCCACACATTATTGGTGACTGCTGTGCTTTCTGAAAGCCTAATGCTGCAAAGATATATTGTGATAGGATGGGGTAAGTAAACAATTTCAGATAAGTTATTTGTCTTCTTTTATATCAGAAAATAAATGATAAGTAAACAAAGTTTTGGTGCTTTGTGAAAGAAAGAAAAGCTGATTATTTGAACTCCCTGAAATTTGTTAACTTCCCTATGCTAATGAGGTGTCCAGAACTGATCATGTGATCATAATGTACTTTGTAACAACATAATATGTCATGTCCAGCAGGTGTCTGCACACACTGGAAATTAGTTAATTCCCTGGGGACTGGGTGAAAGCATCCTGTGAATGTGGGGCATGGAGGGTTAGCCAGGGAAATTACTGAGACTGGGCAGAGGGACTGGCTTCAGGCTGGAAAGGGGCATCCCAGTAGATCTTACTGCTGTTCCTATGGAACTTTCTTGGCACCTGGTGACCAGTTTGTCCCCACCCCTGGTAGCTGGCACCCTTTGTGCCAACGTCCTCCCGCTCCCACCCAGGTGCCAGTGCACTGTCCAATTCCCCGCACCTATGCCCACCGAGAGCAATTCTGGGCCAGAGGGCCACAGCCGTCCATGCGGGGAGCCCACTGCACAATGCTGTTATTTCTGGGACCGCACCAGCCCGCGAGACCCTCCAAAGCACAGAGCGCTGAGCAGTCATGTGCGCCTGTAGGAGCCCTGTGGCCCCCCAAGACAATTTAAAAGGTCCTGGGGTCCCAGCTGCCGCTGCCATTACTGCAACAGTAGTGGCAGCTAGGGGCTGTGGGCCCTTTTAAATCTCCCGGGCCCCTGGGCAATTACCCCTTCCCCCCACCTCAACAGGCTTGCCTGCACCTGTAGCTGGTACACGTGCTCCTGCCCCTCTTCTGGGCCAGGTTTCTGAGCCAAGATCTGCTGCCTTCTCCCTGGTGGCCAGCCTGATTTCATGCTCTGCGGCGTTCACTCCAGCCCCTCTTCTGGATTCCACTCTCACCTTCTCCCCCTGCTTATGTGCACAGGAGGAACATAGGTGGGCCACAATCTTGCCTTCACAAGATATTGGTTGAGTCCCACTATTCCTCCCCTCACCCGATTACACCGCCCTGGTATCATCCCCTTTTTCATAACAGAAAATCCATTCTTACACTTTCTGCATGTCAATCAAGTATTAAAGCAATTCCAAATTTTCCTTTTAATACATCATCCTATTATGACATTTATCCCAAAATGTCTCCATTTCATATAGTCACTCTGTGTCTGCTCATTATAATGGAACGTAGGGCTAGCATAGTTGAAGTGGCACCAGCATTTCTATTTTAATGGGAATGTTGGAATTCTCAGTGTGTTTTGAGTCAGAGGTTAAACCTGGGCAGCTTGTTGTAAGTTGTGAATTGGTAACGCCAGGGAAAGCAGACAATCTGACCTGAGTTATAATTTCTTCAAAAAACATCATGTTACCAAAATATTTTCACTGTCTCATTGTTTCTTAAATTTAGACCTCTTTTTAAAATGTAATGAAGCAACATGAAGTATGAAATCACTGTGTATAGTTCTTCAGTATGTATAGTTTCATGAATGCTTGACAAAGAGTATGACATCGTCTGTGTTACTAGTTACTAAGGTTTAATAAGTCACAGGCTTGATGCAGGTATTCCTGACCTGTGTTATACTGGAGGTCAGACTAGATCAGGGGAGGGCAAACTACGGCCCACGAAATGGCCCCAGCCCATGGGATTGCCATCCCCATGGCACAGCGGGGCTAAGGCAGGCTTCCTGCCTGCCCTGGCCCCGCCCAGCTCCCGGGAGTGGCCAGCACCATGCCCCTGCAGCCCCTGGGGTGGGGGGACAGAGGGCTCCGTGCACTGCCCTCGCCTTCAGGCACTGCCCCTCACAGCTCCCATTGGCCGAGAATGGGGAACTGCAACCAATGGGACCTTTGGGGGTGGTACCCACAGGCAAGGGCAGCACACAGCAGAGCTGCCTGCCCCACCCCCAGGAGCCACTGCTGGACATGCTGGTCACTTCCGGTAGCATCATGGAGCCAGGACAGGCAGGGAGCTTGCCTTAGCCCCACTGTGTGCCACTGCCACCCGGAGCCACTCGAGGTAAGAGACGCCAAGCCAGAGCCTGCACCACAACCCCCTCCTGCACCCCGCATCCCTACCCTCTGCCCTGAGCCCCCTACCCCACTTCCCTGAGCCTCCTGCCACACCCCTCTTGCACCCCAACCCCTTGTCCTGAGCCCTTTCCTGCACACTGCAAACACTCCCAGACGCTACACTCCCTCACACACCCCTGCCCCAGCCCTACATTCATGGTCCTGCCCACGATTTCCCCACCCAGATGTGGCCCTTGGGCCAAAAAGTTTGCCCACCCCTGGACTAGATGGTTTTAGTAGTTCCTTCTGGCCTTAAAATCAATTTTAAGGCCAGAAGGAACTATATATCAGTTTATGAATTAGAAATCTGACCTCCCTATCTAACGGTCAAGGGCTCAAGCCCTGCTGTTTATCATTGGGGTTAGGGAAGACTTTATGGTTGCATATAGCAGAATTTGGTTTTCCAATTTTCTTTTCTAAAAAATTAATGTATTTAATTCACATGGTGAGAAAACGTCCTTTAAAACAAGTTTTATACTTAAAATGCATAATCAAATAATTGTGCTGTGACATACAACAAATTACAGATGTTCTGCATTTCAATCATTTGTCCCACACGTTGATAGCTCATATCACGCATTGGCAGGTTTAAAGGTTGAATAAGGCCCAGATCAACAAAGGTACCTAGCAGCAAAGAATCCTGTGGCACCTTATAGACTAACAGAGGTTTTGGAGCATGAGCTTTCGCAGGTGAATACCTAGTTCAGTAGGTATTCACCTACGAAAGCTCATGCTCCAAAACCTCTGTCAGTCTATAAGGTGCCACAGGATTCTTTGCTGCTTTTACAGATCCAGACTAACACGGCTACCCCTCTGATAAAGGTACCTAGGCTCAACTGCAGACCACAAAGCTCCCACTCAGCTGCCCCCTAACCCTAAAGGGGCCTAAACTCACTCAGCACATGAATGTTTAGAGTAAAAGTTCTCTAGGTAACTATGTCTCTGCCTTTGGGCATGCACACTGCTGTCTCCCTCTTAGTGCCTGGATGCCTGTCTGCCACTTAATCCCCAATGTGGTCCATAAACGGGGAAGACAGGAAGACGAGTGTCTTTCTCACATGTGGGGCCTGATCCAATAGATGTGCTCAAAGACCACCTACAGGATTGGGTCCCATCCAAAATCTTGCCCCAAGAGAAGGAGGTGGTAGTGGTGGCTTTTAGCCTAGTGGCTAGAACACTTGCCTGGGATACAGGACACACAGGTTCAGTTCCACCTTCTACCTAATGGGGAGAAAGGTTTGGCTCAGGGTCTCTCTCCACTCTCAAGAGGATGCTGAAACCACAGAGCTATGGGATGTGCTGATGGGGTGTTCCCACAGTCTCTCCAGTTGAAGCTTTTCCATGGTGTGTAAATACTTAAAAAGTCACTGGGCAAGAGAATGAGAATGACTTTATAACCTGCTAAGGGCACCCACCTGCAAGGCGGGAGACCCAAGGTCCAGTCCCCCTGCTTCATTACCTGTTCAGTTTTTTATCCAAAGTGGAACAGGAGAGACAAATGGAGTACCATATCAGAGTATCATATCACTCAATGGCTACAGCACCCTGCTGAGAGATTTGGGGATCCCTGTTCAAAGCCTTTCTCTCATTAGGTAGTTGGGGGAATTGAACAAGCCTCTGCACCATATGACTGGAACGTAAGCAATGTAACACCAATTTTTAAAGAGTTCCAGTGGAGATCCTGGCAATTACAGGTCTCAGTACTGGGCAGACTGGTAGAATACATAGTAAAAAACAGACATAGATCAGCGTGATTTGTTGGGGAAGAGTCAACATGGTTTTTGTAAAGAGAAATCATGCCTCACCACTCTACTAGAATTCTTTGATGTTGTCCACAAGCATGCGGACAGGAGTGATCCGTTAATATAGTGTACTTGGATTTTCAGACAAAGTCCCGCACCAAAGACACTTAAGCAAAGCAAGTAGTCATGGGATACCATGGAAGGTCCTCTCATGGATCCGTAACTGGTTAAAAGATAAGAAACAAAGGGTAGGAATAAATGGTCATAGGAGGAGAAACTGAAAGATTATATTTTTTTTATAAAAAGATTTAGGTCTGTTGATTAATCGCACTTAACTCATGCGATTAACTCAAAAAATTAATCATGATAAAAAATTAATCATGATTAATCATCATTTTAATCACACTGTTACAATAGAATACCAATTAAAATTTATTAATATGTTTGGTGCTCTTCTACATTTTCATATATATTGTATTCTGTGTTGTAATTAATATCAAAGTGTATATTATTTTTATTACAAATATTTGCACAGTAAAAATGATAAAAGAAATAGTATTTTTCAATTCACCTCAGACAAGTACTGTAGTGCAAGTGCAACTTACAAGTGTAGATTTTTTTTTAGTTACATAACTGCACTCAAAAACAAAACAATGTAAAAATTTAGAGCCTACACGTCCACTTAGTCCTACTTCTTGTTCAGCTAATCACTAAGACAAATAAATTTGTTTACATTTATGGGTGATAATGCTGCCCTCTTCTTATTTACAATATCACCGAAAGTGAGATCAGGTATTTGCATGGCACTTTTGTAGCTGGCATTGCAAGTTATTTATGTGTCAGATGTGCTAAACATTTATATGCCCCTTCATGCTTTGGCCACCATTCCAGAGGACCTGTTTCCATGCTGATGAGGCTAGTTAAAAAAATAATGTGTTAATTAAATTTGTGACTGAACTCCTTGGGGGAGAATTGTATGTTCCCTACTCTGTTTTACTGCATTCTGCCATATATTTCATGTTATAACAGTCTCGGATGATGACCCAGCACATGTTGTTAATTTTAAGAACACTATCACTGCAGATTTCACAAAATACAAAGAAGGTACCAATGTGAGATTTCTAAAGATAGCTACAGCACTCAACCCATGGTTTAAGAATCTGAAATACTTTCCAAAATCAGAGAGGGACGTGGTGCGGAGCATGTTTTCAGAAGTCCTAAAAGAGCAACACTCCGATGCGGAAACTACAGAACCCGAACCACCAAAAAAGAAAATCGACCTTCTGCGGGTGGCATCTGACTCAGAAGATGAAAATGAACATGCGCTTGTGCGCACTGCTTTGGATTGTTATCAAGCAGAACTCACCATCAACATGGACGCATGTCCCCTGGAATGGTGGTTGAAGCATTAAGGGACATATGAATCTTTAATGCATCTGGCACATAAATATCTTGGAATGCTGGCTAGAACAGTGCCATTAGAATGCCTGTTCTCACATTCAGGTGACATTGTAAACAAGAAGCGGGTAGCATTATATCCTGCAGCTGTAAACAAACTTGTTTGTCTGAGCGATTGGCTGAAGAAGAAGTAGGACTGAGTAGACTTGCAAGTGCTAACATTTTACATTGTTTTAGTTTTGAATGCAGGGCTCATGGTTTTTTTGTTTCTTTTTTCACAAAGTCTACATTTGTAAATTCAACTTTCATGATAAAGAGATTGCACTACAGTATTTATATGAGGTGAACTGAAAAATACTATTTCTTTTTTTATATACTGCAAATACTTATAAGCAAAAATAAATATAAAGTGAGCACTATACACTTTGTATTCTTGTTGTAATTGAAATCAACATATTTGAAAATGTAGAAAACATCAAAAAATATTTAAATAGACAGTATTCTATTGTTTAACAGTGCGATTAATCATGATTTTTTTTAATCCTGCAATTAATCGCAATTCATTTTTTAATTACTTAACAGCCTTAAAAAGATTATAAAAAGATTAAGGCTGTTCATCTTAGAAAAGTGATGACTAAGAGGGGATATGATAGAAGTCTATAAAATCATGAATTGTATGGAATAAGTGAATAGAGAAATATTATTTATCCTTTCCCTCAATACAAAAAAGGGGCCAGCTTATGAAATTAATAGACAGCAGGTTTAATACAAACAAGAGGAAGTACTTTTTTCACACAAAGCATAATTAACCTGTGGCATTCACTTCCATGGAATGTTTTGTATAACTGCATTCAAAAAAGAACTAGATAAGTTCAAGACAATTGGTCTATCAATGGCTGTTAGTCCAAGTGGTTAGGGATGCAACTCCATGCTCCAGGCAATCCTAAACCTCTGAGTGCCAGAACTGGGAGGGAAAGACGGGCAGATCTCTTCAGCATTGCCCTGTTGATACATTCCCCCTGAAGCTCTGGTACTGGCCACTGTTGAAGACTCGAGACTGGTCTAGATGGACCATTGGTCTGACCCAGTATGGTCATTCTTATGTTCTTTAGTTCTCTAATCACTGGATTAAAGCTATGTCTACACTACAGCTTAAGTTGGCATAATTTATGTCACTCAGGGGTATGAATAAACCACCCCCCTGAGTGAAATAAATTATACTGACATAAGCGCCGGTGTGGACAGTGCTATGTTGTTGGGAGAGCTTTTCCCGCTAATGTAGCTTCTGCCACTCATGGAGGTGGTTTTGTTATGCCAATGGGAGAGCTTTCTCCCATCAACATAGACCATCTTCACTAGACATGCCCTGAGAGTTATAAGATCAGTAACACCACCTCCTCCTCCAGCTGTTTTGTGTGGACTGACGCAGGTGCCTAACTCATCCTCAGAATAAATGACTTAGGTGCCTGAGCCACGTAACTCCAGGAGAGGAGTTCCTAACTGTGAATCACTAGCAGAGATAAGCACCTCCCTGCAGCCTGGACAGGCATCCAACTGTGGAGAAGGGTGGGGCTTTGTACACACCTCTCTTGTTGGCATCTCTCATTGACTAGCTTAGGTGGCTTCCCCTTTAGCACATTTAATTTTGTGGATCACATTCTTAGGCACCTATCTCTCCCCATTCATTGTACTGGGAGCCTAGCACCTAACTCAGGCTTTGTGGATGGTTGTGTGTTCCTGTGATTTTCTAGCCACCTAACTGTTAGGAACTGTAATGCTCAGCAACACAATTCCAAGCCTAAATTAGTGATGACAAACTATAATGACAGAATGTTACACCTCTCTTTCTGTATGACTTATATTGACTTCAGAAGATACAATTTTAGTCCATACTCACTGAGTGGCACTATGACCACTGTTGTGGCTACTCCACTTATGAAGGTTTATGAGTCTGCTACTACCTCTGAGCTTACAGACCCGTTCCTTTACCTGAAGCAATAGCAGCTCATTCTTTTAAATCCAGAGGTCACAGTCATAGAATCATAGAAAAGTAGGGCTGGACGGGACCTTGGTAGGTCATCCAGTTGAAGCCCCTGCACTGAGGTAGGACTAAGTATTATTCAGACTATCCCTGACAGGTGTTTGTCTAGCCTGCTCTTAAAAACCTCCAATTATGGAGATTCCACAGTCTCTCTAGGTAACTTCTTTCAGTTCATAATCGCCCTTACAGTACAAGAAGTTCTTCTTAACGTCTAACCTAAATCTCCCTTGCTGCAATTTAAGCCCATTACTT
Organism: Gopherus flavomarginatus; assembly: GCF_025201925.1. Lineage (NCBI taxonomy): Eukaryota > Metazoa > Chordata > Testudines > Testudinidae > Gopherus > Gopherus flavomarginatus. The sequence goes on from NC_066628.1 coordinate 25,943,601, forward strand.
CTTGTCCTGTCCTCAGTGGCTAAGGAGAACAATTTATCACCGTCCTCTTTAAAGCAACTTTTTATGTTATCCCCTCTCAGTCTTCTCTTCCCCAGACTAAACAAATCTAATTTTTTCAATCATTCCTCGGAGGTCATGCTTTCTAGATCTTTAATCATTTTTGTTGCTTTCCTCTGGATTTTCTTCAGTTTTTCCACATCTTTTCTGAAGTGTGATGCCCAGAACTGGACACAATATTCCAGCTGAGGCCTTATCAATGCTGAGCAGAGTGGAAGGATTACTTCTCATGTCTTGCTTACAGCACTGCTGCTAATACATCCAAGAATTATGTTTGGGTTTTTTTGCAAAAGTATTACATTGTTGACTCATATTCCATTTGTGATTGATGATAAACCCTAGATACTTTTCTGCAGTACTCCTTCCTAGGTAGTCATTGCCCATTTTGTATTTGTGCAACTGATTATTCCTTCCCAAGTGTAATACTGTGCATTTGTTCTCATTGGATTTCATGCTATTTACTTCAGAACATTACTCCAGATGGTCAAGAAAATTTTGAATTCTAATCCTATCCTCCAAAGAGCTTGCAACTGAGACAGTTACTGAATGTCTCCAGTTCAGGTATCCTCATTTTAGAAAAAAATTTGAAAAATTGGAGATGGTGCAGGAAAGTTACTAAGAAGATTGTAACAGGGAACTTGGAGAGTTTTGGCAGCCCACTTATAGGACCGCTGAGTTCTCAGCCTCTGGCTGGGTTGAGGACCCTCAGTCTTTAAGGTGGGAGAGAATAGGAGGACCCGGAGCCTCCCTCTCCACCAGGTCCCAACCCCTGAACAGGGGAAGCACTCCCAACAGGAAATCTAAATCCACTTCCCTGGGCTACTTTCTACCAATGTCTGTTAAGTTTGAGGCATCGTGCGTTTGGAACAGTTCACTGAATGGCTTGCCTTCCAATGCACCCTCTTGTGGATCTTAGGCAGTGCTCTGCTGCGGTTCCAGACTCCTTCAGGTGGGGCAGGCACAAGCTGATGAAGCCAAACACACAATGTCTCTGAGCTTCGCTCACTCAGTTATCTGCAGTGCCAGAGACTCCTACATCTACTTTGCAGCATCCCTTGGCTGGAGAGACAGTGCTTACTGCCAGATGGCTGCCTTGGCTGGCAGGCTAGTACCCCTGTGTCTCAGGCAGGGAGACAGCTAGATCCTGCCCCTTCACCAGTCAGTCCCAAACTGAGCCAGGCTCCCTCCCTTTCTCCTCCTCCAGGCCTGGTATTGACTGCAAGTATAATGGGGCAGGGGTAGCTGCGTGAACTGGTTCTTTGGTTAATATGGAAAGCTGGCTAATAAAGGGTTGGATAAATGCGGTTGTACTGTACTTATGGAGAGAGAAGAATGCTCATACTAGAGGGTTCTTTAATCTAGTAGGCAGAGGCATATGGCATCCAATGGCCATAAACTGAAGTCAGAAAAGTTTGAATTGAAAATAAGGCACAAATTTATAAGAGCATAGTAATCAACTACTGCTCATCTGTAGCAACTGTATTATGGTCCCACAGTCCTTGAAGAACAACATATTGGAACATAAGGGACACCAGAACCCCACAGAATGCCGAGAGCCAGCCCTAACAACAGGGTGTTGACCAGGCCTATGATGGCTGTCCAACATCTTGACAGATGAAAGGAGATTTGACAAAGTCAGTCCATCATTGGTGCTTAGCAGTGGTATGGGAAAAGAGGCTGATGCTCGAGCAGCACACTTTCACAGAGTGGCTACAGGTCCACTCGCCAAATGGAGTTTGGAGCACACTCTGCTTCCTGGCTTGCCTGTAGACCTCCGCCTGGGCTCTCTGATGGTTCTCTGTGATGACTGCACCAGACTTGACCCAGCTTCTCCAGACTGAGCAGTTGTGGGCAGGCTTCTTCCAGTTGTCAGTGGGAATGCTGAGTTTCTTGAGACCTTTCTTGACCTTGTTGCTGTATTGGAGCTTTGGCATTCCTCTGCGTTGCGGGCAGTTCTTAAGTTGACCATAGAGCACAGCCTTTGGCAGAGGATCTTGAGGAATGCGCTCCACATGTCCCAGCCAGCAAAGCCTGTGAATGTCCAGTGTAGTCTGCACAGACAGTAGGCTGTCTCTCAAGGATCCTTCCCGTTCTCTCAAGGATCTTGTTATTGGTGCTTCTTTGGTCCCAAGTAACTGAAGGACTTTTCTAAGACAGTGGAGATGGAAACTGTTCAATCCCCACTCCTGCTTGTAGTACGTAACACAGCTTTCACAAACATAAAGGAGGGTACTAAGGACACAAGCCTGATAAACAGACAACTTTGTGTTCAGGGTTAGCAATTTGTTATTCCAAACACGTGAGGTAAGTTTGCCAAAGGTAACAGAAGCTTTCTCAATTCCATTATGAAGTTCCCTATCAAGGTTAAATGAGCTGGTAAGAATTGAACCGAGATAGCAGAAGTGATCCACATTGTCTAGAGCTTCATTTTTGATATAGATTTTAGGTGGATTGTAGGTACCTCATGACATGACAGCTGTTTTCTTGATATTGATTACTACACCTGGCATCAGGCAGGACCAAAAAAACAGTTTGGAACTATGCAAGCCATGCAAAATAATGACAAAGACACAACTCAAAGAACATCTCAAATCTATAGCATCTTCCAGAAGGCCTTGGATATTAATAACACTAGTGCTGTATGAAGCAAAGGATCATACCAATCTGGGACCCATCGATAATTTTTCTATATTAGTAAAAAAAATCTACTTCTCACTAGATTCACAAGTGATCAAGACATAGAAAATGTAAAGAGTGTCTTTTTCATTTGGACAATGGGATGAAACAGTCACTGATAATGTGGCTACAGTTTGACAGTTCAGAATTGTGTGCTTTTGGGATACATTTCAAGCATATTCCTTTCAGCCCCCACCACCCAAAAGGGATTGGACTATCAGAGAGAGCAACACAGATTGCTAGGAGATAGCTACAAGAAAATGATTCCAGAATAGCTCCACTGAAGAATAGGTCAAAACTACAGAGGTGTTATAATTACCTACCCAGGAACAAGGTAGTTTTCCTTTAAATAATTTGTGAGGCTACTAGTGGCACTCACTGTGTTCTGTGGCTGAAGCTTCTAGAACCCACTCAGAGCAGCAGTGTGTATTTAGCTAGGCCTGGCATGTTTGTGTATATTTAGAGACTCAGTTGTGTCTGTGAGGTGTCTTCATATTGTCTTTGTTATGTAACAAACAAAAGACACAAGAAAATTGAATCATAAAAGATTAAGGTTGGAAGAGACCTCAGGAGGTCATCTAGTCCAACTCCCTGCTCAAAGGAGGACCAACCCCAAATAAATCATTCCAGCCAGGGCATTCTCAAGCCAGGTCTAAAAACCTTTAAGGATGGAGATTCCACCACCTCCCTTGGTAACCCATTCCAGTGCTTCACCACCCTCCTAGAGAAATAGTTTTTCCTAATTTAACAATCTAGACCTCTCCCAGTGCAACTTGAGACCATTGCTAATTGTTCTGTCATCTGCCACCACTGAGAACAGCCTAGCTTCATTCTCTTTGGAACCCCCATTCACGTAGCTGAAGGCTGCCATCAAATCCCCCCTCATTCTTCTCTTCTGCAGATTAAACAAGCCCAGTTCCCTTAGCCTTTCCTCATAAGTCATGTGCCCCAGCCCCCTAATCATTTTTGTTGCCCTCTACTGAACTCTCTTTAATTTGTCCACATCCTTTCTGTAGTGGGGGGCCCAAAACTGGATGCAATACATGAGATATGGCCTCACCAGTGCTGAATAGAGGGAATCTCACTGTGTAATTTCCTGAGATGATTGTAACGCTCTCTGAGCCTGCACAGAGTTGTGAAGTATTTTGCCACTACCTGCTCTTATTGTGAAGCAATCTTGTCTTGCCTGCTGTAGCTCAGCTCCCTGAAACTAAAAGCTTCTGGCCACACTCAAGCACTGACTTCCAGGTCTCTGCAGACCTCACCCGCTCTGTGCGAGCTTGTGATAGACCCATAGCAACCCCCTAGTCCTCAGAGCGCTCCCTGTAGTTTCCAGCCTTTGTCACTGGACACTCACAGAAATTACCAGGTAAGCTGTGCCTGATGAGACATTGTGCGCACAGCTCAACTGGTACAACTCACGATCAGGTCCTTTGTAACAATACTGCACAGTTATATATTTCTAGTGAAATAGTCATAAATTTATTATCAGAGGTTAAGTTTAAAAAGATAGTGAATAAGGATAATAAATTGAAACTGAAATGTTTATACATATAAACCAAACATAAAACACAGTTCTAGAGCTACATTTCTTAATGGTTACCTTTCCTATTTAATAAAGTAGATTTTCTCCCAAAGATTTAGTCTTTGACAGAGCTGCTGCTTTTCAATCAAAACTAGGATCAAAGCTGTCATGAACATCCCATACCTTTCCATGAGGTTCTTCCATGAATGGATCACAGAATCTCTTGCTTGTCCTGCAGCTATAGCCCTTTGAAGTGAACCCCAGCTGTTTGTTCTTTAGTGTAGCCTTCCCTGTTGATTTTGCATCCCCCATTGGTTCTGTATGCTGATGCAACTTCCATTGTACTGACTTTCAATCCTTCATTTATATCAAAGACATGCTTTATCTATCAGAATTCCTGTTTGTCAACTCTGCCTTGTTACAGATTTTAAAACATATTTTCAGTAGGTATACATAACTCCTTATATAGTGTCAGTACATATATTTCACAATGATCTTAATGACTAGTGTGTCACCATCTTTCATTTGATACCTCACAAAACACTTTGTATGGATGAATATTATGAAAATAGTTTGTTAGGTATAGTAATCTTGTCAGACATAACAAGCGTTGCTGACACAGCGTAATGAACTCTGTCAGTTGGCACTGGGGATTTCTAGGGGTCACAATGATCCTGAAAAGAATGAAAATCATTATATGTAGGATTATCAGGCACAGCTGTAACATGTCTGTGTTTTGTACTGAACATTTTACAAACCTGGTTCTAATTTGCCCTTTTTCTTTCCAACAGTTATTCCAGTTCTGTTTGTGGCCCCCTGGGGAATAGCCAGATCAAAACTTGAAGACACAGGGTAAGTTACTATATAAAGATGATCTTATAAGATTGATTTGTTTGTTTTAATGGGTTTTTGGGTTGTTTATAATTTAGTATGCGCAGACATGCTACTTTTCCTGGACACCTCTAACAGCCCAAGTCACCAATATCATCTCTTATGGGAAGTTTATCCCATTGGGAACAGTGGGAGGCGCAGACCATCTTGAAGAATGGGGACCCTATCTTCCCTGAGAGCAGTATTTGGTTTGAGTCTTATTGAAAACAGTGGGAGAGGGCTGCCATTTTGAAAAAGTTCCAATATAAAGAATGACATATAGGATCACTAGTCCTCAAGAAAATTCTTCAAAAGTAGTCAAACCATGAGATGTCAATTATATGCGAAGTATGAAGGGTCTGCATTATCCCCTTGTTAAAATCATTCAGGACAAAAATGTTCTGGAGGAAGGTGTTACATTTATTAAAAGATCCATTTCTAAAATTAATTTTAACTCAAAAACTATTTCATGGACTGACTTGTAAATTGTCAGAAAATTTATTCTGGACTCAAAGAGTAAGTGCTGTAATTTTGGGCGGAATATGCCATGTACTTCATACATGTCTGCTTTAATGGCAATACTGAACTAAACCTTAACTATAGAATCACAACCAAGCTTTCATGGTAAAAGACCAAAACACCACATTTTGCAATGGTTAAGTTTGTTTATGCGTAACAACCACAAGCCAAGCATTTGGAAATGAAAAAATCTGCAATAATGTCAGACACAGCAATGATTCAACAGTTTATAGAAAGCGCAATCTTCACCCAGACCATTTCTACACACGTGCGCAATCCATCACTTTCATAAGCAAATGCTCCACCAAAACAACCTTAACCTCTGTCCTTGTAGTGACACCATCTTACAATCTTCATTTCTTCAATCCTTATTTATTTTCCCAAAGCCAGTTTTTACGTTATTTATTATTCATACAAATAAGGGCTTTAATTATCCTTTCTCTGCTTTTAAAGATTTGTTACCTTTAAATGCAGTAATTTTTCTGAGAGAATAAGACGTTCACAGGCTGTGGCTAACATCATCTCTATTTTTTTTAATCAATATGTTTGTATAGTGAACATAGTATTACCAAACTCCAATCTTCCCTTCATCGAGGTTTTAATTATATTGCAGACAATTACAGCTGTAATATTAAAGTGAAAGAAAGCACTTGCCACACTAGCCTTTGCTCTTTTCCTTCAATTTCTATCATATCACTTCCAGTGTTTATGAGGCTTCTATACACAATAGCAGAGTGTATTTACAGTACATGGACAACTTTGTCCGGAATATTATTATTGCTATGATTTAACTT